>NC_134536.1:166052115-166366990 GCF_050624435.1 Tenrec ecaudatus
CTCCTGCCCCGACCCAGCCTGGTCCCCCCAGTTTTCATTCTATAGGCTAACGATCCTGCCTTTCACAGCTGCCCCCGGGTTTGGGGGATATTTGAGTCCTGATTCCGGCGGAGTGAGGTCACAGGTGTGGGAGTAACCTTAGCCCCCATTCCTCAGCCTTTCCCCTGTGCTCTGGGCCAATCTCAGCAACCCCCAGGGAGAGCGGGGAGCCTGGCTGCCGGTGTTCAAATCTGACCCTACCTCTCACTCGCTGAGAGACCACAGGCGCCTGACTCGGTTGCTCGGTGTCCCCACAGTCACCGTGCGGCCTGGGGTTTGTGGCGAGGGTGGAGTGAACTCCCATCATTGAGGGGCTTCAGAAACCACGTGGGACACCATTGCTCGCTTCGTCACCAACTCCCTGAAGGCCCCTCAACTAAAGGGCTTAGAGCCCTTCCTTTTTCCGGCTATTACCATGGCGTAGGGGCTGTGCCCACCGTGTGCATGGCATCATGTCCCACGCTGTCCACTCCACTGTCTTTCTTCGAGCATAGCCCGTCAGGCCTGGGCGTAAGAACTGAGGGGGGGCTGGGCTCCTTTGTGTCTCCTGGCTCTCCAGCTGCTGATGGGGGAGTGAGGGGGCAGCAGGTCAGCCCTCCCTGCCCCAGAGTAGGGAGGTTTCCTGCTGGGAAAGGCTGTTGACAGGTATGTTCAGAGCCTAGTGGAAGGCTGACCTCCGGCCCCCTGCCCTGAGTAGGGGTGAGTAGCCTGAGTCCTGTCTGCCACCAGCTTGGGGAACTTGACCTCAGGAAGGAAGCCCCTTATGGCCCCCCTTCCTTTGTGAGTGCTGAAAGCTGTCGCGCTGGACTGAGTCTCTCCAGGCCTCTCCGCTCAGCCCTCTGCCCTCCCCTGCCGGCCCCTCCTGGCAGCCCTCCTGCCCAGCCCCTCTCCAGGATCCTCCTCTTTGAGGAGCCAGGCTGCCCACCTTTCCTCCTCGGGGCTCTGGCAGGGTTGGGGAGGCAGACAAGGCCCTTCCTTTCAGGAATGGCTCGGGGAACAGCAGCCACTGGGCTGGGCACCAACAAGCCCTGTCAGTCAGATTCCCCACTGTACCCTTCTCAGAGGTCCTGGTGTGGCTAATGGCCACAGATCCCTGAGGAAGGGAGACAGGAGGGGAAAGAGGGACAGAAAGAAGGGACAGGCCCAGGCCTCTCTCTGTGGTCTGGCCGGGGCTGGGCGGGGGTGGGGGGGGGGTGGGGAAAGTGGGCTCCTGCCGCCTGGTTCCTTCCCAGCCTTACTCCCTTTCATCCTCTTCCTCCCCTGGTCCCACCTTGCTTCCCAGACATAGATGAGTGTCGCCTCAACAATGGGGGCTGCGACCACATTTGCCGCAACACGGTGGGCAGCTTCGAGTGCAGCTGCAAGAAGGGGTACAAGCTCCTCATCAATGAGCGCAACTGCCAGGGTGAGACACACAGAGAGCGTGCACGTGGGCATACCAGGGGCCTGTGTGCCTGTGGCTCCCAGGACACGGGAGTCTCCACACCGGGCATGCAGCCTGGCAATGAGGGCGGCAGGGAGGGTGTGGCCCAGGCCTGCACAGGTACACAGGGGCCCTGGCACACAGGCACCAGTTCCCGCTGCTCCTGGCACGTGAGGGGGTGGGCTCTGCTGAATGCTGGTCCTGGGTGGGGAGGAGCGCCAAGACCCCTCCCCTGGGCGGGGCCCCAGCATCAAGTGGCTGGAGCCCTGTGTCTTCTTCCAGACATAGATGAGTGTTCTTTTGACCGCACCTGTGACCACATATGTGTCAACACGCCTGGGAGCTTCCAGTGCCTCTGCCGCCGCGGCTACCTGCTGTACGGGGTCACCCACTGCGGGGGTGAGCGCCCGTCTTGGGGAAGTGGAAGGGAGGGAGTTCCTGAGGCCAGCTTGGTGTCGGGCACCCCCCTCGCCTCATTTCTGCTCTCAGACGAAGCCCCACAGTACCAGTGGAAGGCTTTGGAAGGCGGGTCAGCCAGGCCCTTTCTCAGAGATGATGGAGGAGGTCCTAGGTTTGAGCTTTTCTCAGGTTGGCTGCCCTCCCGGGGTGCCTACTCCTGGCTGCCCACGCCTTTCTGTGTCCCCAGATGTGGACGAGTGCAGCATCAACCGGGGAGGCTGCCGAGTTGGCTGCGTTAATACGCCCGGCAGCTACCAGTGTACCTGCCCCGGAGGCCAGGGCCGGCTCCACTGGAACGGGAAGGATTGCACAGGTGGGCAGCACCCTCTGCCGGTCACTGCTGGCACTGCAGTCTCAGGAGGACGGTGCGTTAGCCTGCTGGGGAAGGTTGATTTGAGGTGGACCAGGGTGGAGGGAGTAGCCATTGGAGTTGGAGACAATGTTCTTAGTAAATCATACCACCCGCCACTGCAGGTAGACTGGCAGTTCTCAACGGACCCAGTGGAGGGAGCGGGCGGGTGAGGAATGAAACACCCTGGTTTCCTTGGGTCTCTTCCCTCCCAAACCAAAAACCAAACCCACCAACACAGAGGCGTGTAACGCATAGCGACTCTATATCAGACACAGTAGAACTGCCCAGAGCGGCGCCAAGATGGAGGTAATCTTTATGGAAGCAGACAGCCTCAGTTTTCACTCCGGGAGCAGCCGGAGGGCTGAAACCACCACCCACTCTGGTTAGCAACAGAGCGCTAACCCCTGCACCACCAGGACAACTTTCTCCCCTCCCCAGAGCCTGTGAAGTGCCAGGGAAGTCCGGGGGCCTCCAAAGCCATGCTCAGTTGCAGCCGGTCTGGCAAGAAGGACGCCTGTGCCCTGAGCTGCCCGTCGCGGGCCCGGTTTTTACCAGGTACGGGAGGGGCATGGGAGGAGGGAGAAGGTGGGCTGTTGTGGCGCTGCCTCTGTCCCCACCTCCACCCCCCTGGGAGCAGAGCAGTGATGGGCCCCTTCTCTCAGAGTCTGAGAACGGCTTCACCGTGAGCTGTGGCACCCCCGGTCCCAAGGCCGCGTCAGCCCGTGCCAGCCACTCCGGGAACAGCTCCAGTGCCAGCCACTGCCATGGTGAGCACCAGCCCAGAGCTGCCTGCCAGCCTACGCCCCGCATGCTGCACCTGCATGTCTCCTCTCCCCTCACCCCTCTGGCCGGTGTCCCGGACCCCCTTCTCTGGTTCTATAATTCCCTGATCCTGCGGATCCCTCCCGGATTCTCTAATCCCCCTGCTCAGGCAGCCAAGTGCCCACCCCCCTGCTTCCTGCCCAATTTCTCAGCAGCCCCCACAGAAGCCCCCAGCCCTGGGGGCTCCTGGGCTGTGCTGAGCTGCTCCCATCCCTCCAGAGGCTGCAGCGCTATTGGTGAAACAACGGGCCTCTTTCAAGATCAAGGACGCCAAGTGCCGCCTGCACCTACGAAACAAGGGCAAAGTGGAGGAGGCCGGCAGGACGCCGGGGCCAGGTCTGCTCGGGGACTCCACCCCAGAGGGCCTTCCACTCACCAAAACCTTCCCGTCCTCGAGTCCTCCTCTTAATGAGAGTGCCCCCTCTCCCCTCAACACCCACTGCACCCTGACTCTGGACAGAGCACGGCGAGCTAGAGCCCCAGACCAGCTCGTTAGGATGTAGGGTCGAGAGAGGACTGAGTGTGGTCACCCTCTGGGGAGCCCTGACATTGACAAGGCTTCTCCCCCAGGTGGTGCCCCGTGCTCTGACTGCCAGGTCACCTTCATCCACCTCAAGTGCGATTCCTCCTCTCGGAAGGGCAAGGGCCGCCGGGCCCGGACCCCTGCAGCCAAAGAGGTCACCCGGCTTACCCTGGAGCTAGAGGCAGAAGTCAAGGCTGAAGACACCACAGGTAGGGCTGAGGACACTGAGGGAGGAGGGCCGGTGGGGGTGGGTGGCCCGGGTCTCCGTGCAGACCCTCAGCCTCGCCTGCTCCCTCTCGGTCTGTGCTCCCAGCCATCCTTCCTTCTCTTCTGCCCCAGCGGGCTGTGCGCTGCCCTGCCTCCGGCAGCGGATGGAACGGCGCCTGAAAGGCTCCCTCAAGATGCTCCGAAAGTCCATCAACCAGGACCGCTTCCTGCTGCGCCTGGCGGGCCTTGATTACCAGCTGGCCCACAAGCCTGGCCCGGGCGTGGTCGCCGGGGAAGGAGCAGAGCTGGTGGAGCCCTGTAGGCCTGGGCAGCACCGCCCTGGGGCCAAGTGTGGTAAGGAAGCTTGCCAGGGAGCTGGGGGGCAGGTCCAGCTCAGAGCAGGCCCCTTCTTGGCAGCCTCGGTTGCATCTCAGATCATCAGGCAGTCGGGACCCTGTCCCTGCTTGCCACCCTCCCCTCCCCGGGCTGCAGGCTGAGATCCAGGACATCAGGCTGGGCCAACCACCCTCCTGCACACAGCTGTGACCCGCAGGCCCCCTGGGCAGGACCCTGTGTGTCCCCGAGGAAGAGATCCTCCCTGAGTGGGGGAGTGGGCAGGGGAGGCCCAGACCTGGGGTGGGGTGGGGTGTGGGGGGCGGGTGGCTAGCACGGCCGACTCTCCCTCAGTCAGCTGCCCGCAGGGAACGTATTACCACGGCCAGACGGAGCAGTGTGTGCCATGCCCAGCGGGCACCTTCCAGGAGAGAGAAGGGCAGCTCTCCTGCGACCTTTGCCCTGGGAGTGATGCCCAGGGGCCTCTCGGAGCCACCAACATCACCACGTGTGCAGGTGCCAGGGGAACAAACAAAACCGGCTGGGAGGGTGGGCACTGGGATGCCCGCGGGCATGAGAATTCCCCAGAGCAGGCCCAGGCTCCCAGCCCCTCTCCTAGTCGACACCCTGTTTGTGTGCCTCTGCTCCCTGACACTGGGCGAGCCCTCGGGGTGACTCAACCATCCCCGTCAAGAGTCGGACCCTTGGTTCGTTGCAGGTCAGTGCCCCCCTGGACAGCACTCTGTGGATGGGTTCAAGCCCTGCCAGCCATGCCCACGTGGTTCCTACCAGCCTGAAGCGGGACGGACACTCTGTTTCCCCTGTGGTGGGGGCCTCACCACCAAGCACGAGGGGGCCATCTCCTTCCAGGACTGTGATACCAAAGGTGAGGGGCCACTTACCCGACCTAGGGCTCCCCAGCCCATCAATCCCCCCAAACTCTCCACGGTGCTGGAACAGACCTGAGTACAGGGGAACTTTGAAATACTCAGGGGGAAAAAAATGAGATTCAAAGAACAAGAAATTGTAAATTTTATTAACAGATGTTCCATCAAGTTCAAGATACTTCTGTAAGCAATGACACCTACTATGTAGTCTAAAGAACTAGGGGTCCTGGGAACCTAACCATGCCAGTGCAGTCGTGTCTTACATTAACTAAAGGAAGAGGGGTGCTTTCTAAGTGGTTTTTAAGATTGGGAAACAAGCATGCAGAGGAGTCCTGATGACTGTAGGGGAGCGGTGCCTGGTGATTTCCCAGTGGAAGGCTCGTCAGGTTGCCTGTGTGCGATGAGAGGACTGCGCAGGAGCAGCGTTGCTGTGGAGAAGGACACTCTGGGGATGTTTTCCTGGCTGTTGTTCTGGTAAAGCTTTGGCAGGCTTTCCAAATAAGGTGATGTCGTCGTTCTCTGGCTCTCCAGAAAGTCAACAAGCAAAAACACCCAGAGCACCCCAAAAAAGATGACCACGAGCTTCAGTTTTGCTTTGACTAGACTACCACCACCTCTTGGTAGCCGTTCCTTTGTGCTCTGTCTTTGGGTTTTACGGGGAAAGCCATGTTTCCTCTCCCGTTCTTCAGAGCACTGCTTCAGGGTCTTGCTCCCACTTGTTTAAGATTTCCACGGAAAGCCCTGCTTGTGACTGCAGCTGCTCTGGGTGCAACACTTTAGGCACCCATCCAATGGAAAGCTTGCTCAACTTTAATTTTTCAGTCAGAATTGTGTAAGCCGAACCAACGGAGATGCCTATGGTGTTGGCTATTGTCTCGGCTGTTAACCTTCGGTCCTCTTCGATGAGGGCGCGGACAAGATTAATTTTCTCCTCACAGATTGAAGTGGGTGGTCTGCCACTGTGGGCTTGATCTTCGACATCATCTCGTCCCTTCTTAAAGCGAGTTATCCATTTGTAGACTGCCGATTTCTTTGGGGCAGTGTCCCCATAAACTTTGCGTAAGGCTTCGATGATTTCACCATTCTTCCACCCAAGCTTCACCATAAATTTGATGTTTGTTCTTGCTTCAATTCGGTTCGGGTTCATGTTGTTCTGATAGGGGCTCTTTCCAAACTGCTGTTTTATTCTTCTTAGTGCCGCTACCTAGATCTGTCCAGACATTTTACAACAAGTTAGTACAACTTCATATTGGTGCAGAAAAGTTTTTAGCATAGAATTTTCAAAATGTGTATTTCCATGAACTTTGATTAAAAGGCCCCTTGGATGTTACCAGGAGGCCTTGTGGTGTGGCGGTTACACGTTGGGCTGCTATCTGCATGGCGGGCAGGAGGAAACCCACAGGGGGTCGCTGAGTCAGCGCAGATGTGAGAGGAGCAGCGGGTTTGGGTTTTGGTGGGTGTTACCAGACCCCACACCAGGGAGAGCCCAGATGCCAGCTACCGCCCTGTGGACAGAACCCATCCTGGCTTGCCACCAGTGCCAAGCCCGGGAACAGAGAATCACAAACAGCCCCAGCTAGCCCTCTGTAAAGAAAACGGGTACCCATCCCCTGTACTAACTGAAGCTGATTGCTCCCTGGGCTTGACAAACTGATGTGGCTTGTGAAAGGGTGTGACTTTGGAAAGAACTTTGGTATTTTTGATCTGACTGGCCACGGTAGGTGTGCCCTGCCCAGTCTACATACACTCTGGGACTCCCACCTGGCCACCACCCTAGACCCTGGCTTTCCCCTTCCCTGCAGTCCAATGTTCTCCTGGGCATTACTACAACACCAGCATCCACCGCTGCATCCGCTGTGCCATGGGCTCCTACCAGCCTGACTTCCGCCAGAACTTCTGCACCCGCTGCCCAGGCAACACAAGCACCGACTTTGATGGCTCCACCAGTGTGGCCCAGTGCAAGAGTATGTGGCAGGCAGGCTGTGGAAAGGGGGTGGAGAGGCGTGGGAGCAGAGGGCAGGGGAAGGAAGGGCTGGGGGTGGATGGGCGGGAGAAGGTCCCACCTCTCCCCTGAGCCCCCCATTCTGAAGGACAAGTTAGTGTAAGCGCTAGACTGGGCCCTGCAGCAGTAATCCGTCTGGAGCTAGGTACTGGGGGAGGAAGAGAAGGTGAGCTGAGAAGGGGCAGAGCAGGCAGGAGGAAAGGCAGTCAGCTAAATAGGACGATGGCTGCCCTCACCCCACCCCACCAGCTAACTTCCCCTGCACAACTCTTCAATCTCCCCACTGACTTCCGCTCTGACTTCCTGTCTGTCTCTCCCTCTCCCCATCGGGTTTGGCTGCAGATCGTCAGTGTGGTGGGGAGCTGGGTGAGTTCACTGGCTATATTGAATCCCCCAACTATCCTGGCAACTACCCAGCCAGTGTGGAGTGCGTCTGGAACATCAACCCCCCTCCCAAGCGCAAGATCCTGATTGTGGTGCCCGAGATCTTCCTGCCATCTGAGGATGAGTGCGGGGACGTCCTCGTCATGAGAAAGAACTGTGGGTGGCCGCAGGGCTGGGGGAGTGGGGACGGTGGTGCTGGAGGGCGGGAGTGAGGCAGATGGGCACTGATCCCCGAGAGCATTGGAAGGAGACACAGCGGCCAAGGGAAAGGGCTTGTGGCGGGACAGCAGAGAAGGAACCCAGCAGTGGGGCTAGCACGCTGATGGTGTCATTTAACACCTGCCTGTGCTAGTATTTTTGCCAGCTCATGAGTTGAATATCAAATCTTACACTGTGTGAGAGCGAGCCCGGGTGTCAGAAGGGAGCCGTAGACCCAAGCCAAGAAGCGAGAGAAAGGGAATGTGTGTGTGCGGTGTGCCATGGGCCGGAGTGGCCTCCCTGCTGCTCTCCTGACCTGCTGATTGTCTCCCCAGCCTCCCCCTCCTCCATTACCACCTACGAGACATGCCAGACCTACGAGCGCCCCATCGCCTTCACGGCCCGCTCCAGGAAGCTCTGGATCAACTTCAAGACGAGCGAGGCCAACAGTGCCCGGGGCTTCCAGATCCCCTATGTTACCTATGACGGTGAGCTGGGGGTGGGGCGAGGAGTAAGAAAGCAGGGGCTCCTGGGTCTTGGGAGAAGCTGGAGTGGGGGTGGATAGGGAGCACCCCACCCTTAAGTCCCTCTTCTTGGTTGGCTTTACAGAGGACTATGAACAGCTGGTAGAAGACATCGTTCGGGATGGCCGGCTCTATGCCTCCGAAAACCACCAAGAGATTTTAAAGGCAAGTGACTAGGAGCGGCAATAATGATTGTGATGTGACACGCGTATTCTCACTGGACAGGCACAGTACCTGGGGAGGAAGGTCCTGTTATCATCCCCACCTCACAGATGAGAACACTGAGGCTCAGAGCCAGAGAACTTGCCCAGTGGGGAAGCTATGATTAGGGCCCAGGCCCCCTTGACTGTAGGCCATCCCTGCCCGCAGAGGCACTTACACTGCCTTACACCCCGAAGGACTTGCAGGAGAAATGGCCCTTTCTCTTCCCAAATCAGACACAGAAAATGCGGCCCAGACACTGCTTTTGCCTAAATCCCTCCCCCCTTCCCTACCTTACCCTGCTCCCCCCACGAAGGAGCCAGCAGACCTCAGGTGGCATTTCTTACAATATATGACTATCTTAGCCTCTTTTCCCGACTGGTGAATGAACTAGACACCCTGAATCTGCTTGATAAAACTGTTCCTAAGAAACTATGACCCTAAGAAACACAGACTCCCCCCTCATGAATTATCACTACATCAAAAAAAAATCTCTTGTAGTCAGATAAAATGAAAACCTTTAATGACAAACACCTCACAATACTTGGAAACTTTTAAGGAATAGAATCTGATGATCGCTGGTTTCAAATAGAAGGGAGGGGGTCCTTCAGCACCTAGCCAGCCCCAGGGAAGAGCTCTCGTCTAGGAGCCAGATCGGCGTTCTTCTGCAGGCCTCTCTGAGGAGAAGAGGCCTGGGTCAGATGTGTCAGAACAGGAAGCGAGCCAGTGTCGCTCAGCAGAAGGAAGCAGGGCTGAGGCGCATGGCAGAGAGGCAGCAGGGGGCAGAGCAAATGCACCGTGAGCGTGAGCTGAGGGAGGGACTGCTGGTCCTCTCTGTGGTGTAAGAAACCCGCCTGGCATGTGAACAGAAGGGCATGATCTGCGGTGAGAATAGAAACGTGACCAGGCAGGGAGCCATCGGTGGCAGGCATTCATGTGAGAGGGCATGGTGGCTGGACCAGGGCTGCAGGTATGGTAACGATGAGGGGGCTCGGCCCCTGGTTGGACCTGGAAGGTGGAGTGGACAGGGCTTCCTGAGCGCTGTGAGCGAGCTTGGGTCAAGGGCTGGGGTTCTGAGCAATGGACGAGGAGGGGTTCTAAAGCAGGCTAGCGTTCGACTCTGGGTGCGCCCCGTTTTGCTCAGTGGCAGGTGCCTGTCAGACACAAGCGGGGATGTTGCACTGGGGCTTGTGCTTCCCCGCCGCCAACTGAGGCTGCTCTGCTGCCCTCTCCACAGGACAAGAAGCTCATCAAGGCTTTCTTTGAGGTGCTGGCCCATCCCCAGAACTACTTCAAGTACACAGAAAAGCACAAGGAGATGCTGCCCAAGTCCTTCATCAAGCTGCTCCGCTCCAAAGTCTCCAGCTTTCTGAGGCCCTACAAATAGTGTCCCCAGATGCACAGACCCCGGTTTTGAAGCTCCCCGACTCCTTGGCCCTCAGAGCCGGCAGCTCCCACCCACAGACAAGGACCTCCTCCCCCTTCTCAGTCTAGGGAGAGAGCGAAATCACTCTGCAGACTGGGTGCTCCCTGTCTCCGGGTTCCTCTCTCACTCTCGGGTTTGCCTCCTTCACCTTGCTCCCTGGAAAAGCCAATCAACAGCTGCTGTTCTTTCCTGAGGAACAGGACCCCACCCCACACAAATTGCCTGTTTCCCCGGCCCACTCGCGCAGGCCTACCCCAGCACCTTGGGGGGTGCTGGAGAACCATACAAGAAATGGGTCGAGTGGGGAGGGGGCAGGCTTCTGCCATTGTAGAGTTGCTACCTTGCTAGTCAGGAGCCCAAACTTCCCGCAGCTGGGGTGATTCTGACAGGCTTCATACCAGCACCCTGGGGCATATGGCCTGGGGGGGGGGGGGGCAGACCACCCACACAGTAGCTCTTCTTGTCTGTACAGCAGTAACAATTCCTCCTCCCCACATGCCCACCTGGCCGCCTGGGGCCTGCCCCTAAGGGCTTCCAGCTGGCCACCCCACTGGGGCAATGGGCAGCAGCTGAGTGAGGGAGAGCAGCAGGCATTACTGTGGGGTCGGTGCCTGAAACCAGGTTTAAAAGCATCGCCAAAAACGAGAGAATGCATCTAAAGGGCTAGACTACAGAAGGATCAACTTGTCTTCCCTGGCCGAGCCACTTCCCACACTCCACCCAAGTGCTCCTGGGGAGCCCTCCTCCCCTTGCTAAGTGCTGTCCCTCGAGAAACGGCTGCTGACCAGAAGCCAGCCTGGGCCTCGCCCCACGGTTGTCGTCCTCTTGTCATCCCAGGTGGCTGATGGGCACCACCAAAGAGGGCCACTCAACAGCCAGCCCAGGGCCGCCTAGCTCCGGCCCCGAGCAGCAGGAGGAAAGTGTGCACACGCGAGCCTTCTGCCCCCTGATAAGTGCAATCATGAGTCTGTATGTGGTCTAGATGCAGGGGGTTTGTCTTCTGGGTTTTTTTTTACCTCCTTCTATTAGAATAACCCTATTTATAGCTGCCCAAGAAAGAAGAGGGTGTTTGGATTGGAAGACCAAAGGTTTTGAATCACGTGAAGCTGGAGTGCTGACGCAGCTAAGGTCTCATTCCTCCACCAGTGACCACCTGACTCCTAGAGCCCTCGGCTGAGGTAAACCAGGGCTGCAGCTCAACGTGTAGGGCAGGAATCCTGGGGATCAAGTGATGGAGCAGGAACACGAGGCCTGGGTTGGCTAAGCCAGTGCTGCCATCCCTGTGCCTCCCATGGACCCGGCGGCGTGAACCTAGCTGATGTGGAGGCCAATGGAACTGGTCAGGGATTCTCTCCCCCAAGTGGAGAACACCTCCACCTTTACCCCGCTGCCTCCTGTCTTCCCCTGACACATGCGCCTCTCCAGCCTACTATGGTGGAATAGGCTCTGGGGAAAGCACCGAGGGATGGGTGTCTCGGGCTGAGTTCAGAATCAAGGCTGTGGGAGCCAAGAATAGGACAGGTACCCAGGTAATGAGACAGGTGGAGGCACTGGGTGTTGGCCAGATTTCGAGCAGTGCCACCACCCACCTGGCTGTCCTTCCCTCTCAGAACTGACTTCGCGCTTAGCTTCCTCCAGTTACTGCCTTTCAGGAAGCTGTGCCCAACCTGATGTGGCACGCTCCACCTTCAGCCCAACTGCCGCCTATAAAATCACTTTCTATCTCCTCTTTCCAGGCCCCCCCAAAAAAAGCAGTAGTGCTAGGCAGTTCAGTCAATGGTACCTCTTACTTCTTAGAGTTCACTCCTAGTGACTGTCTCAGGCTACTGTCCCAAGGGGCTTTAACACTAAGTAAAGGAGCGTGGCCCCACCCACTTCTCATGAGCAGCAGTCACGAGCCCAGCGTCTACCCACTGCCATGGAGTGGATGCCGAAGCACAGTGACCCTGAGAAAGGGTCTGGAATCCTCTGCAGAAACAAGAGACGTTTCATCCCCTCCCAAGCAGTGGCTGGTGGCTTTGAACCTCCAACCTTGTGGTTAGCAGCCCAACATCTTAACTCCTTCAAACAGCCTCAGCAACCTCACTCACACTGTCTGTGTCTGAGTCAGGGCTGTGCTTTAGATATGCAGAATGGCTGCTTACAAGCAGAGGGCAGGGAAATGCCTTTCTTCATCTCTCCACCAGGCACCGGGGATTCCACTCTCCCTGCCATTTCACACCGCTCTGGGAAGGCCCCAAACAAGGTGCTTCCCCATTTATGCCTTCAGGGTCTGGCTTCTGTTGTCTTTTCCTCTTCCATCCCCATGGTTTCACCATGGGATTCACAGAGTTCATGTTAAATGGAGTGAAAGGAGAGTGGAATCTTCCCATGAACTTGAAGCCCCCTGTACACATGCACACTTCTCCAGTTAGCTCGTTTCTGCACGAGTGCTGCAGTGTGGAACGCCCAGGCCACTCAGCTCTCCAGGAGGCTCGTGGAGAGCAGGACAGGACCTGACTGATGTCCACCACATTGAAATGCCATCATCCAAGTTGGGGGTTAAGAAAAAGGGCAGTTCCTGTGGAACCCAAGGGGGACGTTCATCTTGGAGCATCGAGTTAGGGGCTAAGTGGAGTGGAAATGAGGAATCAACACTCAGGGAGTCTCTAGGCCGTCACAGGCCAGACAGAGTAAGAGGTGTTTGGCCAGTGTAGGGAAGCTGTGGTAAATGGGAACCCCTTGAAGACCAGCCCAAGGCCACGCTGTGGACGTGGTCACAGGTCAGGGTGCTGTCCATGACCCTGAGTGCGGGCTCCAAGTGCAGATGACACACTAGAGAGGTGGTTCTTCTCAGCAAGCCGCCAGTCCCTCTTCTCTGCCTCTGCCTGTTAGCAGACCAGGCCTACTCAAACAGAGAACGACGTCGGGACTTGAGCTGCCCTGCCCACCCCACCCCACCCACGACATCCCAGATGCAACACTGGGCTGGGCCTGCTGTGCCGTCCCCAGGGCTTGGTTCTTTTGAGGGGGTGGCTCAGCCTTCTGCTGAGAGTTCAGTGATCCAGTGCTGGCCTTTAGCTTTCACAAACTCAGTCTCTCTGAGAAGAGCTTTGTCTATGTGAGAATTTCCGTACTTGCTGCTTCAGCTCCATCCAGCAGTCTCCCTCAGGGGAGGAGGGAGACACGGAGTGAATGAGGACGGGCAGAAACGAGTGTTGCCCTGTCTGCTTTCCTTCTGGAGCACAATCAGCACAGCGAAGGCCAAACACCGCAGCCGTGCCCTTTGCTGTGGGCTGTCTTACAGGTAGCACACCTTGCCCTTGGGTGTTAGGTGGACTAGGAATACTCTCAAACGCTGTCATTAGAGGGACTAGAACCCCCACTTCCGCTTAGCCGCTTACCTAGACAACACAGAGGGCAGCAGTCCGGACAGCCGGAAGTCCTTACCCTGTGTGGAACTGGCGTTTCGGAGACACGGCATCACCATGTGTGAGGCTTTTAGATTTTGGAATGCAAAAGAAATCTCAAAATACTGTGCATCTGTCCTCTACCGCTGCCAATAGCGTAAACAGCTACACGAGCCACAATAAACAGCAAGTGATGCAGTTTGTAGACGATTTTGCACTTGGGGGAAAAATATGTATCTGAACTTGTAAAAAGAAATGTTTGGATTTTGTATCGTCTTTTTTTTATTATTATTATTAAAACACTAAATGAAACTACGCCGTATTCCTCCATCTGGTAGCCAGGTAAAGCCTTCAGCTGGCGCAGGGCGCCTGCAGGACAGAAGTGCTTTCAGAATCTGAAAAGATGGGCCCCTTTGGTTATGAGAATTCGCCTCGGGGGCCCTGGTGGGTAAGCGGTGCAAACCCACCGCTGCTCCATGCGACATGAGCTCATCTACTCCCATAGAGCGACAGCCTCGGAAATCTGCACAGGGTCACTGTGACTCAGCCTCTACTTGATGGCAACGGTGGGTTCCTCACCCTGCATCCCCCCAGAGCTGGCCGGGACACAGGGTCTCAGACACCTCCCTGATTAAGATGTCCCACGCTAGTGAAACACACATCCTGAGTCACAAAGCCTGTTTTGGTTATTGTTCTTTTTTCTTCTTCCGGTCACCAGTATAGCTTATTCTGGTTATTGTTCTTTAAATGCAGTACACTACTGGCCACCAAATGGTCGAAAACTATTATGCAGATCACTCATTACCACGATCACTACTATGATAGGACCCAGGAGAGGAGTCTCCAAGTCCATCAGTGAATGGTCTCAATATGTCTGCTTAGAGATGATACATGAAACCTTAATTGAGTTTACTATTTACATGATATGGTCACTTAAGAATACGACTTGAGGCCTGATTAAAACATGTTGACTTGCCCTTTGGGCTATACTATAAGGAAGACTAGTGTATTCATTCTACAAACATTTCCTGCGCTCTTGATGCCTGTGAGGCTATCAATCACAGCTGGAAACTAACAGCCATGTTCAAGATCCATACTCACGTAAAATCCTGAAGGCCATCCTACAGAGATTTCCCAACAAGGGCAATCCAGTTCAGTTGGTGTGTAAATAATGTAAATGTATAAACTAATCTAATGCTATTCTGTTTTATATATGAACTTCCCAGGGGTGCGATACTTTTGCATGTACTGACAGAGTCACGCTTGTAGACCTGCGAAGCGGACGGCCATACCCAGGGCCGTCACAACCACAGCCTCCAGGGTCATCTCATTTAATTTCTCTCTTAACTCTCTTTATTCTGCAAACACCATGCTTGTTCCTTACTCCCGACTCAGGTACCGCACTCACTGCCGTCGTCTATTCTGAGCCGCAATGACCCTAAAAAGTCTGTAAATCTTTATAGGAGCAGACACCCTCCCTCTTTCTCACCAGGAAGAGCCCTGGTGATGTAGTGGTTACACATTGGGCTTTGAGCCACATGGTTGGCCGTTCGAAACCACCTCTGGAGGAAAGGCTCAGAAACCCACAGGGGGTTGCTGAGTCAGCATTGACTCGATGGCAATGAGTTTGGTTTGACTTGGCCTCCCAAGGAGCAGGTGGTGGGTTTGAACCACTGACCTTAAGGTTAGCAATCCAACTTACTCAACAGGACCACCAGGGCTCCTTCCTTCCTAGTACACCTCCACTGGAGCCCCCAAACCATGTACTGTCAGGACTGCTCCAAAAGTCTCTAAGGTACATGAAGACGGTCCAAAAGGGCTTTCCAAGGGGTACATAGGGAAGGCAATCCATCTAAGCCAGAGGTTCTCAACCTGTGGGTCATGACCCCTTGAGGGGGTCAAACAACTCTTTCACAGGGGTCACCCAATTCAGAACAGTAACAAAATGACAGTTATGAAGTAGCGAACATGATTTTATGGTTGGGGGGAACCACAACATGAGCAACTGTATTAAAGGGGCGCGGCATTAGGAAGGCTGAGAACCACTGCCCTAAGCTGTGTTTAGGGAATATGTTTGGGGATCCTCAACCTCCACATGAAATCTTTTCTAAAACTAACCTTTTTGAGAACCACTCCGCATTTTCATGCATGGTCTCTACTCCACGGCCCCTTTCACCAAAGTCCCTTCCCCATCCAGGCAGCTTCCCTTCTTTGCTGAGTCTTGATGCTCGGTCCAGGGGGCAAAAACCTGGGGAGTAGTTAGAAAGCGTTCCCCCCCACCCCCTCCCACAAATAATCCTGTTACAGTTGGGCTGAGCAGCATGGTACTCGGGCCACGTTGGGACGACTGGAGATAAGAAAGCATAAAACAGTTTCGTCCATCCTACAATTACTGTCCAAGAACGCATGACTTTTGAGGTAGCGTTCCCAGAAAATAAAGCAAATGCTGGAAAAGGCTTTTTTCACCTGAAGGCAAGCAATCACTTTCAGTTCTCAACACTCACCCCTGAGGCCTGCCATTAGTGGGAAGGAAAAACGCATCTTCTGAAAATCAAAGCAGGAAGTGAATGAACCACTTCCTTCAAATCTCTGGCTACTTCTGGGCTCTGAAACGCTCCAAGACACACTGATGGAGCTGTGAATGGAAATCCACGCGGCTTCTTTCAGAGCAAGCAAGCGGACTTAATACAGTCTGTGATTTCACCTCCGTAAGTGTCTACTTTCTACCTTCTCTTCAAAAAAACAAAAAAACCCAACCGCAGAATCGATGATGCCGCGCATCACTTTCGACCATTAGGGCAGTCATCCAAGAATCACTGGAGGAACTGGTTGGAAACACCGTCCTTCTCAATAAAAAGCCTGTGGTCCAGCTTCTATAGTAAGAATGACAATATGCTCTTGTTGTTTAGTAAACTGCACGCGGTTACTGTAAGGGCCACTCAGTTTAGACGTTTCTGAAGAGGCAATACACTCCAGTCTCTCCAACACGGGTTTCCGAGATTGCGCACCGTAGCAGCCTGCCGTGTGAGGGCAAGTCAGAAAGCACTGCCACAGATCGCGGTAAAATGCTTTGCTATTGCTTCTCAACTCAGCCTCCACGACACACTTCTGAGAGCAATGTTTCCATCGCTTTCAGCCCCCTCCCACCCAGGCCCCATCAGAGACTCCTAGGCTCTTTGACTTACCCCAAGGCAAATGGCAGTTTGGGGATTCCTGAGGGGTTCAAGTCATGTTCTGTGGTTAATGGAAAAGTTATTCCCCAGGTTGCCCCCATATTTCATGCCAAACCTAAGGTGCTGCTTGCTGACACCTGGTCAGTGACTATATACACACTTGGAGGTCAACTGCTTAAAGGTTATCTGCCTGAAGGGCATCAGCCATCTCGAGCAGGCATCCTCAAACTGCGACCCGCCGAGGACATTTACCCGGCCCGCCAGGTGTTTTTGCCCCGTTTGTATTTTCACTTCAAAGTAAGATATGTGCCGTGTGCATAGGAATTTGTTCA
This sequence comes from Tenrec ecaudatus, assembly GCF_050624435.1. Lineage (NCBI taxonomy): Eukaryota > Metazoa > Chordata > Mammalia > Afrosoricida > Tenrecidae > Tenrec > Tenrec ecaudatus. The sequence goes on from NC_134536.1 coordinate 166,068,790, forward strand.
TAGTTATTTTTTTAAACTACAGTCTGGCCCTCCAACGGGTCTGAGGGACAGTGAACTGGCCCCATTTAAAACGTTTGAGGACCCTGATCTAGAGCAACCAGCCCCTAGTCTGTCCCATCTTTGCAGAGCCCACTCCCGTCTGAGAAGGATAATGGAGCATTCCCCTGGAAGAGAACCCAAAGACACTAAGGTCAAGCCAACTCGGGGATGACCAAGGTTAGGCTGCCATCTTGACTCTAGAATCTGCCCATCTTGTTCGTGTATACCTTCCCGTCAAATGGATGCCCCTAGGGCCTCCCCTCCCTGTTGCTCATATGCCTATTGTACAACCCCTTCCTGTTATGCACGTGGTTAACTGTGATTAGGGGGGCTTGCATGCCTCCTGAGAGTGTATAAGCCTTGGTTGGAGATAGATTCTCTCTCTCTCTGCTCCGGAGGTGAGCATTAGCATGCTTTATCTTGTCTGATGTTGCTTAATTTTACCCCTCAATTACACAACCACCCTTTGGACCCGTTCAATTGTGGGGGCTGGTACCCCCCAATGTTCCTTTCAAAGCTTTGCGGAAGGAACAAGCGCAGGGTGGACATGGTAAGGCTTCTCTGGGAGAAACCCTTGCTACCCTCAATGAGTGGGTGCATTGTCTACCTGGAAACTTCCTCAACAGAACCTTCCTGGTCTCTTCCTCACTGGAGCACTTTTTAATCTGTTTAGTAATCCTTCATGAACATCCCAGGTCTTTATGGAAATAGATAAAAATGACCCCTGTATGATCCAAAAAAACAAACCCCAAAAAATCAATCACCAGAACTTTCTGAACTGATTTTTTTTTTAGTAAGTCATTTTATTGGGGGATCTGACAGCTCTTACAACAATCCATCCATACATCCATTGTATCAAGCAGTGATGATCTCTTGACCTAGAATTAACTGGTCCTGAAGATCCCTCAGAAGCCACGGTTTGATGGGCCTGTTTTGATTGACAGCCACGACTACAGAAACATGTTTTGTGTGGAATAAAGCCATGCCTGTGATACTTTGTGACTTACCTTCATATTAAAATTTTGCATTACATATAATAGTTTGTAATAGAAAATGGGTACTATTTTGCAATGTGCATCAAAAAATTACTGTTGATACTGCATTATGTTAAAAATGTTCTAGTGTACCTGAAAGTATTTCTTTGACTTCTTTATGCACAGAAAAGTACACTATATATTACGACACTTTTGATGTTAGATCTGAACCATATCTAAAGACACAACTTAAAAGAGTCTTAGGAACAGAACTTGTTTGTAATCAATAAAAGACTTTAAAGCACACAAATATACTAATTAGAATAAAATGTGATATCAGAAAAATTAGAAGTTCGGGGGGAGCAGATAGGGAGGGGAAAATAGAGGAGCTGATGCCAGGGGCTTAAGTGGAGAGCAAATGTTTTGAGAATGATGAGGGCAATGAATGTACAGATGTGCTTTATACAACTGATATATGTATGGATTGTGATAAGAGTTGTATGAGCCCAATAAAATGACTGGATGAAGGGAGACGTCAGTCAGGGCAAGATATGACAAAATAATGATTTGTAAATTATCAAGGGCTGATGAGGGAAGGGGTACCGGGTTGGGAGGGGACAAAAAGAGGACCTGTGCCAAGGACTTAAGTGGAGAGCAAATGTTTTGAGAATGATGAGGGCAATGAATGTACAGATGTGCTTTACTCAATTGATGTATGTATGGATTGTGATAAGAGTTGTATGAGTCCCTAATAAAATGATTTAAAAATAAAATAAAATGACGGGGAAAAATAGTTCTCAAAATTATACAAGGTTTCGAATTCCTAAAGAGCCTGCCTGTATATTTAAAAACAGATAATCCCCCGCCACTGAATTGATTCTGATCACAACAATCCTATGCAGGGTTTCCAGGGCTATCAATCTACCACAGAGCGAGCTGTGGTTTCGAACCAACCTGGAAGTTAGCACCCCCACTTTTATCCTACAGCACCACTAGGGCTCCTAAATGGATGATGGCAGAGAGCAAATATTTACAGTATTTGGAGTCTACTGGATACATTTTAGTATGTACTCACTTTATTTTAAATATTTTCAGTAAGCCAGAAGTTCTAACTTCGAAAGCTATTCTAATTTATGAGGGAGAAGTTAGGTACGAGGTAAAAGTTAGGTATTACCTGAAAGATGAACAATAAACCCAAACCAACTCTGTTGCTATCCAGTCAGTTCTGACTCATGGCAACCCTTGGAGAACACAGTTCAATCGCTGTTTCTAGGCTGTAATCCTGACAGTTGGCAACCACGTGTGTCTCCCACAGAGCATCTGGGAGGGTCTGGGGCACCAGCTAAACTGTTAGCAGCCAAGTGCTTAACTTGCACTTTAAAGGAGTATTCGTCCTCCGAAGCATGGGTCAATAATTGTCATTCATCACCGATTTGAACGGAATCGTTAAAACCTCTTACTCCAGAGTGCCACCTCTGGAAAGAATGTGATGTGTTTTTAAACGGAGAGAGGCAGTCTTGAGGTTGAAAAGGTCGCTTTTCAACCTCAAGACTGAAATCAGGTTGTCTGATTTCAGCATATTTAGCTCCCATAGACCCCAGACCCAGTATTTGTCGGTGTCCCTCATCTATGGAAATACTAAATTTCTTTACACTATATTATTTTATTTTGTTGGGGGATAGGGGGTAAATACCAAAAAAAACAGGTGAAAAATTTAAAGTCTAGGGGGGCTAGGTGGGGGGGCGGAGAAAGGGGATCAACTTACAACATCCACAACCACCCCCACCCCCCGGGAGACAGTGGGCAGTGTAAAATATGAAAATAATTTATAAAGTATCAAGGGTTCACGAGGGCGGGAGGATGGGGGAGGGAGAGGGAAAAATGAGGAGCTGATACCAAGGGCTCAAGAAGAAAGAAAATGTTTTGGAAATGTGCTCGATGCAATTGACGTATGGATTGTTATAAGAGCTGTAAGAATCCCTATTAAAATGGTTTAATAACATTAAAAAAATATTTCATAGCGGAAAAAAAATAAAAGGGTAAGGAGGAAATTTCCCCTCACTCCTCCAGGCACGCAGGCCTCCTTCCCTATTGTGTCTGTGTTGTGTTGTTTTAAACCAAAACCTCCCTCGCATTTTCCTTCCGATTAAGAGTAAAACAAAACATTTCACGGGCAAGGGAAGCAGTAAAATGGGTAGGGGCTAGTTTGCTTGTTCACTGCCATGCTCGCTGGCTGGCGCCTGGATTGGGGCTGGTGGAGGGAACCGAGGGCAATCAGGGGGCCCTTCCTCAGGACGCTGGGCGCCCGCTCCTCAATCCCGTCACTTCCATAAGCTACACAGACTTGCAAGGGCTTCCTTCAAAGGCTTGGCTTGCCCACCCCGGGGCGGAGAACGTCCGCGGCCCGCCATCCGCCACCGCCGGCGGCCGGCCAGGAGGAAGCTCGAGGCTCGGAGCTGAGGGGCGATCGGATTGGCAGTCCCCGGGCACGCAGTCAGGACCCCCACCCCCCAGCCCCGGCCCCAGCCGCCAGCCAACAGCTCCCCTCCCAGCCTGCGCCTCCCGCCGGGGCCCGGGTCTGGAAACAAACGCGCACCTCGCCTGCAGGCCGCCGCCGACGTCACGCGGCGTCGATCCCAGCGCCTCGGGCGCCTCCCTGGCTCCCTTCTCCGGTCTCCGGTGCCCGGGAGTCCCTCCCGGGACAGGTAGCGGCCTCCGATTGCTATGACAACGATCCGCCTAGGGCACCCAGACCTAGCGCGGGCCGGGACGTCGTGACGTCACCGCGACGCTCCCCCGGCGCCGGGCCACGCGAGTCGTGCGTCACCCGGCCGGGGAACGAGGCCGAGCTCCGACAGTTCCGTTTCAGGGTCCCGGGGGCGGGGCTGAGAGGCCCCGGAACCGGGATAAGGAGCTCACTCAAAGCGGCGGAGGCGGGGCCGGGGCGGAGCATGCCCTGCATTTTCTATACGGCTTCCGGGGCCGCGCAGCGGCGCGGCGAGAGGCGGGGGACGTGCGGCCGCCCGGGAACTTGGATATCTCGCGAGGCAAGCCGTGCGCGGGCGGGCGGGCTATGGCGTAGGCGGGTTGCGGGGCCGGCGCTGGTGGCGGGGCCCGGTGCATGGCGGTCTGTCGGCGGAGTCGGCCTCGGGGGCTGTCAGGTTGGTGGCTGCGGGAGGAGTGGGTCCACCGTGCCTAGGGCGGGGAGCTGGGCGGGGGCAGGGCCCCGGGAAGGTCCGAGCCCGGAGTGCCCGCCTTCCTCCAGCCCCGGCCGAGCGAGCCAAAGAGCGGCCTGGCGCTTACCCCACTCGGGGTCCAGCCAGAGTCCCTGCCCTCCTCTCTCAGGATTCCCCAAACCCCTCTTCCTGACCGCACCCCACCCACGGACCTACGAGCCCACCAGGTAACCCCGTTCTTGTTTCTGGACTCTGCTCAGCCGGCAGTCCCCCCGCCATTGCCCAGGAACGCACCATCCTACTGGCTCCCCGACTTAACAGCGTGGTGACTCAGGACCCCGAGATTCCCGCACTCCTTTGTGATCCCCAAGCATTCCTCGTGACCCCACTCCACCCCGTGCTCCTCACAAACTCTGAGCCCTCAGACGCTTTCTGGGAACTACTAAGCCCAACTCCGATAGTTGCTCACCCAGCCATTCCCAGTACCCTCGGGTCTCACTGATCATTCTTTGCCCCTGGATCCCCATCCCATGCCCTCCCCACCGTCGTCTTGAAGTCGTCCCCCGACCCCCGTGCTCGCAATGTTCATCAACACACAGCTACCCCACCACCGTGCAGTGCTGTCGAGATGAATATGAAGTCATGGTCTTTTGAAGGGTTCTAGGCTGGGGATTCGAGTTCCAGCTCTTAATTGTGCTTGGGGAATCTTGGAGAAGACACCCCCCCCTACTCCCAGGCCTCAGTTTCTCGTTTGAATAATAAAGAGCTTGGGTGAGGCTAAGTCAGAATTTTCCTCCCAGCTGTGAAAATCAGCCATTCCCAGTCAAGTTAGTGTTGGTTGTAACCCCACCCCAGGGTCCCCTTGCCTCCTGCACCTTGTTCCCTGGTCCCCATTCCCCTGACATTCCTTTAAGAGTCCACACCCATTTCCCTTGATGGGGCCCCTCAGTGTACACATCTGCAATGCCAGGTAGCTTGTCCAAACTCTCAGCTCCACATGTGCTAAGAGTGTCTGAGAGAATACATGTTAAGCATGTGGCACCATAGCTGGTACATGGGGTGTAAGCTCTCAGGTGTAAGCTGCTGTTAGTACTGAGCAGCTTCCTCTGGCCTTACTCTGTCCTAAGGATGCGGCAGTGACTTCATAGCCCATTCCTTGTGTTGTCTTTCTGCCTCTCTTCTTGGACTCCACCCTCTGTTCATTTCTGACTTCTGGGGTGGGGGGGTTATGCCGAGAACGCTTTAATAATAATTGGCACTTGCTGGTTCCCTAGGGTGTCCCACGCTGTGTATAATACCAGAGAGCCGCTGAACTTCTGTGGGAAACTGGACTTGAAAGATGATGGGATAAATGGAGGTTACCGGGTCAAAATCCCAAGATCTTATTCTGTCTATCAGCCTGCATGCCCCTGCCTCACTCTTTTTGTTCCTTTTTAAATTGAGGAAACCATGAAACTCAGAGCTCCTAAGTAGCAGAGCTGGGATTTGAACCTACAATCTTCAGGTGCTATGCTCTTCACTACCTTGCTGCATGGCCTCTCTTGCCTCCCAAACTGCCTGGTTTTCAATGTCATCCTCAGCCCCTTGTCCCCTATTTTCTAGTACTTCCTAAGCCTGACTTCAATTCATCCCCTGAGCCCCAAGGTTGTTATTGCCCTTGGCCCGGCAGCTTGGTGACTTCCTCATCCCCTTGTTCATGACTTTCAGCTCCACATTCCCTGACCCTCCTGTCCCATCACAGGGCTCTTTGTCCTTTGTTGTGGGATCCTCTCTTCCCACAAGTCCTTGAAGCTCCCCTCATCTCAAGCGCTCTAGGGTACCTCCCACCTCACTGGCACTATTATCCCGTGTGCATACATCCTGTTACGTCTTCACCTCCAGGAACCCATCGACTCCCAAACCTCCCCACACCATCAGGTGCTTTCTGACTTAGTGACCTTGTGTAAGTTTTCTGAGACCAAATCTTATGGAGGCCGACAGCCTCATCTTTCTCCCATGGAGTGGCTGGGCGGGTTTGACTCATGTACCTTATAGTTAGTAGCCTATTGCCGAACCCATGGTACTCTGGACTACCTTCCAAAACCCTCTCTAGTCCAATAGGATGTCACTTTATGATTCCTATACCCCCCCCCCTCAGTGCTCTAGTTTATCCCCACCCACATCCTGTTACCTGAAACTTTCCTGTAAATTATCCTTCATCTAACAACCTGCTGGGCCCGGCCTAGGTGAAGTGAACCCTTTCTGTCCCGGCATGAACTCTCCTTTGGAGCCTACACTCCCTCCCATTCTAGGATCCTTCCTCTTCCAAGCTCTTTCCCAGTTTCTAGGGAGACCGGACCTCTGATTCACGGCTCCACGGCCTCCCCTCATCTTCAAACCAGAATGGTCTTTGAGCCTCTCCCTCTGCCCTTCTCCATAGTGCCTTCTGGTTGTCAAAACCCTTCTTGTTTATTTCCCACGCCCCACCAACCTCGGGAACAAAGTGGTGCCCGGGTAGACCTCCCTTCCACTCCAGCTCGGCCCGTGTTTCCTCCACTCCCCTGTGCCTCTACCTCCAGGGCCCTCCTGCCTTTACACACAACCCTGTGTAGCCAAACCTCACCAGCCTCCTTGGCTTTCCATAGAGATGCACTGTGCTTAGGGAACTTGTGGTGGCCTCAGCCCTTCAGGTTCTGCTGAAGAACTCTCTCCATTAGGCACTCCCACGGGAGCCTCTGCTCTTTATCTCCTGCTTGCTGTGCCTGCCCCTGGGTAGAAGGCCTGAGTGTCAGCCTCTGCACTCAGAGAATCAGCCTATTGTTTTCCCAGTCCTGGGAGGACCTTCCTGACTCCTCCCACCCGAAGACTGGCTGGAGAACAGCAAAATGTCACCAGGGCCCCTGTAATACTGGACTTCATTGGCTGGACAGCAATAAGGACCGCAACCTTCAAAGCCAAAGCCGCCCTCATCACATCCTCTCCGACTCACAGCAATCCTGCAGACAGAGTAGGCCTGCTGGGAGGGTTTCCAAGACTGTCAGTCTGCACGGAAGCAGACTGCCTCATCTTTCTCTCTGGGATTGACCTGTGGATCTTGGGGTTGGTAGCCGAGTGCTTAACCGCTGCACCACCAGGGCTGCTTCTACAGACTTCTGGAAGGGGGGAAATCTCATGGATTTTACCAAGGAGCCTTTGCCTCAGGCATGTTTAATCTCTCTTCCAGCACAGAACACGGTCTTACTTGTGTGTTGGTTATCTGTGACTTCCTGATGCACAAAGGCTGCAGTTTTATATATCTTCTGTCATCTTAATCCTGTCCCTTATATTTCCCAAGTAGTCAGTAAATACATAACAGGGTTGCGTCAACTCCCTCGCTCAGCATCAGGTACTACGGAGTAAAAACGGTCCGTGTACCTCCCTTCACTTTGAAGCCCAACACCCTCTCCTTCCCAGTACCTTTCCCAACAGGATCATGGGTAAAAGCCCAGATTTCAGCAGGCTGGCCAATTGGCGTCTAGCCCTTTGCTTTCTCAGTGCTCTTCTCATAGGGCAGTGGGTGTCAGGTGGCGTTGCTTACTGTGTTTCTGGTCCCGCTGGAGAGTGGCGGACCGCGCGCTGCTGGAGGCCTGTGGTAACGAGGGTGGGGTCTAACCAACCAATTCACCAAGCAGCAGGTGGGATCGCTATCTGATGGGTGTTTCACGGAGAATCGGAATAGAGGAAACCAACTGGGCAAAAGTTGGCAATTGTTGACGTTGAGTCATGAGATCACAGGGTTCACGTTGCTGCTCTTTCTCCTGTTGTGTAGATTTGAAGATACCCTTGATGAAGAGATTAAATAAAAACAAAGCAGCTAGATGAACCAGTGCAAGTGTAGCCCTGCCGGGTGGGAACCCCTGAAAGCACGTGGGCTGCCATGGCTGACTGGTGCTGGGAGAGGACGCACTCTGAGTAATGTTCACCTGACTAGCTCTGCCCCGGGGTCATCCGGACGCACCAGGATTGGCCCCCTGAAGGATTCTCCAGCTGGGGGCCTGGGAGTGGTAAGCTCCTGCCACAAGCAAGGACCACTTGCCCTGCCTGTTTCTACTTCACAGCCAGGTGGTTCTCTAATGGTAGAGGGCTGTCGTGGACCTGAGCAGAAAGTAAGGCAATGAATTTAGGGGCCTGGTCTGGCGGGAGACCCAGACTCCACTAGGGCCCTCCTCATCTGCCCTACGGCCTCCAGATTACAGGGAGAGCCTCAGCTAGAGATCGTCATCCATCCATTCCACAAATAGCAGGTGTCTGCCGCCCGCCAGCCCTCTACTACTGTGGACTCGAACAGAGCGGTGAACAAAGTTCCAGGACGTCAGGGGCTCACCTGTTGGGAGTTAGGTGAGGGAGAAGCAGACGAGCAGTGAAAATGTGGTGTTGCCGTAGAGTCAGTCCCTATACAGCATGACCCGAGGGACACAGACTAAGACCCGGCCCAATCCTGCAGCCACTGGGTCAGCTCATCGCGTTGAGGGTCTTGCCCTTGGCTGATCATTTCTAGAGAGCGGCAGCTGTCCTCTTCTCCTTTAGAGTCAGGCCCGTCAGCGAGTACAGATCCTGAACGCTCTACTCCAGCCACATCACTGTGGCCAACTCTGCTTCGAGGACGTCCTCAGTCAGCTTTTGAGTGCCTGTCAACCTGGGGGGCTCCTCTTCAGAACTCCATCTGACCGGTTCCGCTGCAAGCCCAAGGGTGTTCCGATGCTCGGCTGAAACCTAGTCACCTTGAATGACCGTGTGAGCACGTGAAATACCATGGCATAGCTGCCAGCCTCCCAGCAACACACAAGCCTTGATGTTAACTTGACAGGCAAATGACGGAATTAAAATGTGAAGGAGTTTCATCATGTTTGTAGAAAAATTCTATGATCTCTTAATCCCATTTTTCCACATACTTTACGAACCCTCTCCCCTTCTATATATTGAGAAAGATAAGGCAGCCGTGGAAAGTATTGAGAATACCAGAAGTCAGGGTGCTAGACTTTTAAATAGGGTGGTTAATGAAGGTCTCACTGAAAAGATAACCTTTGAAGGCTGAGCCCATTTATTCCATACAGGCAGCGGCCAAGGCGAAGACCCTGAGGCCGGAGCGTGCCTGGTGTAGTTGAGAGACATGGAGGTAGCCAGCGAGTGTGGTTCCTATCAGGTGAGAGTTGGGGAGACAGGAGCAGGGACAGATCATGTTGAGCCAAACTCGGAACAAGTGAGGATGGAGATGCAGACGAGGTCTTCAACAACTTTGTGGAAATGTTCTGTTATCTTCTCATTTTTTTGTGAAAGCACCGGCTTTTTGAAGCCCCTTCACATTTTGTCGTGGAGTCAGAGCTTCACTACGAAGTGTGGAAGGAGCGAGGGGCCTGGAGCAGACGGTTTGGGCAGAGCCGAGAGGCACGAGCGTTTGGGATGGAAGAGGCGTCATTTCTCCCCTGCTTCGTTTTTCATTCAACTTTTCCCTCTTATTTACTGCTGAGGAACTTCTCTTAAAGAGACTCAGCTCTAGACAACGAAGGACTTAAAACCTCTCTTAGGCCTTCCAGTTAAACCTAATTCTCAATAAGGACCTGAGTCGGGATTCTGATTCAGGCTAAAGAACTTAGGGATGAGGGAAATGACCTTATTTACTTACTCTGTGGGCACAGTGGGAACCTGATGACATAGTGGGTTACAAGGTGGGTAACTCACCTGCTCACTGCAAGGTCGTTGACAAACCCACCTGTCGCTTCGCAGGTGGAAAGTGAGAGTCTGCTTCCATAAAGATTGGCACCCATTCTCCTCTGCCCTCTGGGCTTGTTATGAATCGGAATCGACTCCAGAGCAGTGGGTTTTGTTTGTGTGTTGTTTTGTGAATCATTTTGTTGGGAGCTCTTAAAGGTATCATAACAGTGTTATACAATTGCTACCACACCACTTTCAAAACATTTTCTTTCTTCTTGAACTTTATTCCATACCCCCCAGGAACCCTTATTTATCCCCGCCCCATCTCTCACACACCCACTGTATCCATTCACATCCAATTCTGTTGTTGTTTTTGTTTTTTTTTTTATGTGGGCGCCTTAGGTGCTGCTTAAGCTGAAACACACCCTCTCTAGAATCTTAAGTTACAGTCAGCATAACAGAAAGCAGGGGTGTGTTATTTTCCCCCAAAAGACTCGGCTGTTAGAGAAAGCACAGTCCCTTAGCAGCATCAGGAGGCTGAGTCCCACACTGTGTTTGTACTGTTGTCCCTGGAGTGTTGGGGTGTGTGGCAGAAAGAATCTGTGTGATTGGCTAAGCGGTACAAAATACAATCTCATCATCATCATCGGCAGGTCCTCGACAAAGTGGTTCAGAATGCACGGGTCGTAAGCATCCTCACAGAAGGGGAATCGTGCCCTGGGGAGTGGAGGCAACAGACAAGCTGAGATCCCAGGTGTAACTGGAGCCATCACCTGTATTATTTTATGTTTTGTGCTTGAGGAGGTGAGAGTTTACAGCCGGTTGGTTTTCCTTTCAAAAATTCAGATACATTTGTTTCCGGTCCTTGCAGTCACCACATTGTAGCATCACGTACCTCACTTGCTATGTTTCCCATTTCCATTCCTTCTTCCCTAATCCTTCTGAACTGGTCACCCAACCCTCAGGTAAACTCTGCCTTTTTTATTTCAAATAGTTGATTATTCTAAAGTGTGTAGACCTCCCTAGGGTCACTGTTGCCATTATAGACCTATCATTTGGCTGAAAATTGAGTCGTCTAACCAGTGAACCTGGCCTTGTTGATGGTGTTGCGTTCTGTTCCACCTTTTCCCCCCACTCTGTCCGGGACCTTCTAATGGGATTCCTTTCAGAGCAGTTGGGATTGGTAGCCAGGCGCCATCGAGTTCTGGTCACAGGGTCATGGAAGCAGATGTTTCTAAGTGGTCCAGGAGCCCAATGGACTGATTGTTTCCTAGCATCTTCAGTTTTCTTCACTGCTCCTTCCTCTGGATGGAGAGATCAATAGTTGCACCTTACGGCTGCTCGTGAGTTTGTTTTAACTTTATTTTTTGTTGTTGTTTTAACTTAAATTGTGAACTAGCTGAAGGTTTACAGAGCAAAACATCAGTTTTACATTCACCAAGTACGTTTTGCTTCAACTCATCCATTGCAGTCCCCGCCTCGTACCATTTCTTATCCCACTTCCTCCCCTTATTTCCTGTTTCCATTCTTCCTTTTGCTCCCTAGCCCTCTGAACTTTTGGTCTTAAATGGTTGCTTATTGTAATGTGGGGTGAGTTTAGCTCTAGGCCTGCAGGGTGACCAAGGGCCTCACCAGGTTCTGTCCCACAAGTAAGCCTGGTCTCTCAGGACTTTGAGTTCTATTTCACACACACTACCACCACACCCACGCACCCACCCCTCCTCCGTACAGGACTTTCTAGTGGGATCCATCTAGTTCTTATGGTCTCCCGTTGGTGGAGGCTGATAAGTCTGTGCGGGTCGTTAGTCCATTGGGCTAATTGTTTCATATGTCTTTATCACTCTTCTTTCCTCTAGACCAGTGGTTTTCAACCTTCCTAATGCCTCGACCCTTTAATACATTTCCTCATGTTGTGGTGCACCCCCCCTCCAACCATAAAATTATTTTCATTGATATTTAATAACTAATTTTGCTACAGTTTCAAATCATGCAACCCCTGTGAAAGGGTCATTTAAAACACCCCCCCCCAAGAGGTCACGACCCCCAGGTTGAAAACCACTGGTCTAGACAATACTTGTGGGTGGTTTTTAAGACCCCAGTCACTACTTAGCAAATAAGGACGTGTAGAACATTGTCTTTGAAGACTGTTAAGAAGTCATGGCCTCCTACGACGGCCTTACCCTGCTTCAGAGGCTGTTTCCTGAAGTGCTGGCAGACCCTCGGCGACCTCTTGCCCTGGTGGCTGTCAGTCAGGTACAGAAGCGTTGGTGTTCGTGTCCATGTGATTTGGGTGACAAACCCTATGCAGCCATCTTTGGTTTGCTGGTAGGACTGACTTAGACCCCTCACTGACAGTTCAGAATTGGGAAAATCCATGATTATCTGCAAGTCAGAGACTTCTGGTAGCTCGGGGTATACACTTACCAGAGCTTGCCCTTCAGGAAGTGGTATATCTCTGATCAACCCATGTATAGCTTACTAGCGAAGACCTCCTTCCCGCACAGCCATTGAAGGGACACGGTTATGCATCTGTTCAGGCGTCAGCCTGCATGGTATTATACAGTTAAGATAAGAGTGTATCTGTGTTGCATGAAGTACCACACTCGATTGAACAAGTCCCAGATTCACAGATAGTTGTGTTGTGTTGTGTTGTGTTGTGTTGCTGCATGCCGGGACACCTTGAATAGCCATGGTGGATGCCGTTTCACACACAGACCAGAGGAGACTTTGCTGGGTTAAACACAGGGTGTCCAGCTGTCATTTTAATAAGCCTTGCCAAATTGCCCGTCATCCCAGGTTACACTCGCAGCAGTCAGGTCAGGCTGGTTCTCAAGGCTATTGCTGAGTTCATGATACAAGATGTCCTTGATGCCAGCGTGGCGCACTGACAGTCTGTTCCAGAAGACACACACAGGAATGTCCTGCTCTAAAATACCACCACAACAGAAAACGTAACCTACGGAGTACAAAGGTGGTTAGAGAAACCCTCACGGGGGTAAGTTCCCAGCCTGGGCGCTCGTGAGAGGGTCATGAAGGAAGTGCCACAGAGGGCAGGGCTGGCCGCTGGCCGCCGCGCACACAGGTTGTACCTACGAACAGCCTGCCTCTTGGCGGAATGCGACTTTGTAGTTAAAGCAGTTTTGTGTTTTAAGTTCGGCTCCTTCCGTGTAGCGCAGCTCTTCGTTTCTTCCTGGCTTCATCTGACCTTGTCTCACAGATAGGCCTGTGGGTTGGAATGGAATGAGAGCCTGCCTGGCTCTCGCTGAAACCGTGGAGCTTCGCCCTCGACTGAGCAGTACTTGCTGGCCTCTGGGCATCCTTTTGGTGGGATGAGACTGGTAGCTCCGGCCCTCCGCCTTTCCCGTGGGGCTGGGCAGAGGACGTGGGGTAGCATCCAGCGCCAGCATCATCACAAGAAGGCCCGGCCTCCCTTCCACCTTGCCAACATCAGCTTCTCCTTCTGTAATTCCACTGTGCAGGACTAACACGTCTGGATTATTCTCTCTTCTTTAATTACTGATGAGAGGGAAGTGAGCCTTTTGCATTGCTTATCTACTAGTAGAGTTCTGCTGTTGTGAGTTCATAGAACCTTTACTCATTTAATCAGTGGGAATATGATCATTTTCTTAAAGGTCTGTATGTGTCCTTATGTTTTCAGTATCATTTTGTGTTCACATATTTAATATTTTTTCCTCCTGTCAATTTTTTAGCCACTTTTTTCCTCCCACTTGGTTTTCTTGTACTTCAAAAGTTCAACTAGCTTCTCTTTTCTTTTTTTAATCATTTCATTGGGGGCTCATACAGCTCTTACCACAATCCATCCATACATCCACTGTGTCAAGCACATTTGTACATTTGTTACCCTCATCATTCTCAAAACATTTGTTCTTCACTTAAAAGCCCCTGGCATCAGCTCCTCATTTCCCCCCTCCCTCTCCACTGCCCCCTCCCTCATGAATCCTTGATAATTTATAAATTATTATTTTGTCATCTCTTGCTCTGTCTGATGTCTCCCTTCCCCCACTTCTCTGCTGTCCGTCCCCCAGGGAGGAAGTCACATGTAGATATCCCTGTCATCGGTTCTCCTAGCTCCTCTTCCTCGTTGGAATCTTGATGGTGTTTTATTTTGAAGTGTTGTTAAGATATAAATTGAAGTGTTTTGGCCGTGGGTGGTGTTTTAAGTACCAGGTGGCACGGACAACCCTGCAGCCCTAGGGACACAGGGAGTGATGTGTTGTGCTGCTGACCACAAGGTTACCAGCTTGACGACACCCCACCCCACCCGCCTCCCAGGGTGTCTTTGGGGGAAAATGAGCCTTTCTGCTCTCATAAATATTTACAGCCTCAGACACCCACAGGGGCTGTTCTGCTGTATCCTACAGGGCCGCTGAATTAACATAGACTGGATGACAGCGAGTTGGGGTTTTGGGGGGATGATAGCAAAATGTTTAATTTTCCAGTAGCCGTTCTTAAACCAGGAGTGACCCCAAACTGAGTTCCAGAATTTCCGATGTAATCTCATTTCAGTGTTGATTTTCCTATTGTTATAAAAGCTTATCATTGTGGGGCTCAAGTGGGGAGAGAATGCTTTGAAAAGGATGATGGCGGCCTATGTGCAAATGTGCTGGACACACTGGATGAATGTATGGATTATGATAAGAGGTGTAAGAGCCCCCAATACAAGTAAGAAAAAAAGGCTTATCATTGGGCTGGGGCACAGTGTGGGGTGCACAAACCTGCTGTCAAGTCCGGGCAGACTCCCAGTGGCCCACTGAACAGAGTGGAACTGCCTGGCCCACAGGGTGCCCAGGCTGTCGCTCTTTGCAGGAGCCACTGGGCCCTCTGTGGAACCGCTGGTGGCTTGGAACCACTGGCCTGTGGGTTAGCGGGCGAGTGCTTACCCACGGTGCCTCCCGGGCCCCTTCTCCTTGGGATAAGCTGCACTTTCTGCTCGTGGGCTGATGGCATATTTGAAGCTAAACCATGCTTGCCTTCCGCGGACGCTTCCCAACTAAAGTGTCCAAATCCACTCACCATGTATGGCTGAAAAGTCCATTTTTAAATTATTTTCCATTTAAATGGATTTTAGCCTGCATTTTCAGTGCCCTTAGAATTGGAAAAAAATCTACTGTGCCCAAGCACTCTTTTTTTTTTTTTTTTAATTTAAGCAGTCCTTTTTTTTGTATGAGAAAACAACTCTGAAAAATTGCAGTAGTCAAATGCAAACCACACTAAAGAACACCAGGGGCTTTTCATGTCCACGTGCCTCAGAGAGATGCTCACCTGACGGTTTCGATTTGTGTCTGTTGACGCAGGTCCTGCTCTGAATGTCCTGTCTCCAATTCAGTGTTTAGAAACCTTCTAACCATGCCTGCTTGACCAGGGACAAGCGCTGGTCATCCGACGGCAGCTCTTCCGCACCCGGTGCTCATTTGTGTCCACTTGTCTCCCCAGCCAATGTCCTCTCGGCCTAATGTCCCCTTGTCTCGTGTGAGATCGTTTCTGATTTCTAAATGAGGCATTTTCTGAGTGAAAATTTGGTCTTTGTATTATTTATATATTTTCTTGATACTCAAAGCTGAGCATGCTTCGCTTTCCAAGCCACGGTTTTTTTCTTCTGGCTTCTCCGGACATCTGCCCCGAGCCCCAGGCTGACTGAGGCAGAGTCCAGAAAGCCGAGCTCCAGATGCCCAGGGCGCCCTGGCTGGCGGAAGACGGCGGACTGGCAAGCAGGTGTCTGTGGCAGGGCACAGTATGGCTTGGCGTGGGTGCAGCTGAGCTCCGGCCCATGACAAAGGGGAGAAGCCCACGTGCCGTGGCTGCTCTGTATAGTTTCCTGTCGCCACAGCCTCAGTTCTCTGCTCTAAGGAAGCAGTTTGAGTCCAGCTTATTTCACGGAGAGACCTAAAGATCACAGATACCCAAAATGTGTTTCCGTGTTCTCCCCACCCTCCAGTGAGCACAGTGATGTATTGTGAAGCACTGCCAACTGCTACATATGTGGCCTCACTACTCATTGCATCTCTAAACCCACCTGTGAAGCAGGTACCAGTTTACACCCACTTTTAGAAAGAGCATGTGCAGCTCAGGGCAGATCGGTCAACTTGCCAAAGGCTACGTGGTTTCCGCACTGCAGGAGGAAGCCTGCAAGGCAGCCCAGGCGCTCTGACTCCAGAACCCGTGTTTGGAAGCGCACCGCTGGTGTTCTTGGAGAGTCCCCGCCGCGTGCGGATGAGCGGAGTTAGACTAAAGGTGGCTGCCAAAGCCACGGGACCCAGCTGTGCGGGTGTGGGACATCTTTCTTTTAACTTCTAAGGGTTTGTTTTTTCCTCCTTTGTCCCCAGGTAAGAACATCACTGTATTTTCTTAAAGGCAATTCTGTTGATTCAACTCTTTTTCAAATTAAAAGCTAAAGCAAGGCTTAGAAGGGCATCACGTGACCCTTTTCTTCTTTCTTATCCCTGCTCACTGAGCTTGCATTTCTTACTGGCCAGTTAGGCTCAGCATATTCAGGCCCCAGCACCAGCTCTGTGGTTTTGGCTGCTTCCGGAAAATTGGCTTTGTCTGCCCACCATACCCGCTCTGCTTCCGATGGCGGTGCCTCTTTCCTCACCGTCCAGGGACTCTGTCTCTTGCACTGGGTCGCTGTGAGGCTGAGGCTGGCCACACTCCATGCAGAGCCCTGCAGGTGTTAGGTGCGTTGGCCAATGTCTCTGCACCACTCCGGTCTGCACAGCGCAGACAGCAACTTGGGCGTCTACAACCCTCGCCTCACGCCATCCGTGCCTCCCAGCAGTTCACATTTCACGCCATTCAGTAGTTCACCACATCACGAAGAGTCGCCCAGTCACCACCCCAATCCGTTGTAGAACATTCTCCAATCACCCGCCTATGTCTACTCAGTTTTTAGACCTGGGTCTCTCACGTGCCGCCCTTATTTTGGACACATGTTGTTACACTTAAACAGACCACCAAAATAATGCCTCTACCGGGGTAAGAGTTAAAGGGCACAAGGTAGATTAGGAGCATCCAGAAGGAATATTGGTGGGAGGGAAAGGCCGTCGGGGTTGTCAGGGCTCTGGGCAAATTCGAGAAGCCTGGTCAGATGTCGGAATCCCCACCTAGACCAGGATTCTCGGGCACTAAGGCCTGCTAGACTCATGGTAACCGCTCAGGCAGCTTGTGCATGGAGCAGCCCAGCACAGAACTGCTGTGGGAGGCGGCACTAGGCAGCCTGGATTCAGCTCCTGCTTCCCCACGGACTAGCGGAGGACAATCTTAGTAACTGTAGCATCATTGTGAGGATGAGTGAGTTAAAATGTGCAAGATGCCAAGAAAGATGGCTAGCTCCACAGTTGTGTTCATGGTCACTGCCACACCTGTTAACAGTGGCTTATGCCTTGGGCTGTTAACCGTCTACTCCAGTAAAGGATTGCAGTCTTGGAAAGCAACGGGCAGTTACACCCTGCCATCCAGGGTCTCTGGGAATCAGAATCGACTTGAAGGCAGTGAGTGTGGGTACCCTTAGAGCTTATCCA
Organism: Tenrec ecaudatus; assembly: GCF_050624435.1. Lineage (NCBI taxonomy): Eukaryota > Metazoa > Chordata > Mammalia > Afrosoricida > Tenrecidae > Tenrec > Tenrec ecaudatus. Next base: position 166,086,187 of record NC_134536.1, read on the forward strand.
TGCTGTAAATGTTTATGGGTAAAAGGTTGAGGCACTGATCCTAAGTGGGAGCACCCCAACCAGTGTGGGGCTCTGTTAAACGAGCCCCGGTATTGATCAGCTCAGCCCTCACACCTGCTTCAAGCAGCAGCATGTGCAGTGTGACATACTAGTACCTTCCCTCTGGGCCCTACCATGAAAGCCGTGTGGGCAGTACCGATGGAGACATCAGTGGGTGGATGGTAAGCATGCAAGTAGGCAGCCAGGATCCCAAGTCCAGGAGAATAATGGGGCTGGATAGCCAGAAGACCCTGAACCACGGAACCTGGAGCAGGGATTGTGGGCCTCCTGCAGACTTCACAACAAAGTGTGTGTGTGTGTGTGTGTGTGTGTGTGTGTGTAAGAAGGGGGGTGCGGCGAGAGACAGACCTGCCGTGGCCAAGGAAAGAGAAGCCCTGCTGAGCAGAAGCTCCGTGTCCACCTGCTGCATGGCAGCCAAGAGCACCCTCGACGAGGCTGTGTGGAGACCCCAGTGTAGGAGGCTGTGGAGCAACCACAGAGCCAGGAGCCCGCCCGAGGCTCACTGATCCGAGAACCTAAGTGCGTAGCCCAGCAGTGTGAGCACTAGGAAGAGCTGGCGCCCAGGACTCCGAAAGCTTCCGCCAGGAACCCAGCCCCGCGTGGGCGTAGGATTCTAGGGTGGAGGGAAGCCCACAGGGCTTTCCTCAGGGAAGGGGTGTCTTTAGGCTATAGCATTCTGGCAGCCTACTAGCAGATCGGTTGGCCGTCAGCACGAGTTTGTCTGAGGGCTTGTTAGGAAGTTCCTGCACAGGTAGTTAAGAACTATCGGTTGGCGTCGTCTGAAATGGGTTCCTGGATCTTAAGAGGGAGGAATCAAAGGGTGGGCAGGGGTGCCATCCCTTGGGTAGGAAACACTGGAAATGGAACGGGTATGGGGAGAGGAGTGGTGAATTCTTTGGGACTCAGCCCTGTGACACCAGTGGGGTGTGCAGTGAGCGTGGCTAACAGGGCCACTGGGTGGATGGCTCTAGGGAGGAGAGATGTCAGAGTGGGGAGGAAGAATGGGTGGCATGCCTGCCTTCCACGGCCCTCCGAAGGGGGTACGTTTAAGAGCGGGTTTGGGTTACTGACCTGCTGTACGACCATTCAGGCTGACATGCCTCTGTTCTGTGCTCAACTTGTAGAATCCTTAAAGCTGAATTTTTAAATCCTCTCCATAGGTACCTGCTGGAAGAATTCTCCCCGCCCTGCTCCCTTGTTTTTCTGTGGCTGGCCTCACCTCCACCTCCCCCGTGGGTTGCTGCAGCTGGAGGAAACGGGGCGTTTCATAACGTGCCCTCTCTGTTTTCCCAGATCTGTGACTTGGAGGAAAGCCTCAGGCCTCGGGGTGCTCCCGGTGCTGGCCAGAAGCCCACTTCATGTCTGCGTGCACGGGCGCCAGCGTGCCATGGAGAGCTTGGGGTTGCCGACGGTGACCCTCAGTGATGGGACGACAGCCTACATTCAGCAAGCTGTCAAAGGTGGGTGTTGCAGGGACCTAGGAACCCTGCCTTGTCCCCCAGCCTCTGGAGAGGACTGCCCCTGCGGAGCGGCTCCCTACTCCCTTGCCCACAGACACCCCTCGCCATAGGAGCCCAGGCTTCTCCAAGGCGCAGCCCCCCACCTCCCGTAGTGTGCCGCTGGAACGGACACGTTGCCAGTTGTAGTGCCTGCCCACTTTCTCTCGGTCCTGCAGAAGTAGTTCGTCATCTGAGGTCAACGCTAGGCATCAGACAGCATCCACCGAGCCTCTGCTGGGCACGAGGGAGGATCCCAGGGTCTGGTGCAGACACCCGTGCACAGCTCCCAGCCCTTGGTCCCCCCAAAGTGCTCAGATTGGCCGAGTCGAAACACAGGGCACACAGCTACATCTGAATCCAAATAACCCATGAGGGAATGTGCAATGTAAGTGTGTCCCCCACAGCCCGCAGACACTGGTCGTCTGCAGGGAGTGGAGCGGCAGCCGTGGCCCAGCCTGCAAAGGCTCGGGCTGTTGGCGCGCTGGAGCTGCGGCAGGCAGTGGGTCAGTCAGTTCATGCAGGCTTCACAAGCAGAAGACAAGAAAGACTGAGAAATACTCAGGTGATCCGCATTCTCTGTCTGAAATGCGGATGGACCTGGTGCTCTTGCACGAGGGGCCCTCTAAAAGTTCATGGGCAAGTTCCATTTTCTCTTACATCCATTTCTCCACGACCTTTCTAAAGCCCCCTTGTGTCTTCGCTGGTCACCCTACCCTTACACTAAGGAACTTTGGTTCAAGACGGGTGTCAGAGGAAGAGTTATTGCAAGGCAGAGCTCTTCTCTCTCTCCGACATTCTCCCTGTGACGGTGGAGCCCCAGGCTGTGAGTGATGGGGAGCAGAGCAGATGGCCAGGTCTTCCCGGTGGAGGAGCAGGGGGTGGGCTGCCACCTTGGATTAGTAGCCCAGCACTTAGCCCTCGCATCACCCAAGCTCCCTGACCGTGTCGTAGTGCCGCTCCAGCCCGCCCTCCCGTGACATGTGTCCCTGCAGCACTGTCTCCTTCCATGCCGCACCCTTCCCGTGCGTCTGCTTCATTTTACGTTGTCTGCATCCTGGCAGCGACTAAGGAGGCCCCTGTAGCTGGTCGGTGCGTGCTTTCCTTAGGCCGTGGATGGTTCCTCTCGGAAAGCTGCTCACCAAGGGCTGCGTGTGTGTGCGCGTGTGCGCGCACGCACGCCAGTTGGCTTCATTCTCTGAAAATGGAATTTCTCCAGAAGGCTTTTTTTTTGGGGGGGGCGCATATTTGTATACAACAAAACATTTGTCCGATAACAGTTTTTGCATGTACAATTCACTGGCTGATTACATTCAGCTGCTTGTGGAAAATCTTCACGCTCCTTTTCCAGATTTTCCCACCGCTCTTAAAGGAACGTCCTCTTCTTCCTTCCGCTCTGCCCTGTAGCCACCAAGGCACTTGGTGGCTGTACATTCGCCAACTTGTGGTAAGAGGGGTCACTTGTCAGGACTGACTGCTCCCACTGGTGTAAGGTCTTCAAGCAACGCTGCATCCCCCCGGGTGGAGTCGTGGCCCCGCATTGAAGGTCCACCTTCTGTTCCCCTGAGCTGCTGATGGACCTTGAGGTTTCCACGGGGGACTGTCGTTGGTCATGGATGTTAGTTCAGTTTTCGTTGGTTTCTCACATGTGGGTCCTGTTGTCTGTGGCTGGGCTTGGGCTCACCGGGTCTGTGGGCTTCTTCCATTTCACTGTTGGCGGATGTGGAATACGCTCAGACCCCCCCACAGGCTTGGTCTGGCTGCGGCAGCCTGGGCGACAGGAAGACCTAGGAGGCAGAGAGAGGGCTGTGTGTCCTCTGGGGCCCCGTTGGTTCCCAGGCTCAGCCTGGTGCTGTGAAGTAGCCGTTAAAGGGATGAATAAAAAGCAAGTAGCCACCCTTGGCCTCAGCTAGCCACTCTTTCCTTGCTTCCAGCCGAGTCGCTCTGCCTTCCCACTTGCCCATTTCTAGCTTGTCCCGACTCTTCCGTGCCTCCTCCGCAGTGGTGCAGTGTACGTGCGCACACGCTCAGAATCGATCGGCCTTCAGGAGCCTGGGCTACGTTGTCCTGAGTCGTCCCTGACTCAGTCAGCGGGCAGCTCCGTTGTTCAAGTCTTCTCTACAGTTAGGAAGAGCACGCAGTGTGTGCCCCGAGCGCACTGGGTCCAGTGAGGGCGCCTGGTCCCCTCCTGGTGAGGACACGTGAGGAATGTTCATTCGGTATTGCTGCCCCAGTGAAGCCTCTGGTCGTTGAAGGAACGTCTAGATGGACATTTTTTTCCTTTTGGGTCTGGAAGCCATGCCCACTCTGTCAGCAGCAGCTCTGCTGAGGCCTCGGCCAGACAGAGCTCGCATGCAGAGGCGGGGGGAGAGGGAGCCCCCATCTAGGCTGCTTTTCTCCCCTCTGACCTTATCTCCACCCCCCCTGCCTTCAACTAGACTTTAGGACTGCCCTGTCCCCAACAAGACTCTGTTGGGAGACCAGATTCTTCTGAAGGGCAGCTTCAACAGACAACTGGGCCAGAGCAGCTGCCTGGCCCTTTCCCACGTCAGGAGAGTTGACATTCTTGAATCTGACTTTCGTTTTTCAAAAAGGACAAGCCATTATTTCCTCAGCTCTGCTGCAGCTCTCTTCCCCTCCTCCCTCCCTCCCTCGCAGACTCACTGGACACAGGGAAGGAAGCCTGTCTGATTCTTTGCTTAGCGCCCTCCTCTGTCCTTCCTCTTTGAAGGGCCTGCCAATAAAGGTCTGAGATAGAGAGCATTAGCTTTGGAAATCTGGAATTATTATATTGCCTGTTGTGTTCCTGCCAGTCCTCCTTTCTTAGGAAAGGGAAGTTTCAGCGATCAATGAAGGAAACAGAGGCCACGGACTAGCCCCCTCACCCCGGCCTCCTGCATTACTCTCCGTGTCCTATATTCACTAACTCATTCAACCCGCACAGCAACCCTGGGACTCTCAGTCCCCATCTTAGATGGAGAAACTGAGGCACGGAGAGGTTAAACAAGCTGCCCAGGCACACAGAGCTAGTAGTAAGAGATGGAGGTAGGATTCAAACCCAGGAGGTCGGGCCTGGCTCCAGAGTCCATGATTGCTTTAGCCCTGTGCTGTCTTACCTCGTTGGCAGGGCTGGCTGGGTCTCTGGACTCACTCTTATGGGGTATATCAGGGAAGTCATTGTATTATTTTTGATGACCCCACGTTGGTCAGGAAAAACAAAAGACTGCCTTCGAGGCTCTGACAACTCTCAGCGACCCTGTAGGGCTGAGTAGAACTGCCCCTGCGCGTGTGGGAGTAGGAAGCCCCCCCTTCCCCCCCCCCCACACACACATACACTGCTCTCTGGGGCGGCTGGTGGATTTGAACTGCTGCTCTTGTGGAACAGTCCAGGGCGGAACCCCGGTGCTCCCAGGGCTCCTGGGTTTGTTGAAGGCGCTACTGGCTCAGCCACACTCACTGCCCTCACATCCATTCCACTCTGGGTGACGCTAAAGGACGGTAGAACTGCTCCCGTGTGTTTCGGAGACGCTATCTCTTTGCGGGAGTGGAAAGCCTCCTCTTTCTCCGAGGAGCTGGTGCTGTGGAACCGCTGACCTGGGAGAGTGAAGCCCAGGGCCATTACCCAGCAGGCTTCCAGGTGAAAGGACGGCACAGCCTAAACATTCAAAGGCCTCTACCGCTGTGTGGGTTTTGATGCAATTCCTTGTGGTCATGCCTGCATTTTGACCTCTTGGAGCCTTGATTATTTAGTGCCTGTGTAACAGAAATGCCTCAAAGTGGTGCCTTGAACAAACAAGTTCATCTGCACCCAGTTTAGGCCGGGTGGGACTCCTGGGGGAGGTTCTGGCCTTGAGAAAGGGTCTCTGCTGACCCTGGGGGAAGTCCTGGTTAGCTGCACTGGTTGTTTGTCATCATTTGCCTGAGCATCCCCCCACTCCCTCTCCGCCCCCCATGCTTGCTGCCTGGCTTCGTTACTCTCTCCTATCATTCAAGAGATTGACCCAAAACACATCCTTCACTCATCTCCTCTCATTACCCTAACAGGCCACCCATCTAGTCATAGAGGTGAGAGTTTACAGCTCATATTTTAGGGGCACACAAGGCAATCCATAACAAAAAGGGCAGCCCCCTCCGCTCCCCCCCCCACTTAGTTGCCCACTTAATTGCCTGTGAATGACAGGAGGGGAGATTATTGGGCTGTCTGGCTCCTTCAGGACAGAGTTCTCACTCCCAGACCTCCCAGGCCCAGGCAGGAGGGAGCCAGATGACTGCCTCCCAGAGTGAGCACCCCTTTGGTTTAGGTGAGCACTCTGGGCCCCAGAGACTGGCTGAAAACACGACCTTGCTGAGCTCTCTGGGCCTGTCCTGCCTCTCTCTATCCCCGCCCCCATTGTAGGAGAGAAGCTGCTTGAAGGGCAGATGATCCAGCTGGAGGACGGGACCACTGCATACATTCACCAAGTGACCGTGCAGAAAGGTGGGTGTGTGGAGGGTAGATGCAGGCAGGGCCCCTGAGGCCCCCCTTGTCTGAGGCCCGCAAAAGGCAAGCCTATTCTCCTTCCAGAGTCCCTGTCCTTCGAGGAGGGCCAGCCTGTGCAACTGGAAGACGGCAGCACGGCCTACATCCACCGCACCCCCAAAGGTGGGTGGGGAAAGCGGGGAGCATAGAGCCAGGGATTCAGGACACTAGAGCTATGGTAGCAGCCACGCCCGACCTTCCCTGCTGCAAACCACAGCTGCACCTGTGGCTGCCCCAGAGCTCAAGCCCTGGGCTCAGGAGCATGGATCCTCAAGGTCTGAAAGTGTAGTAGGGAGCCAAGTGAAGATGCTGTCATGCTCAGTGAGGCTTCTCCTGAGGGGAAGGATGAGGGGAGGGGGCGGTGCTCCAGGTGAGAGGAGCGGGGGAAGGAGGAGGTCAGGCTCAGAAAGCCCTCTGGCCTGAGACCTGGGAGCAGAGGGCAGAATGAGTAAGCAGGAGAGACAGAGAAAGAGAGCGCTTGGGGGTGCACAAGCTTGGGGGCTCCTGCTGGGGGTGAGGATTGGGGTTTTGCCCTGAGACCAGAGGTCTGCAACTGGACTGTTGAGGTGACAAGAAAGGCCCTTTTAGTTGCTTAGGCCCAAGATGACCATGTCCCTCTGTCAGGTCTTCAAGGAGCGTGGGAGTTCCTTGGAAGAGCACCTGGGAGAGGCAGCCCCAGGAGGGCTAGCCCAATTCAGTCACCAAGGGCCAGGGAAAAGACCATGCAGGAGAAACCGTGTGCTGACAACCTGCCGGGGTGCAGGTGCTGCGTTTAACTTGGTGCCGGGCTGTGGCTGACCGTGACTTCCCTGCAGAGGGCTATGACCCCAACGCCCTGGAAGCCGTTCTGCTGGAGGACGGTTCCACCGCCTATATCCACCACCCCGCGGTGCCCGCGGATGGCACCATCCTGGCTGTACAGGCAGAGGTGGGCCTGGGGGACCTGGCTGCAGAGGATGGCGAGGGCTTCAGTGCAGACACCGTGGTGGCCCTGGAGCAGTATGCCAGCAAGGTGAGCGCCCAGTCTGTTGCCCTTCACCCCTCGATGCCCACTGCTGCCTCTTTCCCTGCCCCTTTCTCCGGAGTCCCTGCCCGCCCACCCCGCGCCCCTATGCCCGGCGTGTGCCACAGCTGCTTGCACTCACCCAGGTTGACGCCGCCCCTGCAGCAGCAAAACACGGGCTTCTGGGTGGTGGGGTGGAGGCTAAGCCCCCGCTGTCTGCCACAGCCGGGGCCCCCGCGAGGGCCGTGCTCTCGCTTCCTCTCTGGCTCGGCCTGCCGGTCGTGCGGGGAAGGATGCTCTGTGGGCGATGGGGGTCAGTGCATCGGGAGGGCGGCATGGCAGCCCGGCTGGAAAGGAGAAGGCTCTGGCTCTCCAAGCGGCCGGCGCTCTGCGCACGCTGCCTCCCTGCCCATGGTGGAGACAGGCACGGATTGATGAGCTTTTCCAAACCGGGGTGCTCCCCCCACCCCAGCTCCCCAGAGCACTGTTTTTGCCTAAAGCAGAGAGCTGGGTGTTTTTAAAAACTAGTGAACACAGGACACCGACGTAACGTGTACTTTCAAAGTGCAGCACAAAACTTTACCACGGGCCTCTTGGGGCGCTGCTCACTCCGCTCCCCTCCCCTTACCCCTCCCCCGGAGGGTGTCTGGGAGCTTGGGCGGTGTGTCACCATGGGACTGTACTGGCTCTGCTACTTGGCGACACCCCGCCCCACCTCACCCTCTTCCTCGCCACTGCCATGAGATTGGCCAGACACCTCGGCACTCACTTCCGGCCCTGATGTGATTCAGTTCCCTCCACTACCCCCAGAGCTCCCCAGACACGGGACTGTCTGGCCACCTGCAGCCCTTCCCCTCTGCCCCTACTCGCACTGAAGAGTCCAGGAAGTGTCGTCAGCTCTTGACCTCCTGACCTGGAGCCTGGCTGGACAGTCCCTGTCTTTGGCCTCACCCTTATGCTCCCTGCTCAGCAAACTTTCCCAAGTTCTACTTCAGGAGTGCCTGGAGAGGCCAACCCCAAAACAGACTGAGGGAAGGGGGGCTACCACGTCCCTGCCAGGGAAGAAGACAAGCAGGGGCTCCCTGCGGCCAGAGACGGGGTGGGAGGGGTGGCTCTAGTGAGGGAAGGGAATGTTAGCCTGGAGCTGTGGGTAGTGGTGGGGACCTGCAGCGCCTGCCCGGGCCAGTGTGGTGCTGCAGTTGGCTGATGGGGCTGCCGCCTCCTTAGGGCTGTTCCCTGCTGAGGGATCCTAGCCGAGCTAAGCCCCACAGCAAGCCCCCTGTCAACACATGTTTCTGGGGAGAGGCAGGGAGCCCTTCCCGGGTGAGGAGGGAAGTGTCCAGAGCTGCAGCCTCCTCCGGGTGTGGTCAGCTGGGGAGGTGGCAGCGCATGCCCAGACACCCTCTCCCTGACCTGGTTGGCTGAGGAAGTAGTCAGCAGCCGTCACAGCCCCATGACACGTAGTCATCCTCCCTGCCTTTGTCATGATGCAGGCCTGCAAAGACCCCTCCCCAAGCTCCCCACACCAGCCATCTAGCTGTATGTAGTGTGTCTGTGTCTGTCTCTGATCTGCAGGCATTGCCCTGCTCCCAGAGATCCCTGGCAGACTTAGGAGTCCCTGCTGGTGGCGGAACAGATCCCATGTCGGGGCCAGCCAGGGCTCCTACTCCCATAGGAGCCCCACTCTCAGAACCCCCAGGGCGTCCTACCCTGCCCTGTAGGGCACTGGGAGCAGGAGTAGGCTGGTGGGCAGTGAGCTCTTGGTTTGGGAGTATGTCCGCTGAGCCATGTGGCCCCCCCCCACCCCCTTCACTGAGAGGAATACTTGGGAAATGCCAAGGTGTTTTCCTCAGGTTCTGCACGACAGCCAGGCCCCCCACAATGGCAAAGGGCAGCAGGTGGGGGACCGAGCTTTCCGTTGCGGCTACAAGGGCTGTGGACGCCTCTACACCACTGCTCACCACTTAAAGGTAAGGTTGCCAGAAACAGCTGCCCCTCTGCCACCCCCGCCCCACACACTGACATGCACACGCGCACATTCACACGCGCTTCTCATGCTTTGCACCAAAACGTGGGCAGGGAGACAGACGCGCGCGTACAGAGCCGTCAGCCCCAGCCCTGTGAGCCACCGAAGGGGAAGGCCTCTCAGGAGAAGGTGGCCAGTCCCTGCAGGCCGGCACTCGGTGCTGAAGACCACCAGCGAGCCCCTCTGAACCCTGGCCTGCTTGTCCTCACAGGTGCATGAGCGTGCTCATACTGGGGACCGTCCCTACAGGTGTGACTTCCCCAGCTGTGGGAAGGCCTTTGCCACAGGTAACCTGGCCAGGTGGAGGCAGAAGGCGGAGACACTGGGCAGCAAGGGCTGGGGGTGCTAAGGCACCTCTCTGGGCTTCTGTGAAGACAGGGACCTTCAGCTCCCACCTCTCTGGGTTCCCTATCAGGCGTCTGCCCAGCAGCGACGCCAGCTGCCCCTGCAGAGGGAGGCGGGCACAGCGGGTTTTCCCAGGCTTGGGGAGGGGGAGCTGGACCCAGTGGAAGTCTCATAAAGGAGCCCCGGGACCTGATGGAACATCTCTGGGTGCCCGGCTCACCCTCCCCTCCCGACCACAGGGTACGGGCTGAAGAGCCACGTGCGCACCCACACTGGTGAGAAGCCATACAAGTGCCCCGAGGAGCTGTGCAGCAAGGCCTTCAAGACCTCGGGCGACCTGCAGAAGCACGTGCGCACCCACACCGGTGGGCCTCTCAGACTGCCTGCCCCACGCCTCCTCCCATCAGGCCTCCCTCCTGGCCACCTCTCACACCGCCTTGCCCACAGGTGAACGCCCTTTCCGGTGCCCCTTTGAGGGCTGCGGTCGCTCCTTCACCACCTCGAACATCCGCAAGGTGCACGTGCGCACGCACACAGGCGAGCGGCCCTACACCTGCCCCGAGCCCCACTGTGGCCGAGGCTTCACCAGTGCCACCAACTACAAGAACCACGTGCGCATTCACACAGGTGGGCCAGTCGGCATGCAAGGACCACCTCTGAGGCCAGGCCCCTCTGCCAGGCTCTGATCCGCGTCCCATTGCCAGGCCCTAGCCTCAGGACGCCTCTGGCCCGAGGCCGCGGGTCACTGCTTCGGGCAGTTGCCCCAGAACCGTGTGTGCTTTGCAGTGGGAAGCTCCTCCCTGCAGTTAGCTCCAGCCTGACAGATGTCGCCAGCCCTCTCTGGAGCCCCTCCGCTCCCTGCCCCTCTCTCCACACTCCCAGTTCTCCTGCTGAACAGCCAGGGTGAAACACCCCCTTCTCATGGCCGGCCCCCGCTATCCCAGGAGTCCTCCCACTGTCCCGACCCTCCTCCTGCCCTCTGCTCTCCTCACTCCCCTCTCACAGGCACTCGGAGCCTCCCTCCCTGCCCCTGCCTTGTCTCACCACTTCCTTCCCCACCCGCTACTGGCCTGCCTCCAGCCTTGCCCTGGGCCCACACGGTCTCCTTGTCTGTGGACTCAGGGGTTCCACGCCCAAATCCTGTTCCACCAGCCATCTTCCCCCTACTCTGCCCACAACCCTCTCCCTCTCTCGATGACTCTCCCTCCACCTCCACCCCCACCCCTGTCCCCTTAGTCTCCCCCTTGCCAGCCCCAGTTCCCGCCCCCCTCACAGCCCAGTGTCCCCAGGGGAGAAGCCATATGTTTGCACGGTGCCAGGCTGTGGGAAGCGCTTCACGGAGTACTCAAGCCTGTACAAGCACCACGTGGTGCACACACACTGCAAGCCCTACACCTGCAGCACCTGCGGCAAGACCTACCGGCAGACATCCACCCTGGCCATGCACAAGCGCAGCGCCCATGGCGAGCTGGAGGCCACGGAGGAGAGTGAGCAGGCGCTTTACGAGCAGCAGCAGCTCGGCGGTGAGGGGAGCGGGCCAGGGCCAGGGCCAGGGTGGGCACAGCCAGGCCTCCCTCTGGCCATTCAGTGCCAGGTGTCAGCCCGGCCTTCCTCTCTCAGCCGCCTCTGCAGCTGAGGAGAGCCCGCTGCCCAAGCAGCCCCCGGTCGCGTACCTCTCCGAGGTAAAGGAAGAAGGCGACGACATCTCGGCCCAGGTGGCCATGGTGACGGAGGAGGATGGGGCCCCCCAGGTGGCCCTGATCACTCAGGATGGTGCCCAGCAGGTATAGGCCTTGGGAGCCATGCATCAGGGTGGGCCCCTCTGGTTGACCCCTCTCTGGGACCCTGGAGAGCCCTGCTGTCTGACAGAGCCACCTCTGCCCCACTTCCCTGTCGAGCCACATGAGCCTCAGAGAGCTGACGCTTGTCCCTTGGCTCCTCGTCTTCCTCGTGCTTCCAACTCCATCTGCGCGTTAGTTGATTGCCCCGTGACCGGTGGCTGGAATCTGCCTGATCGTGTCAGTGAGGTGCTCGATGTCCTTCACCAGAGAGGATTGCTGTGTAGGCGCTGAGCATAGGTCTGGAAGTCTTGAGGCCCAGTCCCGCCAGGGTTCCCCCCTGATCTGGGTCAGCGCCTGCCCTGGCGAACGACCCCATCCATGCCTGTTAAAGCTGTTATGGGGGTGCAATTAGAGACCCAGAAGTGCATAGAATGGAACCCGGCAGCCAAGGGAGGACGGGAGAAGCCGTGGACGGTGTTCTTCCTATGTGCCCGGGGACTTGATGCTGACCTCAGAGTCACCAACACTCGTCTGGCCTGGGAGAGCAGATAGGCCCTCACTAGGGGCTGACACCAGCCCAGCTCCGGGGCCTCTGGCTTACCTCCTCCCCTCCTCTCCCCTCCCCTCTGCCACCAGGTCAGCCTTTCCCCTGAAGACCTGCAGGCCTTGGGGAGTGCCATCAGTATGGTGACCCAGCACGGAGGCACCACCCTCACCATCCCCAGTCATGACAACGAACTTGTCACACCTGGCACACATACGGTCACCATGGTCAGCGCCGATGGCACCCAGACACAGCCCGTATGGCCAGGCGGTTTGCTTGTGGTTTTGTTCACTGGGTGGGCGTTACAGACCAGGCCAAGCTGGCCACTCCTTACAAGTGTCCAACCCACGGGGCTCCGGGCCACCACACTCATTCTTAAAGACAGCTTACTCTCACTTTCCTCCGACTGACTGCAGCCGGGTTGTAACTAAGAGATTAAGTCCTTCCGGGCGCCCTGTACAACTCTGCCCTTCTAGGATTCCAAGTCCTTGAACTAAGTGAAGAGCCACCCGGGTAGATTCATCTGACCCATAATGGTTTTCCCAGCCACCCTGCTTGAGGGCGTTTCTGTTTGGGGGGGGGGGGGGGCGCAGTGAATGGTGCCGCTGGACACGGTCTGTCTCCCAGGTCACAATTATTACCTCTGGAGCAGTGGTGGCTGAAGACCCCAGTGTGGCGTCCCTTCATCACCAGCAGGTGGCGCTGTTGGCTACGGCCAATGGGACGCACATTGCTGTGCAGGTGTGTACAGGTCTGGGAGTCTAGGGGCTGCTGTGCTGGGGAAAAGGCAGGGAACTTAGAAGAGAGCCTTGAAGAGAAAGGGTATGTGGCCACGTCAGAGGACAAACCCCTTTCTGCTCAAAGCCACCCCTGGTTGCAGCGCTTTGTAGTCCCTTCATGAGAGCTTGGAGGGCCGTCCATCTGATGGCACAGCACCGCCGTCTCTGATGCTTCCATTTCTAGTGGAAGGAGATGGCTCGCCTCTAGCCAGCCACTCTCACGGAGCTGCTCTCTCCCGGTCCAGACAGGTCGGGTAGATGCACTCAAACACTCACTGCTCTCCCGTCAGTTTGACTCAACACCAACCCCATAGGGCAGGGTAGAAATGCCCCCGTGTGGTTCCGGGACTGGTAACTCTTTACGGGATTAGAAAGCTCCATCTTTCTCTGGAGCAACACCTGGTGGTTTTGAACTGATGACCTTGCAGGGTGCGGCCCAACTGGTAGCCACCTGGGCTCCTAGACTAGTAGGGCTAACGTGCCTAACTTACTTTCAGTGGGCCAGGGCCCTGTCGAGTGGCCAGCGTGTGCCACAGGGTAGGTGGAGGAGATCGGAAAAAGTGAACTTCACACACTGCCCAAGGGGAAGCTAGGAGGAAGGGTCTCACCGTCTCCCCCTTTCTTCGCAGCTGGAGGAGCAGCAGACCTTAGAGGAGGCCATCAGCGTGGCCACCGCTGCCATGCAGCAAGGGGCCATGACCCTGGAGATGGCAGCATCGGAGAGCGGCTGCTGAGCCCACAGAGCTGGCTCTGACACCATGCTGGAGGAGCTGCTGTGCCACACAGGCGTCCTGGCCTCCAAGGGCCAAGGCTGTGGTAGACACGTGGAAAGCCGCCACACAAGTCTCTGGCCAGACGGCAGCAGGAAGGTGGCCTGACTGACGGGGCAGGGCCCTGCCCAAGAGGAGAGCCAAGCAGTGGGGATCAAGGGAGCACGTCCTCCTGGGAAACAGGAGGCCAGGCTGCACCCGGCGTCCTCCCCTGAGAATCAGCGGGTGCCTCTCCTGCCTCTCGAGAACACCCTGCCTGCCCTCAGCCCTCTCTCCTCCCATAGGGGGTGACGGGGCTGCCATGAGGACTGGCCACTGCCCACCATGGGGGTGGGCAGTCAGCCTTTGGTTCAGTCCAGGGACAGAGCAGGGCTGGCTCTGCCACACAGGTGTTTCTGGACCCCTCCCCCACCTAGCAATAACCACCTCCCTGGCCACTTGGCAGCAGGGACTTTCCAGAATTCCTCAGGGGCCTGTGGCTGGAGAAGGGGTTGCTTAGCCCCCACCACTCCCCAGCCGACCCCCAACCTCTCTCTGGCAGAGGCAAGGGGCCTTGTACATAGACTGCTGGGGAGTGGATTTAGTTTGTTGTTGTTTGGGTTTTTGGTTTGTTTTTATCCCATTTTGATAAGTTTCTTTCCCTTCCGTGGATGGTGGTGGCGAATGAATGAATGAATATTTAATAAACGACCAAGTTTCCACTGAGTCTCTCCCTCCTTTGAGCTCTGTGCTCTGGTGGGAGGTCTGGTCAAGGGTCCCCGACACAAAGCCTACACCAGGCCCAGGGCCAAGAGAGCGAGCCGGGGGTACAAGGAACCCCCAGCCAGGAGGCGCCAAGCTTGGCAGTGTGGGGGCCAGGCAGAACCAGAGTGACCCTGCTGTGTGGCGGGCTGAATCCCAGGCCTGGGGTGGGGACTGGCTTGTAGGCACATCCCTCCAACCTCACCCCTGCACAGTCAGCTCCAAGTCTGCCAAGCCTCAGAAGAAGCGGGTGGGAGCAGCTTTACCAATGTCATGGAGGTTCAGGGAGTTGGGGCTGGTAGCCCTGACTCTTGCCCAGCTCTGCCCACCGGGATGTCGAGGGCTGTCTGGGTCCCACAACCACCATCAAGCTTCACAGCACAGTAAGTGGCTGGCCCAGCCCGGCCCAGCAGGAAGGGGCTGCCGGGGAAGGGACTTGATGGCAGTCCCTTGGGTGGGGCCCCACAGGGGCTGGAGATGGCCCTTTTCCTCTCCCCACTGTTGTGTGCCTCAAGTCCATGCTCAAGTCCACCAGGGATGGGACCCCTATCACTAACCCAGGTACTCCTGAGCCCCACCTAGGAAGCCCTGCCCTGCACAGGGGGGTGGGGGGCCTCAAGAGCACTGAGCCTGCAGAAATGGAAGCAGCTGTCTGGAGTCCCACCGCTGTGACCCTGAGGGGTCCATCTCAGCTCACGCTCGTGCACTTAAGAAACAGTCTCCAGGGCCCTTCTGGTCCAGAGTGGGCAGGGCTCCCAGTGCCTCTTGGGAGCCTGTGCCCAGACAATGAGGAGCCGGCAAGTCAAGTGCCAAGTAGGGCTGATCTGGAAAGGTGCCCTGGGCAGCTTCCTCCTCCGGCTCTGTGTTGTCTGTTTTCTTCCTCTTGGGTGGAGCTCTGCCCCTCTGGTCATGCTACACATGCTGTGCCAAGTTCCCCATAGCTCAGAGAGACTTGGGAGGGAGCAGACTGCCCCTGAGACTTCAAGGCCGCCCTCACAGAAGCAGATTGCACCATCTTTCTCCCGCAGACGGCAGAGCGGCGGGTGGGTTCAAACTGCCTACCTTTCGGTTAACCGCGGAGCTCCAACCATTGTACCACAAGGGCTCCTTTCCTGCTATTTGGTGGCACTAAAAGCAGTGCTTTGCTGAGCATCTACCACGTGCTTCTCATCCATCTCTACACATTTTACAAGCCTGGGAGGGTGGCATTTTTTGGCCTCGCCAATGAGGAGACTTCTCAAAGTAACGGTCATCCAACTTAGCAAGAGTGGAATCGGGATTGAACCGGGTCCGTGTGGCTCCCAACCCTGGACGGGGTTGATTTGTCACCCAGAACCCAGGGAGAAAAACGAGACGTAAGAGGTTCTTACGAGACTCCGCAGACCCTGAGAGCCAGGCCAGTGCGGAATGGGGGTGCGCTGGGTCTCCAGCGGGCCTCGGTCCCCAGAGCCCCTGGGTCCCCAGTGTCCCTGAGCGCGATGGCCGCGAGGGAGCTCCCGCCAGCACAGGGAGCCTGTGAGCAGGCAGGCGGAGCTCTCGAGCCGCGCCGCGGCCCCTCTGCGGTCTGCAGCCGTTTGCATTTCCTGAAACCGGATCTTGGTGTCAGAGCCGCCCCCGGACTAGGCGGGCGGGCGCCTCAGCCATGGCCCTGCGCAAGGAGCTGCTCAAGTCCATCTGGTACGCCTTCACCGCGCTGGACGTGGAGAAGAGCGGCAAGGTCTCCAAGTCTCAACTCAAGGTGAGAGCCACCCCCGGGGCGGGGGGCCAAGCCTCCGGACGCCCTCCCAGCCGCTGCCACCCGGCTGCTCAGACTCCGGGCACATCCAACCCTCCGAGGCCCCCGCCCGGCCCGGGAGGCATGGGGGACAGTGCCGGGTAACAGCCAGCATGGCCTGGGGATGCTGTTGCCCCCCATTCAGAGATGCACATAGAGACGCCACCCTGACCCTGAGCCTGGCTGGCGACAGTCTGGAGAGGATTGTGGGATCCGAGGGCCACGGGCCAGGCCACAGGCCAGGCTCCGCTCCGTGGGATGAGCACACACAGACTCATGCTGGGGCATGCACCCTGTGTTCCTTCCTGCTGCTGCTTTCTCTGCGGCGCCTTGGGGAGAGCCTGCGCTGTCAGGCACTTCCTCCCCAGGCCCAGAGAGGCAGGAAGGGTCTGCTGCCAGCCCAAACCAGGCTGGCCCACCAACAGCTGTGGGCAAGAGAGTGTGGCTGAATCCTGAATGGGCCCCTCCCAACCTTGCCCCTCTCTACAACCCCCTCAGTCCCCACCTGGTGGGACAGAGCTGGAAAGAGGGGTGCGGACTTAGGCCCTCATTGTGTTGGTACCCAACACACACACCCCATCCCCTGAAAGTGACCTTAGGCCAGAGACCTGAGGGAGGGAGGGAGGGAGGGAGGGAGGGGACAGGATTTTCATCAAGTGCATCAAATGGCCAGAAAGTTTCTCTTCCTCTTCCCTCCCCCAGTTCTGGGTCAGTCCTGCCACCCCCACCCACCTAGTTAGTGGCACAAAAGACCCTACTTCCTGGGGTGGAAGCAGGGCCCTAGGGGACTGCAACCAAGGTCCACTGGAGGAAAGGAGCAGAGGAGGCTCCAGCCTTCTGGACTCAGTCACTCGCTCCACCAAGTATTATTGCTGTCACCCCAGCGTCCCCTCAAAGGAGCGGTGCAGCCCCTGGAAACCTCCATTCTCAGCACCAGCAGGGGAGGTGCCTGTCCACCTGAGAGGTGAACAGGATGGTCAGGGGCAGCCCAGCCTACTCCAACCTACCCACACACACACCCGGCTTCCCTTGGACCCAACTGGTCCTATCTCATAATCTATCCCTTAGGGGGACTTGTGAGCACCTGGGGGTACTGAGAGAGCTTCCTACAGACAGGCTTTTCCTTCCAGCCTACTGAAAAACCTTTCATCACCGATCAGGTCATCTAGGTAGGTCCCAGTATAGATGGAAATAAACCAGATCGTTCAAAGTGCAGCCATGCCGAAAATGAGGCCCTCGCCCACCCTTAATAACTCGCCACAATGCTCCCAACCCCTCTGGCATATTGTCTCGCAGGTACCATCCATCCTCACCCCGCTCGCCGCCTCCATTACCTGTGGCCCGTGCATCCATCACATATAGAGTGGTCGACTCCCCTTTCCCTGGTGTCTGTAAGAACCCCATAGCTTGAACCCCTGTCTTGATCTTTAACTGAACTAATGCCCACCCCCCTCACCTCCACAGCAAATAAAAGGGTTGAACATCTTCCGAGAGAATTCCCTGTGGAATTCTTACACCTCCCAGCTCAGTCTTGAGCGCACTGTCGTTGGCACTTCTGGTTCACACAGGACTAGGGGTGGATGTCTTCCCCAGATATGTTCCCCTCTGGGACTCTGAGCTGCCTGTGGGAGACTCAGGGGCCAGGGGAGGCTTGCAGCAGAAATAGCAGGGCCTCTGTCGTAGGAGAAACTGATGGGGAGGCGGTTCTCCCCCAAATCCATGGGGTTGGGAGACTTGTGATGGTGTTCGGAGTGGGGATCCCTGAAAGATTCAAGGAGCAATAGAGAAGGGGTGAGAAGACAGAGCAAGAGAGGCTAACAGGGCTCACCCTCCTCCCCAGAAAAGAGGAGAGGGGAAAAGGTCTCGGGGTTAGCCTGGCCTAGGGGCCCCTCAGTTGTGAGGGGCAGGAGATCAGCATCTGCTCCCCTGATGTGCCGGTGGGGGGCTGCCGCTGGAGAGCCCATCCTGTGAGAGAAAGCCCAGGGAGCCAGCCTGGTTTTCCTAGAAACGTGAAGGCTTCGGGGAGAGGTCAGAAGAGTTCAGCTCTCTTGGAATTATTTTTAAAATCCAGTGACCTTGGCTCAGTGGGTTGAGAACATTCAAAGTGGATCGGTGGGAATGGCACAGCTGCTGAGATTGGACTGCACTGGGCCACGAAGAACTTCTCTGAAAGTGAGGGCTATCCCCAGAATCTATGAAGAATTTAGGAACACAACTTTGGTTTCTGACCTGGCGGGGCTCTGCCAACACTTTGACACCCCCCCCCCCTTCCTTCTCTCCCACTGGTCTTGACTGAGAGCTGAGGTCACGGAGTTGGGTCCCTGGGAACCTTTGAGAGGACTGTCTGCAGCGTGCGGGGGTGGGGGTGTGGGGTGTGGGGGGGGGTAACCTTCTAAAGCAACAGCCCCAGCACTTCCTCTTGAGGGCCAGGGCAGGCTGGAGGCACCGTGCAGGGGACTTCCCTCCGTAGTTCCACCAAGTTTCCCAAGCTCCTGAACCCCGAGTTGGCATTCAGGGCAATCAGTCCTGGTGCCCCAGGAAGGTCTTTTGCCCACCGATGGCCTCCCTGAGCCTCAGGTGCCGCCTCTTCCGGGGAGGGAGCCAGTCTTCCCCTTGGTTGGAGGAAGTTGAGAACAATGTCAGTCCAAGGACCTGCTGCTTAGGCGCTCCTGTATGCCCTGACCCCCACATGCTGTGCGTCTCCCTAGGCTAGTATTGAAGGGAGTGTGGAGGCAGCAGCGAAGGAGTTGGGTTTAATGATGTGCAGCACCCTGGTCTTGGACCTATACTGCTCCCCAGCTGGGTGACCTTGGGCAAGTCACTGTCCATCTCTGGGCCCTGGCTCCTCATCTGCAAAACAAGGGGGTTGGATTGGGTGGTTGCCAAGCCATCCACCCTCCTAAAAACATCAAATAAAAATACCCACAAGTAATTGCAAGGGGCCCTTGATGCCACCTGCCTCTGTCTGTCTGTCCTTTAGGAGCCCTGGTGGCCGAATAGCTATGCATTGGTCTGGTGACCACAAGGTCAACAGTTCGAAACCACCAGCTGCTCCTTGGAAGAAAGAGGAGGTTCTTGACTCCTATAAAGAGTTACAGTCCCTGAAACTCATGGGGGCAGTTCTACCCTGTCCTATAGGGTTACTATGAGTTGTCATCGACACGATGGCCTTGCGTGGGTTTTGTTTTGAGTCTTTCCTTTGATGGCCATGCCCAGCCTCTCTGGAACCTTCTTGCTTCCAGAAGACACGCGCAGTTAATCAAGCCAGAGATTCCCAACCTAGTTAAATCCCCAGCATTCTTCCCTCATGATAAGGTGACATTCTTTAGTACCTACTGGTTGAGAACGTCCAGTCAGTAATCCTTTTAAAAGCACTTGTGTTTTTGAAAAGGACCTCATGGCCCCTAGCGACATTTGAGGGCTGCAGTCCACTTAGGGGAGTCATTGTTCCTGTTCTCTGCAGTCAGGGCTGGGCCTGTTCTGGGTTCTCAGATCCTCTCTCCCATCTGGAAGTTCCACAGCGGTCCATACCAGCGAGGCTCAGTAAGGGCCTGACACCAGTCCCTACCCCAGGACTTGAGTTTTAGGGAACTCCGAGCCTAGAGGACTACCTCCCCATGAATACATGAAGCCTTTGAAATGTGGACGCTGCCAAACCAGAGACAGGGGCTGCCTGTCGGTGGGGAGGATTGTGGGGATTCTCTCTGAGGGGGCCCGAGCCTGTCAATTCAGATAACCTCCGTGGGGTGGTGGTTCCTAGCTGAACATCAAAATCCCCCAGGCAACCTGTGGAAAGTACAGACCCCACACCTGGAAACTCTGAGTCAGGAGGGCGGGGCGGGGCCGGGTATTTCAGTGTCATCAGCTCCCCAGGTGACTGCGCTGCCCAGCCAGCAGCAAGCTGGGCTTCAGAGGAGTCCACCTTGGGCAAAAGCCTGGACCTCTCTGAGCCTCGATTTCCTCATCTGTGGGCTGAGGCTAAGGGAGGCCCGGTCTCCTGGGCTGAGGACTGATTGCAATCAGCAGGTGAGCTCCTCCTGGCCTCCGCCCAGGCCATTTCCTTCCAGCATGACCCCTCCCCTGCTCACACCCTCTCCTTCCACCCCCCCCACCCCCCCACCCCCCCCCTCCCCCGCCACCAGCAGTCCACCACAGGAAGCCTGGCAGGCTGAGGTCGGGGGAGAATGCCTGAGCCCTGCTTGTCTGGGGCCAGTAATTCCTCCCTGGTCCTGACAGCTCACGGGGGACAGAGCCTTTTCAGAGTCCATGTCCAGAGATTCCGGTCGGGTTGGGTCGGGAAACAGGCTAAGTGGGTCTTTGAAGACAGTGTGGGCCATGAGCCAATGTGAGGAGCCTCCGACATACCTGCAACACTCCCTGTGTGGCAAGTTCTCTTCTTAGATGCAGGTGAGACCCTTCAGCACCCTTGTTAGAGATATGAAAACAGCCCCCATGGAGTTCATTTGCTTAAAGACAGTCAGTCCCTGTCTGTCTGACTTTATGGGATTTTTAAATCCCCCTACTCCTTCCAAAAAAGTCTTCTCACCGGGTTCAACCCATGGAGAATCCAGAGTGCCAGCTCCCGTGATAGAGCAGGAAATCAACAAGGCAAGTGTCCTGCCCCTTATGGTGCCGACATCCGGGTCAGACGTGGTAGACAAAGCGGATAAGTGAACCGGGCAGTGTGCTGAAGAAATAACGCAGAGACAGTTACTGGGGAGGGTGCGTGTGGTGTGGGCGCTGAGGGAGTTCTGTTGTGGAGAAGAAGGGGAGAGGCCTTCCTGAGAAAGCGCCCTTGACTCAGGACCAGGGGAGCAAGTGAGCCACGCGGTGACCTGGGTGAAGCTGTGCTGCAGACCCAGGGCACAGCTCATGCACAGGCCCTGCTGGGAGACCAGCAGGTCGGGCCCAGAAGATCAAAGGAGGTGCCTGGCTGGCCAGGTCACGTGGCCCAAAAGTCCTCTTTAAGGTCTCCAGCCTTTACTTGGAGGATAGCGGGAAGCCACCAGAGGAGCGGTTTAAGTAGATTTCAGAGACCTGTCCAAACACGCAGCGTGGGATAGCGGGTGCAGTGGCTGTAGGGAGCTCTGGAATCAGGGTTGGGGTCCAGGTCTTTCTCCCTCCCCTTGAGGAATGTAGACCCCCAGACATGGGAAGACAGACTGTGAAAGGTACTGGGGCAGGCTGCCACCCTTGCACCTGTGTTGCCTTAAAATTTTGTCATAAAAGCACTTTGTGCTCCTGGTTAGGGGGACAAAATCATACAGAAGAATAGAATTTTCAAGAGGGTGACATTTATTTTCAAAATAACACTTGCTCCTGACTAAAACAAACCCAGAGAGCAAGAAGAAATTAATGTTAAAGAAGATTAAATTCTCTCTGAGACTCTCCAGCCCTCTCCCGGCAATGACCCCCTTTTCTGTACAAATAAGCACACTAGGTTGAACCACCAGAAATTGGTGACCTCCTATCATTTCATATGGTTACACTTAATCTTTACAGCATATTGGTTTTATAGATGCTTAAATTATCATATACATAGGAACTTCCAAAAGTTTAAGGAAAATGAAAATTTTTTAAATAATGGGATTTTCTTTCTTTTTTAATCATTTTATTGGGGCTTGTACAACTCTTATCACAATCTGTACATCCACCCATTGTGTCAAGCACATTTGTACATTTGTTGCCATCATCATTCTCAAAACATTTGCTTTCTATTTGAGCCCTTGATATCAGCTCCTCATTTCCCCCTCCCTCCCTGAATAATGGGATTTTTCTATGAACTTTCTGAAATCCCCGTGTATAGTTCCATGTTTGCTCATGCAAATTTTTTTTCAATGCAGGCAGAGTTTTATTCTTGAAAAAATCGCATTTGAAGCAACATGTAAAAATTGATTTATAATGAATAATCACAAATTAGAGGCTCATACAAATTTTTGAATGAAACAAAGAGACCCAACTTCCATTCAGCAATAGGTCATGTACCAGAGACTGTGTCAGACAGTGAACTGAGCGATTAGCTAATGCTACTGTAACAGGAATGCCATGGTTGGGAGGATTAAGCAAACAAATTTATTCTCTCATAGTTCAGCAGACTACAGGTCTGAAATTCAGACCACCTGCTAGGGGAAGACTTCCTCTAGTTAGTTCTGTGGGAGTTCCTTTCCTCATCTGTGAGTCTAGATCCTTGCAAAGCTCATGCTTCTTGGCATCCGTTTCCTCCCCAGTCAAGGAGGTTCTCAGCACAAGGACCCCTGATCCACAAGACATGCTCTACTGCCAGCTCTTCTTTCTTGGTGGTGCAGGTCATCTGTGCTCTGCTCACTCTGTCTCCTTTGATCACTTCTAAGAAAAAAGAGGATGCAGCCCCACCCTGGGGAAAAACCCCTGACATCAGATCAAGAGTGTAACCCGGAAGAGAATCTTGTATCCCAAGCTAATCCCCTTACAACTGATTGGCTGGTCACATCATCGGGGATAGTGACATCATTCCATAACTACCAGGTAGCGAGCGATTCATGGCCCAGCTAAACTAAAGTCCTTGAGACATACAAGAGTTTCACTTCATCAGATCATCCTAAAACTCTTTCATCACATCCAAGTTCCATCCTGGGACAAAATCCCTGTTCATCGGCCAGTTTGAAGTGCACGTTGTCTGCTTCCAGCGTACAGTGGTAGAAGAAGCACACCGTAGTCATTTCCATTGCAAGCGGGGCAGACGGAAGGGAATGCAGTGATAGCGGGCACTATGCAAATCAAAAGTCCAACAGAACAATGTCCACTAACCATCAAGACTTGAAGTGAACGCTCTGTGTGTGCTCTGAGACCACCTGAGCCATGAGCCTACCCTCCAACTCTTCGTGTTGCCTTGCTCTCTGGCTGCAACTCAACCTTCCAAGCCCATGGGACGGCAACTCAGTTCCCTCGGTTTGGAGTGGCCCATTCTCCTAGCCCAAGTAAAGGGTGACCCCTCCCCTTAGCCCCAGCAGACCCCATTTTTCTATCCCTTCAGCATGGCGGCCCCACTCCCTCAGCTTCGGGCAGTCGCTCCAATCTCAGACGCCTGGCATTCACGATCGCAAGCCCCATGCTCCAGAACCAAGCTGATGAAAATCTGACTGACACGTTGAAGGCCATGGCTCCACCCTTTGAGGCCCAAGCCTAACTCACTGCCATCTAGTCATTGCTGACGTATAGTGACCCTGATAGGAGGGGCAGAACTGTCCCACTGAGTTTCCCAGACTGTAATTGTTTACAGGAGTAGAAAGCCCTGTCTTCCACGGAGCCGCTGGTGGTTTTGAACCGCTGGCCTTGCTGATCACAGCCGAACATATAACAACCTCCTTTGAGACCCAGCAGGGCATAATTCCATCCTTTTGGATCCCAGAGGTCATGGCCCTTTGAGACTCAGGTAGTTCTGCTTCCTGTGCGTCTTGTCTCTTAAGTTTCTGCTTCCTAGAGCCTTGACCTCTTGGCCTAGCCGACCACTGTCCTGCTCAGGAAAGCTACAACCCTTCTTCGCTCTGTTGGTTAGTGCCCAGAGACACCCCACCCTGCCAGGAAGCCCCCCACCTAAAGGCAGTCAACCCTCGCCCCCTGTAGGTCGGCTCCTACACTGTCTCAGGTCAGTCTCCTGGTTCTGCTACTGCTGTTTCTCTACCATTGCTTCTTTCCATCTAAACCACCTCCGGTTCTACGGGTCTTCTCCCCTCCTGGTGCCCTCACCAGCATTACCTTTGACATCCATAATCCCGCCAACAGTTTCAGCAAGGCAGTCCCGGCTTGTGCCACGAGGTGCCTTACAACTATCCAAGTCTCCACGCATCACCCAATACAAAACTGCTTCCATATTTCAGGTATCCGGTAGGGCACCACCCTACTCCTGGTACTGACTTCTGTCTTAGCTATTTGACTGGTCCTGCTCTGATAGCCCCTCCCACAGATGACTGGAACAAATACATTTATTCTCTCACAGGGTAGCCGTTTGAATTCAGGCCACTGGCTCTCGGGGAGCACGTTCTTTCTCCATCAGCTCCAGGGAAAGGTGGGCTTTATCTCTCTCCACCATCTGCAGCCCTGCTATCCCTTGGAGACCTCCCTATGTCTTGGCTTCAACCTTCCCCTGAGTCCAGGAGGCTCTTAGCACAGGGACCCCGGGCCGAAGAACACACTGTGCCCACCTCCGGCTCTTCCTTCTCTGCCCTACTGAAGCTCCCCTTTCTCTGCTTGCTTCTATCCACTTTGATCTCTTGTAATCTGAAAGGTGATGCAGGCCACACCTCAAGGAAACTCAAGGTGACCTGGTTAAGGGTGGTGCAGCCCACCCGAATCCCCTTACAGGTGATGGGTTGTTCACATGAGAGCTTGCCATGGGGGACGGTTACATTATTACGCAATGCCAGATGATCTCACGGCAGAAATGTCAAACCACTGAGAATCAGGGCTCGGTCAAAGTGACACATAGTTGGGGGTGCAGTGGGAGGGAGGGGGACACAGATCAACCCATAACAAGCATGCATTATTCTCCTCCTAGAGATCTGGGAAAAGTCAAGTCACTGGTCCCTTACCACACAAGTGTCAGGACTCCTAGCTTCCCGTCATGCATAATGGCTCAGGATGTGGTGTATCTTCCCTGTGGAACTGTTCCTTATTGAAGGAGACTCGGAGTGCCTCCATTTCTTCACATTCGAAACAGTGCTGGGTGGGGGGAGGGAGGGGGAATCGATCACAAGGATCAACCTAGGACCCCCTCCCAGGAGGATGAACAACGGAAATGTGGGTGAGGGGCGACGGAGGACGATGTAAGATATGAAAAGAATAATCCATAACTTATTAAGGGTTCGTGAGGGAGGCGGAAGAAATGGGGAGCTGATATCAGGGGCTCAAATAGGAAGAGAAACCTTTGAAAATGATGCAGCACCCCAAAAAAAGCAAAGAAAATTATGATGGCGGCAAATGTGCTTGACACAATGGATGAATGCATGGATTGTGATCAGAAATGTAAGAGCCCCCAGTAAAAGTATTTAACTTAAAAAAGGAAAGGGAAGAAACCGGGCCACCCCGCGCATCCTTGTACACGTGAGGCTGACCAGCTCTGGCTGGCTAGGAGGGCTGCGGCAAAGGTCGTGCCCCTAGAGTTTGGCAGTCTTGCCCTCCTGAAAGACTTACCTGTTGACACCTCGCCGCCAGGACAGCAAAGTCTGCATTTCTCCACTATCTCTTCACCCGTCATTTGCACCTTTGTCGGTTCCTTAGACTAAAAAAACTAGCGTTTTCCATGCGGGGAGGGAATGAGCTCTATGTAGACTCGATCCGGGCGCTCCGTATACAGTGATACATACGGTTGTTGGACAGCTCCACGCTCAAACTTTCCATGACTCAAAACAGCAAGCGTTGCGTATGTTCATAATTTTGCTCGATAGTCGAACCGAAAATCTGGCTTGGAAACCCCCCCCAGCCCGAGAGTGAGCCACGCGGCACCTCTCTCCTTGGACACAAAGGGGTGGCGGTGCCATGTGTTCAGGCCACGTGGAGTGCTTGAGTCCATGCATTAAAACAGTTGACACTGTGCTTTCTCTTGCTCCATCTCTGCGTAAAATGTTGTACTTTTTAGAAAAATCATTTTACTGGGGGCTCGTGTAACTCTTAGCCCGTTGGGTCAAGTACATGTGTTGCCATCATCATTCTCAAAACATTAGCTTTGTACTTGAGCCCTTGGTATCAGCTCCTCATTTTTCCCCTCCCTCTCCGCCACTCCCCTCGTGAACCCTGGATAATTTTTAAATTATTATTAGTTCATGTCTTACATAGTACGACGTCTCCCTTCACCCACGTCTCTGGTCTAACCAGATTTGTAAGGTAGAATTGGGATCATGATAGTGGGGCGGGGAGGAAGCATTAAAGAAATAGAGGATGGTTGTATGTTTCTTTTTTTAAAATCATTTTATTGGGAACTCATACAACTCTTATCACAATCCATACATACATCAATTGTATAAAGCACATTTGTATATCCGTTACCCTCATCATTCTCAAAACATTTGCTCTCCATGCAAGCCCCTGGCATCAGCTCCTCATTTTCTCCCTCCCTCCCCGTTCCCTCCTCCCCCATGAACCCTTGATAATTTATAAATTATTATTTTGTCATATCTTACACTGTCCGACGTCTCCCTTCACCCACTTTTCTGTTGTTCGTCCCCCAGGGAGGAGGTTATATGTAGATCCCTATAATTGGTTCCCCTATTCTCCCCCCACCTTCCCCTTACCATCACGGTATCGCTACTCTCATTATTGGTCCTGAGGGATTTATCTGTCCTGGATTCACTCAGTTTCCAGTTCTTAGCTGTACCAGTGTACATCCTCTGGTCTAGTCAGATTTGTAAGGTAGAATTGGGATCATGATAGTCGGGGGTGAGATGGTGGAGGAAGCATTTAAGAACTATAGGAAAGTTGTATGTTTCATCATTGCTACACTGCACCCTGACTGGCTTGTCTCCTCCCTGCGACCCTTCTGTAAGGGGGTGTCCAGTTGCCTACAGATGGGCTTTGGGTCTCCACTCTGCACTCCCCCTCATTCACAATGTTATGATTTTTTGTTCTTTGATGCCTGATACCTGATCCCTTCAACACCTCGTGGTCACACAGGCTGGTGTGCTTCTTCCATGTGGGCTTTGTTGCTTCTGAGCTAGATGGCCGCTTGTTTACCTTCAAGCCTTTAAGACCCCAGATGCTATATCTTTTGATAACCGGGCACCATCAGCTTTCTTCACCACATTTGCTTATGCCCCTGCTCTGTCTTCATTGATTGTGTCAGGAAGGTGAGCATCATGGAATGCAAGGTTAACAAAACTAAGTGTTCTTGCATTGAGGGAGTACTTGAGTGGAGGCCCAATGTCCATCTGCTACCTTAATACTAAACATATACATATATATAGATAGATAGATCTATTTCCCCATCGTCATATATAAATATATTTACATATGTACATACCTGTATTTATACCTCTATAAATACCCTTTGCCTCCTAGTTCTTTTCTCTATTTCTTTTTACTTTCCTCTTGTCCCACTATCAAGCTCAGCCTTCATTTGCGTTTCAGTAATTCCTTTTTGGTTAAATTGCCCTTGATCAAGCCCTACCAGGCCTCCTACATCCTCCTCGCCATCGATTTTAGATCACTAGTTCTTTTGTCCCTGAGTTTGTTAATACCCGCTTCCTTTCCCCTGCCCCTCCCCTCTCCCATGTCCACCCCCACCCCACCGCCAGAACCTTCTGTCCTGTTGTTTTCTCCTCCAGATTGTTTGTTCCGCCTATCTTATCTAGATAGACCTGCAGAGATAATAATGTGCACAAAAAACAAGACAGAGCAAAAAAAGGTTGTAATTTTATTTGCGGTGTTTTTATATTAAATGTGCTGTACTTGTGTTTAGATGATTTAGAGCAGTGGTTCTCCACCTTCCTACTGCCGCGACCCTTCATACAGTTCCTCGAGTGGTGGCGACCCCGACCATAGCCATAACATTATGCTTGTTGCTACTTTATGACTGTCATTTTGCTACTGTGATGAATTGGGTGTCCCCTGTGAAAGGGTCGTTCCATCCCCAAAGGGGTCTCGACCCAAAGGTTGAGAACCGCTGTGTTGGAGGGTATTTTCACAACGTAAGGCTGTCAACTTTGTGTTAAAGTCCTGGAAAAATGAATCTGTAAGTGCAATTTGGGGGCCTCGGGACCCGTAATTTGGCTTTCGATTACTTCTTATGTGAAAAATACGTTGAGTTCTGGAACATTTCGGTGTTCGAACAGGACTTTGGGACAAACGGAATTCCATCCACACCGCGCCCGCCGGCCTGGCAGACATTCTCCCTCATCTTGTTGACAATGAGGCAGAGACGCAGAGAGGTGAGCAGGGGCACTCAAGGCCCCACAACCAGAAAGGGCGGTTGCCTGGCCTTCCATACCTGTTCCCCTGCGCTGGCCGGGGCACAGCCGTTGGACTGGGGGCTGCACGGGGAGGTTTCTCTGAAGTGCTCGCAGAAGGTTGGAGAAGATAAGGAGATGGGCAGTTTGAAAAGAGGCCAAGAGGCAGCAGGTGGAAATATCCCAGACACTTCAGTCAAATCACTTGAGCTAACCCCACTTTCAACTTGGGCAATGAGTGAGCTTGCCAGGGCCGTTCTCTGAGGAGGCTCCCCTGGCTTGCAGCGAGGCATTGAATGGGTGGCACCTCTCAGAATGGGGGCGTGAGTTGCCCTCCGTGTTAGGCAAGGCCTTTCTGCAAGTAAGGGATGAAAAGCAAACTCACAATATGGGATATTGGCTTTGGAATGGATTGTGGTGGTGATTTCACAGCTCTTTCTAAGAAGATAAGCTTGAGCTCTTGAATGACTTGTCAATAAAGCTGTTTAAAAACATACTGGATATTGGCTCCTAAATCCCCAACGCCAGACACAGCAGTGGCTTCAGGCATATCTGGACCCAGGTCTTCACGTGATGGCTTTATCTCTTGGCCCCCCACCCCCACCGCTTTTCCCAGAGTTGTCTTTATTCTCATGCAGTCACTTCCCAGGGCCCAACATGCCGCCTGTGCTAGATTGACATGCGACAATAGCCTCCGGGGAAAGTAGATCTCTTTTTCACTCAAGAAAACCAAATATCCCAGGACAGAGTCTCCTTGGCTCAGATTTGGTCATGCGCCCAGCTGTACACCAATCGCCATGACTCTGATGTACCCACCTTACTGCTGGATAGCATGAGAGTGGAAATGATTGGTTCTACTTGTTGCTTGAACTGTCTGCATTGCAAGTGGGAGAGAGGTATTTCCCCCAAGCAAAATCAAGTCAAAACAAAGGAGAGAAAGTTCACCAAGAAGAAACCTCAGCTGTTCTCTGGAAATAGGGAGGGCAAAATCACAGGCTTCCATGGGCTAATTGGAGGAGTGTGGGGACTAGTGTTAACGAGAGGGACGGGGCCAGTCAGAGGGAAGCGAAGGAAAAGAGAAACACTGACCCCTTAGCTGAACACCCCCCAGCTTCCCTCTTTGCTGAGGAGAACCTGAGGTTCAGGATAACCCTGAGAAGCCCCCCCCCCCCAGTATTTCTCCCTCCCCTCTCAAAAGAGAATTAAGCAGCAAAGGCTGGGTGTATGCTACCTTCCAGACATTGCCGGACCAGCTCAGAGAAAGGATCCCCAGGTTAACTGCTGATACTGGCAGCAGGTCCTAGGTGACAGCATTGAAAAAAACAAACCGTATATACTCGAGTATAAGCTGACCCCAATATCAGCCGAGGCACCTAATTTTACCACAAAAACTACATTAGAGTGTGCTGAAACATTCGGCTTATACACGAGTATGTACGGTCATAACTTTTTAACTCAAGTGACATAATTTCATATAATCAAACAATGTAATTTTTTCCTGATGTTTCTTGATTTTTTTGTTAAAGAATGTGCCCTTTTAATTTTACTAAATACTTGCAGTTACGAATCATGATGCAAATTGTGAAATTTTTATCATACCCGTATTTTTACAAAGTAAACAGTGTTTTTAAAAAGCATTTTATTTGCTTTCATTGGGATCATCTCTCCATTGATTAATAGTTATTGTTTATTTTATCCTTCCACTTGATATTATTTAAAAAAATTTTTAAAACCTTACTGCAAACTGCAGATTTGTTACATGAAATTCCCACGGTTGGTCAAAAATTGTGCCTTCACAGAAAATAGGATCTTTTAAAGGACCGTGTTCAGGCGCTTGATGAACTCCGCCTGATGTAGTTAAGCACTCTGTCTGGTGAGAGCTGTTCTTTGGGAATATCAAGAACTAGTACTTAGCTCAGAGCTGCTGTCGTGTTCAATGTCAACTTCGTCAGGAGGCGGCAAAGTAGTTGAAATGGAAGTTGAAGTTGTTGGCATGAGGTACCGCATTCGCCTTGATAACTTTGTGAAGCGTGACATGATCCTCTCTTCTTTACTGATTCTTTTCTCCTCTCTTCAACGGCCTGACTGTGGGCTGCTAATGACAGTGGTTGGGGACTGCCTTTGCATGCAGGAGCCCCATAGGAGAGTGGTTACGAGCCGCGTCGTGATCCACAAAGTTAGCTGTTCAAAACCACTCTGCAGGAGGAAGCGCTTTCTATTCCTGTGGAGAGTTCGTCTTAGAATGGCCCAGGGTTGATGACTGTGAGTTTGGTGGTGGGGGAGGGTGTGTGCAGAGGAAGATCTAGGTCCTGGGGAGCAGGAAGTCGAGTGAGACCTTATCTCCAGAGTTCACAATCTAGCAGTGGGGAGAGGCTGGGGCAGCAGAATTCTAATCAGGAGGCCCTACCTCGTTCCAACCTCAGCTCTGCCACTTACTCTTAAAGGTCTCCAAATCTCCTAGTATCTTTAGCTGAAGATCAGGGGTAATAATAGTATCTGCGATGCGGCCGGGTCATTTCAGGGACTCAAAATCGGGGCTTAGAAAGCACTGCACGCAGTGGCTGGCACCGAGTAAGAGTGCGCAACAAGACCCAGGTAAGTCGGACTCACAGCCACCCTACAGGAAGGCACAGAACGTCTCCGGGGGTTTCTAAGGCTGTGAATGGTATGGAAACGCACCTGCAGAGCAGCTGATGGGTTTGAACCGCCTACCTGTGGATCAGCAGCTGCTCCCCAAACATGCATTCACAGTGACTCTTTCATGGCTTACACTGTGACAAGTGGGACAACAGAAAGATGCCAAGGCGGTTTCATTTTGACTCGCTCTCCTTGTCCAAAGATCCCCCTCTTTCTTCCAATATCCTGGGTTGGTGGGAGGGACCCGTCCCTGCTCCCACCCCTGTCAGGGACCCGCCCCTGTCACCGGCCACATCGTGCCCCGTGGCCCCTCTGGGACCCTCTCCAGCGGTCTCTCTTGAGGGGCAAGGCTGCCCAGTCTGTGCCCTCCTGGAGCAGTGGCACCTGCGTGCTAGTCTGCTGCAGCCTCTGCCCTGCGTCTTTGATGGACTCAATGATAGACATGGGGCTTCTGCCCCCTCCCCGGGCAGAGGCCCTGGGGGCTGGAAGCGTAGACTGGGGCAGCTGCTGAAGAAAAGGCTGCAGATCTGTCCATGTAGAGGCGCCTGGAAAGCCAGGCCTGATGATCTGCTTGGAAACCCTTCAGGGTACAGTTAATTCAACTTTAACACACGTGGGGTCTGTCATGGGTCCATGTCAACTCAACCAGCCGGCGGCAGCTGTGCATCTTGGGGCAGCAGGCTGCCCTCTTTGTGGGAAGCGCTGGGCTTTGGAACGAGATCTAGGTGAATCAGAGTCACACCGGACCTAGGGCAAGGGGCTGCACCCCTTGAGCCTCAGTGCCCTGGTCTGTAGAAAGAGGACGCCGGTGGCTAAAGTGGGTTCAGAGTGTGGCTCCGTGGGTTTGAGTCCCAATTCTGTCAGCTCTGTGACGTTGGGGGGGGGGGGTCACTACACATCAGAGGGTCCCAAAGGGTTTTTCCCCATCTGTGGCCTGGGGATTGTAACAATGGTTCCGGGAATGATATCCAAAATGCTTGGTATCGTGCTGGGCACGATTGCTAATGTTAGGTGCCTTCCAGTCCAGTTCTGACTCAGCCACCCTCGATGTTGGAGGGCAGCAGAACACAGCATTGCCTGGTCCTGTGCCCCCCTCACCACCTCTGCTACGTTTGAGCCCAGTGTGGCAGCTACCATGTCAGTCTGTCTTGCTGAGGGGCGAGGGGGCTTCCCTGTCCTGCTCCAGGGACTGATTTCTCCTGACAAGATGTCCCAAGTCTCACCGTCCTTGCTTCTAAAGCGCATGCTGTCTGTACGTCTTCCAAGACGGCTTTGGTTGTTCTTCTGGACGTTCATGGCATGTTCCAGATTCTTCTCCGGCCCCCTCCTTCAAAGGCCCCGCTTCCCTTCCGCCTGTCCGTCTGCCTTGCACAGCTCCCACAGACACGGTGAGGCCACTACAAAGGACCAGCGCTTGAGGCAGGCGCACCTGGCTGTCACTCTGACATCGTTGCTCTTTAACACTTTAAAGAGGTCTGTTTCCTTTTTAAGATCATTTCATTGGGGGCTCTTAGAGCTCTCACAACATTCCATACAGCAGTTGTGTCGAGCACATCTGCACATAGGAGGCATCATCGTTTTCCCAACATTTACTTTCTATTTGAGCCCTTGGGACTGGACCTATTTGTTTAAATCATTTTTTTCGGGGGCTCTTACAACTCTTATCACAATCCAGACATCCATCCATTGTGTCAAGCACGTTTGTTGACATCATCCTTCTCAAAACATTTGCTTTCTACTTGAGCCCTTGATATCAGCTCCTCATCTTCCCCCTCCCTGTCTACCCCACCTTCCATCACAAACCCTTCATAATTTATAAATTATTATTTTGTCATATCTTACACTGTCCGATGTCTCCCTTCACCCACTTTTCTGTTGACCATCCCCCAGGGAGGGGGTTACATGTAGATCCTTGTGATCGGTTTCCCCTTTCTACCGCACCTTCCCTCCACCCTCCCTGTATCACCACTCTCACCACTGGACCTGAGGGCTTTATCTGTCCTGGATTCCCTGTGTTTCCAGTTCCCATCTGTGCCAGTCTACCTCCTAAAGACTAATGCACTGCATGTGATTCTCGCTGCTGCTTCCGAGGACAGTGATTGTGGACCTGAGTAAAACTCGAGCCTTGACTGCCTTAATAATTCCTTCCTTTATTGTGCTGCTCTTGATTGTCCTTGTTGCGGGGATTTGGGTTTTCTTTAAGATGGAAATTCAGACCGAAGACCATCGTCTGTGGTTTCCATCCCTGTTTTGGGCGCTCTTGGCTTCCAGCAAGCAAGGCTGTGCCAGCTGTGTGACACGGGTGGCTAATGAGCCTTCCTCCCTCTGGTCCCGAGGCCACATTCTTCTTCCTGTCATGCAGCGTCTCCGATGGCTTGCTCAGTCTACAGATTGACTGAGTTCGGTGAGAGGAAGACACACGCCTTTCTTGATCTGAAACCTGCAGTCCCCCTTGTGCCTTGTGAGTGGCCATCTGCTGGTCTGTGCATAGTTCCCCGTAAGCACAATGGGGTGGTGTGGAATTTCCAGTTCTTCACAGTGGTTTCCAGCTGGTTCTGATCCATCAGATGCCTTTGCAAAGTCAAGGAACACACACGGGGACACCTTCCTGGTATGATCTACTTTCAGCCCAGCGCTGTCTGACAGCAGCAGTGATAGCCCGCATCCCACGTCCTCTGCTGACCAGCTTAAGTTTCTGGCAGGTCCTGGTGGACTGCTGCACTTGCTTTGGAATTGCCTTCAGCAGAATTTCACTTGCAGGTGACTTTAAGGAGATCGTGAAGTCATTGTCACATTCTGTCGGGTCACCTTACCTGCGCCTCTTGCAGTTGGTTGGCCAGTCGCTGTCTTCCAGAATTCCAGAGGAGTAAGAACCTCCCGCGCCACATGGGTGTGTGGAAGCGTTTCATTTCTGGAGTCTTGCTTTGCACTAATGTTTTAGTCAAGGTCGCCTAGGTGCTGTTGAAGACTGTGTGTGGAGAACTGAGCCAGGACAGGGCGTGGGACAGGGGTGAGCAGGGAGGTGAGGAGTCGTCCTTTGGCCCAGTTTTGGTGGAGACACCGGACAAGCTGTCACTTTGCCTCAGGTGCTGTCCCACAACCTGTACACGGTCCTGCACATCCCCCATGACCCGGTGGCCCTGGAGGAGCACTTCCGAGACGATGACGACGGTCCTGTGTCCAGCCAGGGCTACATGCCCTACCTCAACAAGTACATCCTGGACAAGGTGAGGCCCCTGCTGCGAGCGGCGGCCGTGGGCTCTTCTAAAAGCACCCAAATCCATTCAATCTCTCCCTGCTAATAAATTCTCCCTTTACCCGCTCAGAGGAGCCCAGAGGGATAGTGGTTACACGCTGGGCTTCTAGGCTTTAGGTCAGTTATTTGAAACCACCAGTCATTCCATCCGCAGGAGAAAGATGAGGCTTTCTACTCACGTAAAGAAAGAGCTTCCGTCTCAGAAACCCATGGGGACAGTTCTCCCCCTGCCCTTGATGCTCTGTCCTACTCCCCTATCTCCACCTTTTACATCCTCCTCACCTGCCCCTCCTTGCCCCCCTTAACTC
Organism: Tenrec ecaudatus; assembly: GCF_050624435.1. Lineage (NCBI taxonomy): Eukaryota > Metazoa > Chordata > Mammalia > Afrosoricida > Tenrecidae > Tenrec > Tenrec ecaudatus. The sequence goes on from NC_134536.1 coordinate 166,120,141, forward strand.
TCTCTTAAACCCCCACATCTCTATCCTCATTTCTACCCTTCCCATAACCTTCCACCTCTCCCCTTCCTAGGCCCACCTCCAGCTTCCAGCTGTAACCTTGAGCAAGCACTCCCCAGCTTCCCACAGTCCTCTGCCCCATATTGTCCTGGCTCGGCCCCACTGTCACGGATTTCCCAGGTTCCCCTTGGATGTCTACTTTCACTTGGACTCCCTGCTCCTTGTCTCCCTAGACTGAGGAACTCAAGTTTCTCTGTTGGCAAGGAACTTGTGTGTGTTTGTGTTTATGTGGTGGGGTGGGGGTGGGAATTGGGAAAGGGGTGCTTCTTAGACCCAACTAGCTGCCTATTAGTCAGTTCAGGAATTCTTGAACTTAGAACCCTGACTTTCAGTGTGTGTGTTGTGGGGGGCACAGTAGAAGCCCAGATGGAGCTAAGAAACCCAGTAGCAGCCTCATGTGGTGGTAGAACAGGGAGGAGGTGGCCATCTTGGCTGTCAGGCTGATGTGCAGGCCTGGTGGCAGGTGGAGGAGGGAGCTTTCATTAAGGAGCACTTTGATGAGCTCTGCTGGACTCTGACGGCCAAGAAGAACTACCGGGTGGATAGCAACGGGAACAGCCTACTCTCCAATCAGGATGCCTTCCGCCTCTGGTGCCTCTTCAACTTCTTATCTGAGGACAAGTACCCCCTGATCATGGTTCCTGACGAGGTGAGGGAACGGCAGCCCTAGAGAAGGGGTCACCCGGGGCCCCGGCCTCCGCAAAACCACGAAGGCCTCTTCCGTGCCTTCCCACATCTCCTTCCTCTACTGTCTCCCCCCCTTCCTGGAAGTTACCCAGGCCTACTGCTGCCCAGAGCAGAGCAAAGGTGCCTTCCCCCAGGGGAGCCCGCATCCCTCCATCATGACTTGCAAATCATACTTGATGCATGCTAGCTGATTGGAGCATTAGTGAGCCTTTTACAGTGAAAACATGTGGGATCAAACAGTGGGCTGGGACTGGGGGCAGGGGAGTGACCCGGGAGGGAAGCTACATGAGGGGAAAGGAGACCTTCTGGTGACTCCAGGTGGGCAGTGCTGTCTGACTCAAGTTCCAGGTCTTTCCCTTCCTCTCTTCTACAAGATAGAGGGAGCCGGCAGACTCAGCTCTGGGCCCCGGGAGGAAGGAGCTCCTTTCGGCTAGAGCAGCAGAGACGCGGCCTGGGATCTGGCCCCAACACAAGGGAGGATGGGGCCAGATTCGTCTCCCAGTCCTCCTCTGTTCCCGTCTTCTCGCCACTGCCCATTCTGCCTTCTCCCTGAACATCTGGCTCTCGGTGTGGGCTGTGTAGAACTGGGGTCTTCAGAGTAGGGAACAGTGCGTACAAGATGGAATGGTTGCAAGGAAGCTGGGGAGGTGCCCATTCTAACTGCTTCAGATTGGTGTCCCTGTGTCTATTGGTGGGCAGAGTGAGGGGAGGCGCTGACACCTAGTAGAACCCAGAGTGGAAGCCCTGGAGAGTTTCCAGAAGCGGCTGGGTGGGAAAGGGGCAGGTGCCATTCACAGACACCTAGCTGGCTGCCCTGGACAGGCCTCTGGCAGTCAGGACAAGGCGGCCTCCCAGAGGCCCGGAGGCCGCTGACTTAGAGTGATCAACACGCAATGTGAACTAACTGCAGCAGGATGTACCCCAACCACGACTTCCTGTTCCTCTGTAACAGGTTTCCTGTCTCTGCCCTGCTTACCACCACCTTTCGTCCCCTCGCCCCCCAACAAGGGGAGGGTCCTCAGGACTGGGGGCTGGGACTTGGAATAAGAACCCAGCTGAATGGGGATCAGGGGGAGCTGATGCCAAGTTCTGATGGCCACCAACTGACTGTGAAACTTAGAACGAGTCACTTCCCCCTTGGACCTCGGTTTTGTCACCTACAAAGTGAGGCTCTTAGACCAGAGAGCCCTTCCACCCCTCTGGCATTTTTGATGATTCTCTGTCTCTGCCTTGCTCCCCCTGCCCTTAGCTCCCCCCTTCACTGTGCCCTTCACTTAAGGCTCGAACGAGTAGACTGGAGGTTGAAGGTGAGGAAGAAGAGCTGGAGTTGGGGTTGGAGCTCCAGAAGGCCCTCCTGCATGTCTATTCTGGTCTCCACCAGCAGTTTATGATCCTCGGACCCCCACCCCCACCTTTCCTGCCCTGATCCCCTTGGTCCAAGCCCTGGGAAGCTGTGGGAGCACACCCTGGTGTTGGTGCCAACACCAGGCCCGCTGCAGCCACCAGGTGGGCCTTGTCCCCCTCCAGGTGGAATACCTGCTGAAGAAGGTGCTCAGCAGCATGAGCTTGGAGATGGGCTTGGGGGAGCTGGAGGAGCTGCTGGCGCAGGAGGCCCAGGAAGCCCAGAGCACCGGGGGGCTCAGTGTCTGGCAGTTCTTGGAACTCTTCAACTCGGGCCGCTGCCTGCGGGGCGTGGGGCGGGACACCCTCAGCATGGCCATCCATGAGGTCTACCAGGAGCTCATCCAGGATGTCCTGAAGCAGGTCAGGCCCCACAGGCAGGGAGGGAGGCTCAGAGGGGGGTTGGGTTCGTGGGTAAGCAGGAAGCCCCTGACTTGGTTCTGGCTTGCCAGGGGTACCTGTGGAAGCGAGGGCACCTGAGGAGGAACTGGGCCGAACGCTGGTTCCAGCTGCAGCCCAGCTGCCTCTGCTACTTTGGGAGTGAAGAGTGTAAGGAGCAGCGAGGCACTATCCAGCTGGACCCGCACTGCTGCGTGGAGGTGAGTTTGGCGGGTAGCAGGCAGGCGGAGACCCAGAGGGGATCTAGAAGGGCGTGAAGACAAGAAGACCAGAGGCGGGGTGGGGGGACACTGATGGAGAAAAGCCACCATGACACGTTTCTGCTTGGACGGGTGTCAACCACAAACACACAGGCACCTGGGCACCCCAAGGGCATTCTCACCCATGTCAGGACTCTTTGAAAAACAAAAACCACAAATCACATAAGAAAGCAGCGGTGCACGGTGTGGATTTTGCTAAAGACTTCAGAGAAGATGGCTCAGCCAGCACATACCCAAACATTCTAGAAATTCTCTCCCCTTGAACAAAGCCACACACCCCTTCCCCCACTTCCCATCCCTTTCCCTCCCTTGGGTCTGTCCATGAGTCACAGAAGGAAGCAGACATCATTGTGGGTAGAAGACGGATGTAGGCAGAGAGCCCAGCTCCACCGCCAAGTGTGACCCAGGCAAGGGCCTGGACTCAAGTGCCTCAGTTTCTTTCTCTGCCAAGTGGAGCTAACAATGCCAGCCTGGTAACGTTATTGGGCAGAGTAAATGAAATCATGACTTTAAAAAAATGCTAGTATGGATTCAAGAACCTATGCTCAATCAAAGTTTTTTTACAAGCTAAACTCCCTCCCATCAAGCTAATTCTGATGCCTGGCTCCCCTATAGGAGAGTAGAATTGCTCTCGTCTGAGACAGAAATGGTTTATGGGAGTAGAAGGCCGGAGTGAGTAGCTAGCGGTTTCAAACTGCTGACTGACCAGCAGCCCAATCGGTAAGCCCTCCGCCACCAGGGCTCCCTCCGACCTCAATAGGTGATAGCTGTTATTCTCCACGAGGGCCTGGCAGTGCAGACGGTGAAGGACTCAGGTGCTAACGGAAAGCTTTGAGCCACTCAGGAGCTCTGTAAGAGAAACACCTGGCTGGCCACCTGCCTCTACTGATGACCGCCCAGACCACCCTCTGTGTCCCTTGGGCACCCGGGAGTTAAAATGGACTTCGCAGAAGGTAGAGGGTTCATCTGCCAGCGAGGCCTTGGTGCCCCAAACAAACAGCTCAGATCTGTACATGCTCCCAACATCTGAGGAGGCTCCAAAAAGTTCATGGGAGAATCCCACTGTCTTTCCATTGCATGAACTTGAAAGCGCCCTGGGATCTGTGAGATGATTAGGGAATTTCTCAACCGTCAGGGCTATGTGAAAATTCATGTTGATAAGGAGGGAGGACCCCGTCTTGGAGTCTTTAGATATGATCAGCGTTAAACCCTAATCAGGGGTGGATTGCCCCCCCAAAAAAACAAACAAACAGGTAAGCAGGGCTTATTTGTGTTTACTTACCAAACCAGGGTGAACAGCTTCATGTACAGATGGTTGCTCACGAGTTGCTGCTTACTAGTGGGCACTGAGCAATTCCCCACGAGTTTGAAACTCAAGTGGGGATTGTTCACAAGTAAGCCTGTGCTTACCTTTCTTACTGGGGATTCTACTGTCAGGGATTGCGCATTGAAGCAAGGCTTTGATTCTGTAGGAAGGTGCTGTGGGGTTGGGGGAGAGACAGACACCAGCCAAGGCTACAAGAATCTTCCATGTGATAGAGGAAAAGGTGAACTTGTTCAGGACAGACTGACTGGTCAAAGGAAGCGCAAGGTAGCCCATGTTGACCTTGCTTATGGAGACACTGACACTCATTGCCACCACACTCACTGTGGTCCCTTACATTCTGACTCAGAGCGACCCTATAGGACCGGGCAGAGCGGCCCCCCAGCGTTTTCTAGTCTGCAACTCTAGTTTCTAGTCAGCGACTCTTGTCGCTGATGAGTTCCAAGCACCAACCTTTCATTTAGCAGCTGAATGCTTAACCGTGGCCTCACAGGGGCAGCTTCGCAGCTCGGCTAGGTAGGGTGGCTGAGTGGGAAATGACAGTGAGTTTCAGTAGGCTCTGTAGAGAGATGCCAAAAAACAAACCGAAAACGGCCCCAGGACATGAATACGTGCCCCTGCGTCTCACCCACCCCCAACTATCCGAGAAAGGCCACCCAGGCTGAGTGGGAGAGGTCAACCAGAAAGGAGGGGCGGGGTGGGGCGCGCTGGAGATGGAGTCCCCAGAGCGGAGTTGTGGCCCCAGTGAGGCCAGCCCAGCTGCATCCTCGCAGGTGCTGCCGGACCGCGACGGGAAGCGCTGCATGTTCTGTGTGAAGACCGCCTCCCGCACCTACGAGATGAGCGCCTCCGACACGCGCCAGCGCCAGGAGTGGACCGCAGGTGAGCGTCCCGCAGTCGCTGGCCCTCCCTGGCCTGGGAAGAGCCCTGTGCGTGCGAAGCTGGACCCGAGCAACGCCGAAGGCCCCTTCCCGGACGATGACCGCTTCCCACCCCCCTGCAGCCATCCAGACGGCGATCCGGCTGCAGGCCGAGGGGAAGACGTCGCTGCACAAGGACCTGAAGCAGAAGCGGCGCGAGCAGCGCGAGCAGCGGGAGAAGCGCCGGGCGGCCAAGGAGGAGGAGCTGCTGCGGCTGCAGCAGCTGCAGGAGGAGAAGGAGCGGAAGCTGCAGGAACTGGAGCTGCTGCAGGAGGCCCAGCGGCAGGCCGAGCGCCTGCTGCAGGAGGAGGAGGACCGGCGCCGCTGCCAGCACCAGGAGCTGCAGCAGGCGCTCGAGTGCCAACTGCGCGAAGCCGAGCAGGTGGGCTCACAGCCGGGAGGAGGGGGGGAGAGCCCCGGGGGGGGGGGAGCCCCGACCTAGTGGGGGCGTGGCCGGGCGGCCGAGGCCCACTGAGCTCAGGGACTGGGCCAGGGGGCGGAGCCCTAGTGTGGAGGCGGGACCTGTGGATTTGAAAGATAAGTGGATGGGGCGGTGCCTAATGAGGAGCCGGTGGGGAGTAGGGAACCTGAGGGATGCTGGAGATGAGGGATGCTAAGGTTTGAACGCTGTAGATTTGGGGCGGAGGGGCGGTGCTCGGGGGTGCCCGGGAAGAGCTGGGCCTGCGGAGACCTTCAGGAGCCCTGGTGGCCCTGCCCTGTGGGGCCTACTAACGAGAAGATGGGAGATGCTCCTCTGGGAGAAAGCAGAGGCTGTGGGCCTCCTAAAGACCTACAGCCTCGGAATGAGTCCACATCGACTAGGCTTGAGCGCAGTTTACAGTTAAATCAATTTGGGGGTCTGGGGAATGCAGGATCTGGAGGCGGTCTATGTGAGCTGAGAAAATTACGTTTAAGGTTTAAGAGATCTGGATCTGGAGTCGGAGATGCATAGATTCAACCCCAACTTTGCCTTTTAGGAGCCCTACTGTGGTTTAATGGTTACCCTTGGGGGGGCTAACTACAAGGTCAGCAGTTCAAACCCACCAGCTGCTCCGTGGGAGAAAGATGAGGCTTTCTACCCCCAGTAAAGAGTTACAGTCTCGGAAACCCACAGGAGCAGTTCTTCCCTGTCCTTTAGGGTCACTATGAGTTGGCATCGACTGGATGGCAGTGGGTTTGGTTGTGGGGTTGGGTGGTCTCAGGAGGTTACTTTAGCCGCTCTGTGCCTCAATTCCGTGTCTGCAAAATGTTGGTGCTAAGAGTACCGTAAGGAGTCCTGGTGGCATCGTAGGCTGCTAACTGCAAGATCAGTTGTATGAGCCCACCCGTCTCAGAAGAGAGGATGAGGTGCTCCTGGAAAGATTTACAGGCTCAGAAACCCACAGGAGCAGTTCTATTGGGTCACTATGAGTTAGAAGGGATTCCGTGCAGTGAGGTGTTTTTTGGTTTTGTTTTTAAGAGAGCTTTGCTCATATAAGTGTATTTAAAAACCCACTGCCACTGACTCTGGATGACCCAACAAGACAAAGCAGAGTGCTCCTTAAGGCATCCGAGGCGGTAAATCTTCATGAAAGCAGACTGCCCCCGTTTCCTCCTGCAGAGACTAGTGGGTTCCAGCCACCGGCCTTTCCTGGTCAGCCTGATGCTGAACCCACCATGACACAGGGTCCCTCCTTTGAGGTACAATGACAACACCGATCCAAGCCCACGCCATCTAGTTTATTTCTACTTATAGTGTCCTATATAGAGGTTTTTATGGGAGAAGATAGCCTCATCTTGCTCCCGAAGAGCAGCTATTAGGTTTGAACCACTGACCTTGAAATTAGCAATCCAACACTTATCCCACTCCACCCCAGGGCTCCTTCCCTTAGAAGAATACCAAAAACCAAACTCACTGCCATCAAATCAGTGTCGACTCACAGCAACCCTACGGGACAGGGCAGAACTGCCCCTGCGGGCTTCAGGGACCGCAACACCTTACGGGAGTAGAAAGCCTTGTCTTTCTCTGGGGGAGCAGAGCGGCTTGTGGCTTCCAACTGCTGACCTTGTGGTTAGCAGCCCCAGCCCGAGGCATAACCACTAGGATATATCTGTGAAGTGATCAATACCTTTTAGTTGCTATAATCATAACAGGGTCATGGCAATCGTTATTATTAAGGCGAATTCTAGGAAGGGGGTGGCCTCAGTCCCTTTTTCCCACGTGACATCTGTACCGTGACCATTGTTAATTAATCTGACCCAGCCTAGCTGTGCCAACCTGGCTTGGCGCCCCCAGAAGGTTTCCGGCCCCCTCCCACTCCGTGTGTGCCCCCTGTGACCCAGCTCTGCGTCCTGCGCAGGCCCGTGCCTCCATGCAGGCTGAGATGGAGCTGAAGGAGGAGGAGGCTGCCCGGCAGCGGCAGCGCATCGAGGAGCTGGAGGAGATGCAGCAGCGGCTGCAGGAGGCACTGCATCTGGAGGTGAAAGCTCGGCGGGACGAGGAGTCTGTGCGTCTAGCCCAGACCAGGTAGGCCTGAGGGACCCCTCCTGGCTCCTCCCTCCCCTTTCTACCCTCCTCTTGCCAAGCACCTGAGAGGGCTGCAGAGGACTGAGTGCACTCCGCCCTGCAGGCTACTAGAGGAGGAGGAGGAGAAGCTGAAGCAGTTGATGCAGCTGAAGGAGGAACAGGAGCGCTACATCGAGCAGGCGCAGCAAGAGAAAGAAGAACTGCAGCAGGAGATGGCGCAACAGAGTCGCTCCCTGCAGCAAGCCCAGCTGCAGCTGGAAGAGGTGCGGCAGAACCGGCAGAGGGCTGACGAGGACGTGGAGGTGAGGCCTGGCAAGGGGAAAGGGGAGAGACTGGTGGGGGGAAGGCTTGAATCTGAACATGAGCCAGGCTGCCTTCCTTCAAGCCCTGGCAGCCACCAACCTACTTACTGTGTGGCCTCCGGCAAATTGCCTGACCTCTCTGGATTTCTCAGTGGCTAAATGCAGATGCTACTCTGCACCCACGATGGTGTTCCCATACATTGGATTTGGGGAGGACATAAGCCAGCGTTATGAAGATCACGAACATTGTTCTGGATTGCAAATGAGATCACACTTGATGTTTTGGAGGTCGTTAGTGCTGAAGACACATTGGCTGTTATTTTTGCTATTATTATTAACCCAGGCAAAAATTTTTCTTCCAACCCCGCCACGCCTTAGCTTTGTCATCTCTGTGCAGCCGTCCTTGGTATAGAGGGGGATTGGGTCCAGGACCTCCAGAGGTGACCAAAATCAGTTGATCCACAAGTCCCTTATACAATAGCATAGGATTTGCATATAGCCTGTGTACATCCTCCCTTATACTTTAAATCAGATTGGGATTACTTAACACACTTAATAACACTATGCAAATGTTATGCAAATAGAACTTCCTCTTGGTCTTGGAGGGATTGCTTCACTCCCAATGTTTTCAACACAAGGCCCTGGTTGAATCCAGGGATGCAGGGCCCAAGGATACTGAGAGCTGGCTGGGCCGGAGCTCCACTCCGGAGCCTGAATCTCCAAGAAGAGGGGCCACTTAAGCAAAAATTATTTAAATTTTTGACCTTGGGTTTTTACTGAGACTGGTTTTTGTTTTTAATTTTGCTCTCTTGGATTACTTGATCATTGTAAACCTTTCTAAGAGCACCGAAAAAAGGTAATCCTGACCGGGAACGTACCCCTCTACCACCACCACCCACTGCTAGTGGCCTGTGTCTTAGTTGGCGAGCGCTGCTCTAACAGGAATCCTGTAACTGGACGGCTGGAACCCAAAGTGATGCATTCTCTCTCACTTTCAGAAGGTAGAAGTCTGAAGTCAGGGCATCAGCTCCAGGGAGAGCTTTTCTCTATCGGCTCTGGGGGAAAGTCCTAGTCTCCTTTCAACATCTGTGGGTCTGGCCTTCCTTGGACAACTCCATGTGTCTTGGCCTCTTTCTTCCCCTGGGTCTAGGAGGGCCTCAGCTCGGGGGCCCTGAATCCACAGGACTTCCAGCTCTGCTTTCTTGGTGGTAGTCAGTTCCCTCCTTTTCGACTGTCTTTATTTTTTTAATCCCTTGAAAGATTAAAGGTGATACAGGGCACCTCAGAGGAAAGCTGGGGCTGTGACCGGAGTGAGGGTGTTGCATCTCACTCTAGTGCCCTTACAACTGACTAGCTGGGGCCAGCACATCACATGACCTCGTGAGGGGTGATCCCATTACAGAACTGCCAAGCTCCGTCACTGCATTAACTGTCAAATCAGTAAGAATCATGGCTCAATCAGGCTGACCCATGTTGTAGGGGGACACAATTCAATTTATGACGCAGAGCATTGGAACAGCAATTCTCGCACGAGGTCCTAGAAAAGCTGTGGGGTACAGTGGTTGAGAGCTAGGCAGGTCGTTTAGCCTCTTGTGAGATTTTTATTTGTTGTTGACTTCTACTATGGAAGTTAAGTAAGGGAATAAATATGCTTAGCATATTTTAGTAGCTGACACTTTAGGAGCCCTGGTATTGTAGTGGGTTATTTGTTGGGATGCTAATCCCAGGGTCAGAAGTTCAGAACTACCAGCTGCTCCGAGGGGAAAAGGTGAAATGTTCTACTCTTGTAAAGCAACAACAGTCTTGGAAGCCCACAGGGACAGTTCTGCTCCAGTCTACAGACTGGAGTCAGAACTGACTCCATGGCATTGACTTGAGGACTCCTTGAAGGGAGGGGTGGTAATGAGCCCCCACACATAGGGTTGCTATGAGTCAGAATCAGCTCAGTAGCAGTGAACTTGGTTTGAAAATTGGATGCATACTGTTCAGAACTCTTTATGAACTTGCAGTTTCTCTGGGGAGAAAATCAGTAGGCTTTGCCACGTTCTCTGAGGCTTGTGAGCCTAAAAGGGTCAGAAACCCCTGCCCCCACACATAGGGTTGCTATGAGTAAGAATCAGCTCAGTAGCAGTGACCTTGGTTTGAAAATTAGATGCACACTCTGTTCAGAACTCTTTATGAACTTGCAGTTTCTCTGGGGAGAAAATCAGTAGGCTTTGCCACGTTCTCTGAGGCTTGTGAGCCTAAAAGGGTCAAGAACCCCTGCCATAGATTGTGGTCCTGACCCATGCCCCACTGGTCCTGCCATCACAGGCTGCCCAGCGGAAGTTGCGCCAGGCCAGCACCAACGTGAAACACTGGAACATTCAGATGAATCGACTCATGCATCCCATTGAGCCTGGAGGTGAGAAGGGAAAAAGCCTGGAGTTGTCCCAAGGTGGGGGGAGGAGTGAAGGGAGCAGGATTCCTCCAGATTTCCCAGGGCCAACAGAGGTAGAACTGAGGGTCAAGAGGTTCCCTGCTCCCCCCAGGATTAAGGCAAGGCCCCCTCAAACCCTCCCCTCTCCCCACACTTGGCTCTTACCCCTGCCTTCTCTCTCTGCCAGACAAGCGACCCACCACCAGCAGCTCCTTCACGGGCTTCCAGGCCCCTCTGCTCGCCCGCCGTGACTCCTCCCTGAAGCGCCTGACCCGGTGGGGATCCCAGGGCAGTAGGACCTCTTTAGCCAACAGCAGCGAACTGCAGAAGCCCCTCAATGGCGAAAATGACACTCCTGCCCCAGCTTCCACCCCTCAAGAAGATAAGTTGGACCCAGCACCAGAAAATTAGTCCCTGTTAGTCCTTTGTGCACCCCTCAATCTCCAGCCCATTGGGACCCAGCCACAGCTGGCTTATGGGTTACACTGGCCCCTGCTGGTGCCAGGGGCCCAGGCCCGGATGACACCTGCTTCATCTTTCACACCAGCGCCATGCCCCAGGTGACTGAGGCCGTTTGGCATGTTCATGCTTGAGAGCCAGGTCCTGTGCCTTATAGTCCCAAGCAACCTGGTCTGGGAAAGAGAGTGGAAAAAAAAAAAAAGTACTGGAAGAGTCCTCAGCCTCCAGGATGCCACCAAGATATGGAGGCAGATGTCTAAATTTTAAAACAAACAAAATATTTTTAATTGCTCTTGAAAGTGGCTCAGGTATGCAGTCCATCTTTCACGGCCGCTCTCTCGCTCCTTCAAATTCAAGTGCAGATCCAAGTGAAACAAGCCGGCATCCTGCTAGCAAGTAATGTTCAACGACGAACCCATGAACTGCTGGGCGGTGAGTCCATCTGTTCATCAGGAGATAAACTCCCACTGTATTTTTAAATATTTGTGTTCCATATTTATAAAAAAGACCCACCATACTAATATTCATGTTGCTTTGATCAACTGGGTATTATTAATATTTTTAATGGCCACGCAAGTCAAAAGAACATTTTTCACACAGTTTTATAATTACATGGAACTTTTGACATTTTTACCCTCAACATATATATATATGTTTTGGATACAGATATGTATATTATGGTGATGAATAAAAGACTTTGAAACAAAAATATGTTGTATTAGAATTAAATTTTGGAGGGGAGTGGACAGGAGAAATAGGGTGTCTTAGTAATTTAATGTTGCTACAACAGAAACACAAGTACGTGGCTGTGAAAATAGACATTTGTTTTCTCGGAGACAGGAAGGCCAAATTCAGGGTGACAGCTCTAGGGGAAGACTTTATCTGTCAGCTCTGGTGAAGATCGCTGTCTTTTTTCAGCTAGACGTCCTGTGGGATCTTCATGTGGTATTTTCGCTTCCTCCAACTCTGCTGTCATACGTATTGACTTTAAACAATGCCATTGGGTCAATTCTGACTCACAGCGATCCTATTGGACAAGGTAGAACTGCACTGTGGTAGTCATCTCTCTTAGGAGAATTAATACCTGACTAGTCCCAAGGAGTTGGGGATTGATGATACCCCGAATATCCAACTCCCCCATGATGCTGTTCAGATCCATTTCCCCCTTGAGTATACTCCCTCACCTGTCTGGGTTCTGTGAATCACTGCCATGTCCCACAGAAACTTTGGGAAGTTTCAGGAACTGTCTCATGTGGTAGTGGGTGCTGTTCAGCCCAAAATCTGAAGGTCAGGCAGGGCGAGCCAGATGCTGGGACCGGGAGATGCGCTCCACTCTTGGTTCTTGCTGGTGATGAAGTCCTACCCCCAACTTCTCAGAGGGCTCATTTTATATGCCGCAGGGTGACACCACAAAATCACTTGCATGTGAATCCTATCAGTATCTTCCTCCACCTTCCTACCATACCCATGCAGGTGAAGGCCATTTGGTGGGAGTCACATTGATGATCAATGTTGCAATCAAATTCAAATTTAACCCTTCACCCTTTTTATACAACCCAAGCATAATTCTTCACCCCTGAGCCGTACCTTATTTGTGCACATATGACCGAGGGTCTATAGCAGGATGGTTCCAGTAGGCACTGGCCAGCTACCAATCTTTATGAGCCAGACTTTAACCCAGGCCACTCTGGAAGGAGCTCTTCTGCTTTTGGCTGTCCCACATCAGTCTTTGCATCCATTACACGTAACAGTACCCAAGATAATCATTCAACAAAGGATGTGGCACCAGCCACACCTTCTACTAAGCTGAGGTCTTAGTCCCATCCTATTTCTGTCCATTAGCAGACAATGCCTTCCAACATGGGACTCTAGCCACAAGCTTACAGAGTCCAGAATTAGATCACCTGGGGGTTATGGCTAGGATGGCCATGTTACTTGGTCATAACTCACACACCTGTGAGTTTCTGAGACTAACTCTTTTTTTTGTTGTTGTTGAGACTGTAACTCTTTTATGGGAGTAGAAAGCTTCACCTTTCTCAGAGATTTAAATCGCATTCTATCCTAATATCTGAATACTGTCTAATTAACACAACAAAGAAAACCCCTTCTCAGATAGGATTATAACCCCAGATACTGATTGTGATTACACAACTCATTTTAAAAGCGATTGAACCATGAAAAAAAGAAGAAGATATTCTAAAACATTTGGGGGTAATGATTGTATAATTCTTCTTGATATGATTGAACTATTGAATTGTATGGTATGTGGATTCATAAATAAATAAAATTCCATCTCCTGTTAAAAAAACACAATGGAAAAGAAAGCAGAAAATATTGAAAACTAGAACAAATTTCAATGGATCATAAGGAAGATCACATGGTAGGGTGCTACATTTTAACCCAACCACATCTGCAACAATCCACTTTCCATGGCAAATAGTGTTCCTTTTACTTAAAAGATTGACAATGGAAAGATCAGCTTTGTGAGCTGTTTGTTCCTCTCGAGATTCGGGTACTCACAGAGGCGCACGTTTGCTGAGCTGTTCACTTAGAGTGGGAAATGCCACGCTGGGTGCGATCCTGACGTCCTGGTGGGGATTCTACAGTCTCCCTCCAGTTTCTGGCCTCCAGCCAGTGTTTGCATTCGTTGAAGGTGGCAGTTGTCCTCCTCTTGCTCGTCCCTGAGGTCCTCCCTGTTCTCCTGAAAATGCTTGACCATCTCGAAGCTGCTGTCTTATGGGGACAGCTCGCCTGTAAACTTGTTGCAAAGCTACAATAATGGCCGTTGGAGATTAGCCCTGACTTCAAATTAGTGTTCGTTTTTCCTCTCCATGATCTTCAAGTATCTTTTTATAAAGAGCCCCCTCGGGAGATGAATAGAGTGCCTGCCGAGAGAACTTGTCCGCAGTCATCCATTGCTTGCCGGGATGTGTGCTCACACACCTGCAACGGACTTGCCGGGACGTGCGCCCGCACATCTGGACCGGACTTGCCGGGACGTGCGCCCGCACATCTGGACCGGACTTGCCGGGACGTGCGCACACACATCTGGAACGGACCTGTCTGGGTGTGCACGGGAACCCAAGCGTCTAACTCCTGTCCTCTCTCAGGAGGACGCGGGCAAGACCGCGGGAAAGATCGCTCCTATGGAGGACTCAGGACCGGAAAGGTCCCGGGAGGTTCGAGCATAGAGATTTTTAAAGTTAAGCAGAGTTGAAATGGTGGCCTCTGTTTGCTCGCTGGTGAATGGGTTGGGTCTATTCCGGGTTTTGTTTAAGTGTATATTCTTTTATTTTTTTACATTTTATTGGGAGCGCTTACAGATATTATAACAATCCATAGTTCCATTAGATCAAGTACACTTGTACAATTGCTGCCATCATCTTTTGAAAACATTTTCTTTCTTTGAACTCCTTGATATCAGCTCCCCTTTACCCTCGCCCCCCCCACTCCCCCCAGGAACCCTTTCTTTTTGTTTTTAACTGGTCTTTGGTGAGACACGGGGAGACAGTGACAATTAAAGTAGGACATATGGGGAGGGAACAAAGACACTGATGGCTGAGTGTCCACCACACTGTTGTCGCTAGGTGCCATCCAGCCGCTTTTGACGCATAGTGGGCCTGTGTGCGACAGAAGGAAACCCTACCCGACCCTGTGTCATCCTCGTAACCACTACGTCAATCCATCTCGCTGAGTTTCTTCCTCCTCTTGATAACCCTCCGCTTTACCAAGCATGATGTCCTTCTCCAGGGACTGGTCTCTCCTGACAACAAGCCCAAAGCACGGGAGATGAAGTCTCACCAAACTTGCATCTCAGGAGCCCTCTGGCTCTATTCTTCCAGGAGGATTGGTTCATTCTTTCGGCAGTGCATGGCACTTTCCATACTCTTTGTCCAGCACCTGAATTCAAACTCATCGATTCTGCTCTGATCTTCTTTATTCAGTGGCCAGCATCCATTTGCACGTGAACTGACTGAGATTATTGTTTGGGTCAGAAGGATGTTAATCCTCAACACTTTACAGAGGTTTTGTGCCACAAATTTGCCTAATGCAGTGCATCCTTGGATTTCTTCACCACTGCTTCCATGAGCATTGATTGTGGGGTCAAGCACCTTCAATCGTTTGTTTGTTTCTTTCTTTTTTTTAATCATTTGTTTCTCTGCTTATCTTGATGTCACCCCTTGGTCCAGTTGTGAGGAATTTTGTTTTCTTTACACTGAGTTGTCATCCTTACTGAAGGCTGCAATCCTTGATCTTCACCAGCAAGTGCTTCAAGTCCTCCTCACCTGCAGCAAGCACGGTCATGTTACCTGCATCTAGCAGTTCACATTAGGGTGGGTCTGAGCAGCGCTGGGGGTCATTGCTGGTATGGGAGATGTTTGCCACTCTTATAATTCCTAGTTTAAAAATGACCTCTGGGTCATTGCCAGCATTTGGGACCACAAAGATGAGCGTGTCTTGTCTCCGTGGCCTTCACATAAGCTCATAAGCACTGGGGGCCACATCCACATGGGAAGTTCACACACTGTGGCCCCAGGAGGTGAGCTCTTTCTCTGCCTTTCCTTGTGAGGAGGAAGGGAGGGCAACTGGCTGGAGTGCGAGAGGAGAAACTTGTCATGGGGCATGAGCCTTGCAGGATAAGCCGGTTGCCTCCCCTTCAAGCTCACCGTTTGCCCAGGCAGAAAGATGGATGTGCCTGCGGAGCGGCCGCTCTAGGACTACTGAAAAGGGACCACAGAGAACAGATCAGAATCCCCTATAGGGTTTCCAGGAGCCCTGGTGGTGTAGTGGTTATGTGTTGGTCTGCCATCCACAGAGTCAGCAGTCAGAAACCACCAGCAGCTCCTCCTCAGGAGGAAGACGGGGCTGTCTACTCCCGTCAACAGTTAGGGTCTTGGAAACCCGCAGGGGTCACTATGAGTCAGCTTTGCCTTGATGGCAACGAGTTTGCTCATAGTTTCCAAGGTTGCAGTCTCCAGAAGGCAACTGCCGCATCTGTCTCTTCTGGGACAGCTGGTGGGTTCAAATGGCCAGCGTTCCGGTGAGCTGCTGCTTAACTACTTAAACACTGGACCAGCGCGGCTTCTTGACGAGACGCCAGGAGATACAAAGGTTTTCTTTCTTTCTTTCTTTCTTTTTTTACAAAGGTTTTCTTTTTGGAGCTTCAGAACCAAACAAATCATGTTTTCAATGTGATGAAAAATGCTAAAAATTGGAAGACTCTCGAAATGAAATCTTTTAGAGCCACAACATAAAGGCAATGCTGTTAACATTTCAGCTGTTTCCTCCCGTTGTTTCTCTCTTCTCTTTTAGTTATCCAAACTGTGATTTCTCTTTATGTGTATACTCACATTCTGCCACTCTCCACTTCATAGCAGAACATAAGCTTCTCCACTTTATTACCCGTCCTTTGCAGGCATTATTTTTAATGGATGCATAATACACTATCATAAGGAGACCACATATTTACTTAACTATTTCTCTGTTGAACAATTAGGTTGTTTCTAGGTCTTTATTCTGCTAGAAATATATTGCAATGGACAGTGTTGTGCATAAAGCCTTTTTCTGGTCAGGGAACCAAGTGTGCCTGTGACCACCCAAACTGCCAACCACACGCATATAAATGAAAACACACGGAGTCACATAGTAGCTGATATATCGTACCTGAACAAAGGAAAGATATGCAATGATCTCATACAAAGAAAATACATGGACAATTACAAACCTTGCTTTTGCACTTGATCACGTGGTCGTAATTGATAGGTAGAACTACCTTCTACTACTACCCATTCTGTATGACCTTAGGCGATGGTCTAAAGCTCACACATACACTTGTTACTGTTACTGAGTTGGTGCTGATTCATAGTGACCGTATGGACTACAGAAGAAATCACTGCCTGGTCCTATGTCATCCCAACAACGGTTGTTATGTTTGAGCCTGTTGTTGTCGCGACTGTGTCACTTCATCTGGCTGAAGGTCTTCTCCTTTTTCATCAACCCTTGTCAGTCTCTGACCACTGCAGGGTTATAATATATAATATATACGGTTATAATCTATTAAGATCACAGTAAAGTCCTAGAGGATAGGAGAGAGAGTACAATAAAGGAGTCAGACACATTTCATGGTAGCATGCTCACCCCGGATGGCCATGATCTCAGCAGCCAGGTCTGAGCAGAGAGGGAGGGTCTTTATTGTTGGGGGCATTTACAGGTAGCCATAAGACATACATACTCTGGAGTTACATATGTCACAAGATGGGTGGTCATCACAGTCAAGTCCCTGGGCTCACAGGTGAGGAAACCCAATACCTGCACTGGGGGAAGGCGCGAAGGGGCTGGTTGCCACGGGCAGAGATGTCAAGAATGTCTGCTTCTACAGGGACATGGAATCAAACAGGTGCTCACTGTAAGGCAGCCTAACCTGTGGGAGTGAAAGTTAAAGCAGGATAATGTACTTAGACTTTTTCTCTAACTGACCACACTGGTGTCTTTCCTACCGTGGACTATTAGTTTTCCAGATTGCCTCTGTTATTAGTTAGGGAATATAGTCCTGGTCCTATCTCCCTCTGTGTTAATTCCCCACAAACCCTCTACTTTCCAAGCCTGGTATCCTTTTCCAGCGACTGATCGCTCCTGCTCACGTGTTCAAAGACGCAGAGGAAGGCTCGCCAGCCTCGTGTTTGAGGCCTTTCCTGGCTGTCCTTCCAGTCTTTCTGGTGGTCCGGGACACTTTCAATATTCTCCGCCAGCACCATGACTCAAGCGTCTGCAACCTTCTTCAGTCTTCTTTAGCCACTGCCCAGCGTTCACAAGCCGACAATCACAAGGCGATTGAAGATCCCATGGCTTCGGTCAGGCACACCCTTTAATACCTTAAAGAGATACTCCTCACTTCTCCTTTATCTTGCTGTCCAAACTTGCACATCTGTGAGAGTAGTAAAGAGAAAATCGATGACTATTTTCCACATGAACTCTTTATAGTCAGGAGGGGAGGGGCGGGGAGAGCCACTCTGGCTGCGATGGTTAAAGTTATGCATCTCCCTGGCTGGGTTATGATTCTCGGTGGCTTGATAGTTACCTAAGGCTGTGATTCGGCAGACAGGTAACGTTGTAGTCATCCTCCGTTTTCCCATAACACTACTGTCCACATAATGACGGGTTTGCGACTGGTTTGTTCTGTTAGGAGTAAAAGGAGCTCCGCTGAGTAATAGAGACGCCTCTGACTGGGCAGCACTGGGGAAAACACCCGTGTTCCTCTACAGCTCCTTGAGCATGGAGATGGCTCCGTGTTCACAAAGAACAAAGGGCGCCGAGGGGCTAGTGATGAATTTGTAAATCAGATCAGCTTCCTCTGAAGTCTTTTGAAACAGAAAGGTCTACTCTCCCACTTGGTTAGGGAGGAGCAAGTTTCAACTTAGGTGTGAGGTGTCTGTGGGACTGCAGTTGGCTAAACATGCTTGTGTTTGATTGGGGATGGGGGTGGGGTGAGGGGGATGGGCAGGAGGCTTGTTTACACAAGGAAGAGTCAGTTACACTTGGACATACTCTTCCTGAAAGGTTTATTCCACAGGTTCCCAGCCTTATTGGGTCTACCACTCTCTTTTCGGAAAACAAAGCAAAGCAAAAACTCTGTGTTGCCCATACCTCTTCTTGCCCGTTAGCCAGAATAAAGAATAGGTATCTGCTTTTCCAGAAACTCTCGGGATTTTTCCAGCCCTGCCCCCAGGGGGCAGTATTGCCTACTTTGGGAAACACTTTTTGTTTGTTTTCATTTTAAATTATTTTATAATGATTTTATTGGGGGACTCTTACAAATCTTATAACAATCCATCATCCCCATGGTGGGGGTTATATATCCAGCCTTAGGATAGGGTCCCCCTTTCACTCCCTTCTCCCCTCCCCACCCTCCCACTACTGTTCCTGAGGGCCCTAGCTGTCCTGAATTCCATGCTCCGAGAGCTCCCACCTGCAGCAAAGCTTGTTCTCTGGTCTAGCCCGATTTGCAAGGCTGAATGGGTCATGGGAGTGGGGGTGCAGGAAGCATTCAGGAACTAGAGGAATGATGTGTGTTTCGCCAGTACTGTACTGAACCTAGGCTGAATTGTCCCTTCCTTGTAACCCTTCTGTGGGGGGATGTCCAATTGTCTACAGGTGGGCTTTGGGTCTCCATTCCAACCCTACTCTTTCGCATCCATATGATTGTTTGTTTTGGATCTTTTCATCTCATGATCACACAGGCCGGTGTACTTCTTCCATGTGGACTTATTTGCTTCCCTGCTAGATGGCTGCTTGTTTAACTTTAAGCCTTTAAGACCCCAGACACTGTATCTTTTGATAGCCAGGCACCATCAGCTTTCTTCACCACATTTGCTCATGCACCCATTTTGTCTTTAGTGATTGTATTGGGAAGGTAACAAAGAGTGCCAGGTTATTAGAATAAAGTGTTCTTGTGTTTAGGAAGGCCTTGAGTAGAGGCCCGAAGTCTGTTTGCTAACTTAATATTTAACGTAAATATATGTACATTGGCCTCTATACTTCTCATTACAAATATATTTACATATATACATGTCTATAGCTATACTTCTATAAATAGCTTTTGCGTCCTAGTTCTTTCCTCTATTTCCTTTTACCTTCCTCCTGTCCCACTATCATGCTCACCTTCCATTGGCTCTCAGTAATTCCTCTTGGATACACTGTACTTGTTCAAACGCCAACAGGCATTATACACCCTCTTGTTGTTCCCTTATTCCTGAGTTTGTAGGCTCCCCGCTCCCCCTCCCCACTTCCCCTCCCTATCCCTTCCTTTTGCATGTCCCCCAGGACTGCTGGTCCAGTTGTTTTCTCCTCAGGATTGTTTGTCCTGCCTATCTTATGTAGATGGATATAGAGCAAAAGGAAACAAACAAACAAACAATGATAGATAGCTGAGGTCTGTCTGCTGACCCTTATGAATGCTTTCCAGTCGGGTCTGAGGAGGTGCCAGCCCTGTACCCCGAGTCAGAGTCTAGTTTCAGGATTCCTCAGGGACTTTGTTACTCTGCTCCCCTTGCTGTCCTGTTACTCTCCCTCCACTGTGTGTGGGGCAGGCTGGTCACACTTCCTGCACGGTGTCTCCAGTGCTGTCCCGCATAGTGCTATGGGCCAGCAGAGAACGTTGAGTCTCCTGGTGGGGCAGGCCCTATGGTCCTCTCTGTGCATCGACTGCTCCGAGCAGGGATGTCCTCCCTGGGGCTTGTGGGGTAGTGGATCATGATGAGCTTCTCTCTCTCCCTCTTGGTTTGCACCTGTTTGGTTTTTTTTTTTAAGATCATTTTATTGGGGGCTCTTACAGTTCTTATAACAATCCATATGTCAATTGTATCAAGCATATTTGTACATATGCTGCCATCATTATTTTCTAAACATTTACTTTCTATTTGAGCTCTTGTCATTAGCTCCTCTTTCCCCCCCTCCCTCTCTCCTTCCCCCGTGATCCCTTGATAAATGATAAATTATTATTATTTTCGTATCCTACATGGACCACTGTCTCCCTTACCCCATGGTTTCTGTTGTTTGTCCCCCTTGGGAGGTGGTGTGTGTGTGTGTGTGTGTGTGTGTGTGTGGTTATGTGTCTATCATTGTGATTGGTTCCTCCTTCCTCTTTCCTCCCCCTCCCTACTTTCCCCCTTCCTTCCTGGTATCTCTACTTCCATTTCTGTCTCTGAGAGGTGTATCTGACCTGGATTCCTTATGTTATCAGCTCTTATCTGTACCTGTGCACATGCTCCAGTGGAACCTGAAGTGAAAGGCAGGACTAGGGGCATGATGGTGGGGCGTGAGGAAACCTCAAGGAATATTATGTTTCATTGGTGCTTTATTACACCCTGGTTGACTCATCCCTTCCTTGTGACCCTTATGTGAGGGGATGTCCCATTGTCTACAGATGGGTTTTAGGTCTTTGCTCCGACCCCCCTCGTTCTCAACAATGTTTTTTGTTTGTTTGTTTTGGATTTTCTGATGCCTGTTATCTGATCCCACGGACACTTCATGATTGCACAGGCTGATGTGCTTCTTCCATGTGGGCTTATTTGTGGGGTACCAGTCCCCACAATCAAACGAGTCCAAGGGATGGTTGTGTAATTGAGGGGTAAAATGAAAGAGACAGCAGACAAGATAAAGCAAGCAAACGCTTACCGCCAGGACAGCCATGATCTCAGCAGCCAGGTCTGTACAGAGAGAGCGAATATATTTCCAATCTCGGCATGTTTACATTTCAGGGATGTGCAAGCCCCCCTAATTACATCATAACATGAAGGGGTTGTACCATAGACATACATGCAATAGGAGGGGGACGAGCTAGGGGTGTGCACGCAATAGGAAAGGGAGGCCCGAGGGGTACACGTGTGACAAGATCAGTGGACTCTAAAGTCAAGATGGCAGTCTAACCTTGACCCTCCTTGAGTTGGCTTGATCTTGTCTTTGGTATCTCCTTCAGGGGAATAATCCACTATCCTTATCAGCATGGAGTGGGCCTCACCTAGGGTGGGACAGACAATAGGGTCTTATTGCTCTAGATCAGTGGCTCTCAACCTTTCTAATGCCAAGACCCTTTAATATAATTGCTCAAGTTGTGGTGATCTCCCAATCATAAAATTATTTTCATTGAAAAAGAAAAGAAAAAATGTTGTGCAAAAAACGCCACTGCTACATCATAACTATAATTTTGCTATTGTTATGAATCATAATGTAAATATGCAGGATGTATTTTCATTGTTACAACTTGAACATAATTAAACATAATTAAAGCATAGTGATTGATCACAAAACAATATGTAATTACATATTGTGAAATATTTATGTGTTTCTAGATGGTCTTAGGGGACCCCTATGAAAGTGTTGTTCAACCCCCAAAGGGGTCAAGACCCACAGATTGAGAACCTCTGATCTAGCTGGCTCATAACCCTCAGGGAGATAACCTCTAAGAGCAGTTGACCTACAAGTGTATAGTCATTGACCATGTGTTAGCAAACAGTATCAGGTTTGGCATATAACATGGGGGAAAGCCTAGGGAACAATCTGTCTGTATCCACACTGTTGCCTCTGAGCTAGATGGCCACTTGTTTACCTTCAAGCCTTTAAGACCCCAGATGCTATATCTTTTCATAGCTGGGCACCATCAGCTTTCTTCATCACACTTGCTTGTCCACCCATTTTTTTTCCAGCAATTATGTTGGGAGGATGAACATTACAGAATGCCAGGTTGGAAGAACAAAGTGTTTTTGCATTGGGAGAGGGGTTGAGCAGGGACCCAAAGTCTGCCCACTACCTCAGTATATGGCCATAAAAATACATGTACATAGCCCCATACCTTTATTTTTATGGATTAATATATTTACATAAGCGCACACCATGTTCATACAGGATCTCTACATCCTCATAATTGTTTATTTAATTCCCTGGTTGTTCCCTTGTCTATGGCATAGTTTGGTCGCTGCTCCCTTCCCTGCCTCCTTCCCCCCCACCCCCTAGTCCCTGTGGAATCCTTGGTCCCATTGCTTTCTCCTGGGGTTTGCTTTCCATGCCTCTTAAATTTCTGGTCTAACAACAGGAGTGCTGGGCAGGTGATTCTACCTGGACACCATCTTGAGTCTGAATCGGAGACACTGGTTTTTATCTTGACTTTGTGTTTCCTAAAAATGGGTGTTGGCCTCATCATTCTTAGCATCTCTGGTTGAAAACATTTCCCTTTACAACTTATATAGCTTTACATATACGTATGTATTCATTTATGTATGTTTACATAGATTTCTAATGTGAAAATGAAATGAAGTGGAAAATGTAATAACTTAACAGTGTTCCAGAATTTCTTTTGGGGAGTGTCTTAGTTATCTAATGCTGTTATATCGGAGATACCACAAATTGATGCCTTTAACAGATTTTTGTTTTTAAAGTTCAGGGCACCTGCTCTAGGGAGCCCTGGTGATATAGTGGGCTATGCATTGGGTGTTTAAGAGAAAGACGGCTTTCTACTCTGGGAAGCTCACAAGGACAGTGCTACTCTGTTCGTAGGCTTGCTATAAGTTGTCAAGACTTGATGATGGTAAAAAATTTTTCTGGGGTGGTGGTGGTGGTGGTGGTAGGCTGTTAACTGCAAGGTCATCAGTTCAACCCCACCAGCCGCTCCTTGGGAGAAAGATGAGGCTTTCTGCTCCAGAAAATGTACAGCCTCAGAAACCTCCCAGAGTTGTTGGACTCTGTCCTATCGCATTGCTATGTGGCTCTGGAGGGAATGTCCTTATCTTCTCTTTGAGTATTTGTTCCAGGAGGTTTTCAGGTAGCTTGGCACCTCTCCTCCCTCATCTCTCCTTGTCTAATCTGCTGTGTTAATATATTGTGAGAGATTGACCCAGAACCCATATAGGGCACTAATCAGGTTAATTAACATAACAGATAACCATTGCTCAATAGGATTATAACAACATAATTCAAACTCACTGCCATCAAATTGATGCTGACTCATGGTGACTCTCTTGGGCAGAGCAGAACTGCCCCTGTGAGTTTCCGAGACTGTAACCCTTTGTGGGAGAAGAAAGCCTCATCTTTCTTCAGAGGAGCATCTGGTTGGCTTCGAACTGCTGACCTTTAGATTAGCAGCCCAATGCATAGCCCCTTATGCCACCAGGATACCTTAACCATAAACACAGAGGTGTAGAATTTACAACATATTTTGGGGGGACACAACTGCATAATCCAAAGCAGAGAAGGAACGGTCTCTGTTGAAACAAGGGTAAAAGGGGGCATGTGGGGAGCATGAGTGGTGGCTGGAACTCAAGCAATGAAGAGATAAGGTGGAGGTCTCTGGGCCTGGAGACCCAGAGAGGGGGGCAGAAAAGAGAATGGTGGGGTAAGGAGGAGAGCAGAGCAGAGATTTGGGAAAAGGCCAAGCGCTAAGGGGTAATCCCAATCCCATGTCATGGATTCAATTATGTTTCCCAGGGACCCTATCTCCTAGTGTAGAACTGCTCTTTAATGTTTCTGAGACAAAATAGTTACAGGAACAGATAGGCTCATTTTTCTCCCCTGGAGTGGCTGGTAGATTTGAACTGCTACAGACCTGGTGGTTAATAATCCCACCCTCAACCCCAAAGGCCAGGTAGAACACACAGTAGAGAACACGGAAAGGACTTTAAAGAATGCTGGGGCGAGTTAAAATGTATGTCACGCATCATATGACTCTGCCCAAGGCCCCAGAGCATCATAATGTCTTCTAAATTCAGGAATGCTTTGTGTGGGAAGAAGTGTGGGCAGTCCTTAGGAAAGGCTGGGTTTTATCCCTGGATTTCTGAGCTGCGGAGCAGCAACAGTCCCGCGAGAGTAGGAGTCGGGAGGCAGAAGTATTTGGGAGAATAGAAACTGTGAGAAATTTTCAGAAATCTTTGGGAGGGCTTTAGCCTCCCACCAGGCTTGCCCTTGGGGACTTGAGCCACTCATATCAATCTCAGTACTGAGTCTAACAGAAAGTTGACTGACGCGTTTGAACTTGCCAGCTGCTTGAAGAAAGTCAAGACTCGAAGTCTTGGAAACCCAAAGGGACAGTTCTATTCTGTGCTGGAAGATTGCTATGTGTCCGAATCCATTCACTGAGAGTGGGTTTGTTTGCTTGTTTGTCACTTCATATCTAGCTTGCAAAAGCCACCCACCCACTTCCATGGAGTCGGTTCTGACTCACGACAACCCCATAGGACAGGGTACAAATGCCCCGTGGCATTCTGAGATTATGACTCTTCACGGGAGCAGAGAGCCTCATTGTGCACCTGTGCAGTGGATGGTGGTTTTAAACTGCTGACCTCACAGTTGGCAGCCCGATGTGCAACCTACTGTGTTCGTCTGGGTACTTCAGAGAAACAAATCCACAAAAATTCATGTATAAGAAAGGGTTTTATATAAAGGGTAAGTGTGCATCACGAAAACATCTCAACCCAGTGCTGCCCAAGCCCACAAGTCCAACATGAACCCATTAACCCACATGTCCAACACCAATCCACAAAGTCCTCCTCCATCTCACAAAACAAAGGCAATGATGCCGACTGCAGGAGGAAAGCCAAGTCAGTGAACGTGTAAGCATCTCAGTGCTGGCAGGGGTCTCCACATGGCTGCTCCAGCACCCAGGGCTGCATCCGGGTAGGTCCATGTGGCTTCTCCTTGAGGATGTCTTGCAGGAAGTCAGCCTTGCCAGCTGAAGCAGGGAACTGCTAAGGCAGCTGCCCCCAGGTGCAACCATCACAAAGCAAGAGACCTGAGAACTCGAAAGGCGAGTCTCACTGAGCCATTTATCCCTCTGCCCTTCAATTAACCCCACATGTGTTTATTGGCCAGGTTGGCACCATAAGCTACCTCACCTACTAAGCCACCAGAACACACTCAGATTAAAAAGTAGGAAAAACAAAAGAGAAGCAAAAAGAAGAAAAAGAAAATGTATTTTTCCTCATGTAGAGCCCTGAGGGGTATGGCTGGAGGAGTGTGTGTGAGGGGTGTGAGCTGGGGAATGTGTGTGTGTTTGTGCTTGTGTGTGTGTGTGTGTGTGTGTGTGTGTGCGTGCAAGAGAGGAGAGGTATCCTATACTTTAATGACCAGAGGAAGCTACTCATTGATACAGATAGATAGATAAAGATTTTTCCCCTTCTCTTTTTGTTTTGTTTTAATCACCGGTGGTTGACAAAGCCAATGTCTCTCACCAGATTGCCTCCTGGATGCAAGGAACTTTTGAATGGTGCATTGTAATGGGCAGGCTGTGCTGGACAGGATCCTTCCAGGTTCTGGAGACCAGGCCAAGAAGTGGGGACACAAGCTGGATGGGGACACAATGGTTTCATTGGTCCCCTTTGTTGATATACTCCATTGAATAGTTGAGATAGGCTTCCCCCCATCCCCCAAGGGCCACTGGCAGCAAGTCCATTCTCAAGATTTCCAAGCCTGTCCATCTTTATGGGAGCACACAGTCTCATCTTTCCCCCACAGAGTGGCGGATTTGAACCACCCACCTTGGGGTTAGCCTAACGCACAGTGCCACTCATGCTCCATAACGTTGGGCGAACTAACCTTTAATGAGTAAAGTGATGGGTATGTGATAAGTGAAAATAAGTAACAACCCCCCCTCCCAGAAGAACGCACTTCAGAGGACAGCAATGAAGTTGCAGCTCAGGGAGAGGGACATGTCTGATCAGAGCACACGGGAGCAAATGCAGGGGGAGGAAGAGACTCACATCCTGGCCACCAAGCCCTGAGGATGATATTCTTGCTCGGAGCAGCCAACGCACAGAGAGGACCATAGGGCCAGCCCCACCATGAGACACGACGTCCCTCACTGACGCATAGTGCTATGGGGGACAGCACTAGGGACACAATGTCAAAATTGTGCCTGATCTGACCCCACCACACCGAGGCGAAACACTAAGGGTGTACAACAGAACAGTAAGGGGAGCAGAGTAACGAAGTCCCCAGAGAATACCAAAAGTAGACTGTGGAGCCAAAGTGTGGCACCCCATCAAACTTGACCAGAAAACACTCTTAAAAGTCAAGAAACAGACCTTGAACTATTTATAGGAGTGGTTCTCAACCTTCCTAATGCCTCGACCCCTTTATCCAGTTCTTTATGTTGTGGTGACCCTGAACCATAAAATTATTTTCACTGCTACTTCATAGCTATAATTTTGCTACTGCTATGAATCATAATGTAAATATCTGATATGCAGGATATATTTTCATTGTTATAAATTGAACATAATGAATGCATAGTGATGAATCACAAAAACAATATGTAATTATATATTGTGAAATATTTATCTCTAATGACAAATCAATGAAATCTTGTCTTGAAGCATGGTGTAGCATGGGTAACAATCTTCACACCAGGTACTTGTATATGGGCGTATCTGCATGTGGGCGGACCCGTCTGGAGTTGGATCGAGGAGCGGTGTCTCAGTTCCTAAGACCATTGGAATTATGTGTTTTCCAATGGTCTTAGGCGAACCCTGTGAAAGGGTCGTTTGACCCCAAAGAGGTCACGACCCACAGGTTGAGAACTGCTGATTTATAGGCTTTTCTTTTTGTTGTTGTTGTTTTCTTTTGTTGCTTTGTTTTGCTCTATCTTGTTTTTGTGCATATTATTATCTCTGCAGGTCTATCTGGATAATATAGGCGGGATAAACAATCTGGAGGAGAAAACAACAAGCCGATGGTTCCAGGGGGACATGAGGGAGGTGGTGTTGACCAACCCAGGCACAAAGGAACTAGTGATCCAAAATTAGTGGCAAGGAGGATGTGAGAGGCCTGGTAGGGATTCAGCAAGGGCAATGTAACCAAGAGAAATTACTGCATCCCAAATGAAGACTGAGCATGATAGTGGGACAAAAGGAAAGTAAAAGGAAATAGAGGAAAAACTAGGAGGCAAAGGGCATTTATAGAGGTCTAAATACAGGCATGTACATATCTAAATATATTTATATAGGATGGTGGGGAAATAGATCTATGTGATTATATTTATAGGTTTAGTATTAAGGTAGCAGATGGACATTGGGCCTCCACTCAGGTACTCCCTCAATGTAAGAACACTTTGTTCTATTAAACTGGCATTCCATGGTGCTCACCTTCCTAACACAATTGGCGAAGACAAACGGGTGCTTAAGCAAATGTGGTGAAGAAAGCTGATGGTTCCCGGCTATCTAAAGATGTAGCGTCTGTGGTCTTAAAGGCTTGAAGATAAACAAGCAGCCATCTAGCTCAGAATCAACAAAGCTCACATGGAAGAAGCAGACCAGCCTGTGTGACCATGTGGTGTCGAAGGGATCAGTTATGTTATCAGGCATCAAAGAACAAAAAAATCTTATCATTGTAAATGAGAGTGAGTGCAGAGTGGAGACCCAAAGTCCATTTGTAGGCAACTGGGTACCCCCTTAATGAAGGGTTGCGGGGAACAGACGAGCCAGTCAGGGTGCAGTGTAGCAATGATGATACGTACAACTTTCCTCTAGTTCTTAAATGCTTCCTCCCCCGACTATCATGATCCCAATTCTACCCTATAAATCTGGCTAAACCAGAGGATCTACACTGGTCCAGATAGGAACTGGAAACACAGGGAATCCAGGACAGATGATCCATTCAGGACCAATGGTGAGAGTGGTGATACTGGGAGGGTGGAGGGAAGGTGGGGCAGAGAGGGGAACTTGATTACAAGGATCTACATATAACCCCCTCCCTGGGGGATGGACAACAGAAAAGTGGGTGAAGGGAGTCATCGGACAGTGTAAGATATGACAAAATACTAATTTATGAATTATGGAGGGTTCATGAGGGAGGGGGGAACAGGAAGGGAGGGGGAAAATGAAGAGCTGATATTAGGACCACATGTGGAAAGCAAATGTTTTGAGGATGATGATGGCAACAAATGTACAGATGTTTAAATGGGTGGGCCTAACAGATAAGCACATAGGAGAAAAGCTAAGAATTCCTAGGTCGGAAGCTCCCAGTTGCAAAAGCTTCTCAAAAAAGAGAAATCCTGGTCAGAAATATAGGCAGCACTAAACAAACAACTCACCTTACTGCCGTTGAGTGGATGCGGACTCCTAGTGACCCTATAGGGCAGGGAAAGGATTGCCCCCTGGGTTTCTGAGACTGTACATCTTTAAGGGAACGAAAAGCCTCTCTCCCACGGAATGGCTGGTCGGTTTGAACTACTGACCTTGAGGTTAGCAGTCCCATGCATAATTACTACACTACCAAGGTGCCTTAAATTAGCCTTCTTCAACGGACAAGGCAATGGATTAAGAGCCGGGGGACCACTCTTCTAGTCTCAGCATTGCTTCTTCTTTTTTAAAAAAAATTACTAGATAACCTCTAAATTCCCTTCCAGTTTTAAATTATTCTCTTTCGTGATACTTCACCGACTTGTTTTACCGGCTCCGGAGCTCTCCCGCTCCTCCCTCAGCCGGCTGCGCCCGCATCGACCACTAGAGGGCGCTGCAGGCAGGCCCAGGACAGCGTGTGGTGGGCGGGGTCACGGAATCAAGGAAGTCACCGGGAGGGGCGTTGATTGGCCCCGACTGGGGCGGAAAGGGGCGTGGAGAGGGTGGGTCGAGCAGCGCGGTGACGGCACGCTGGTGGGGGCGGGGCCGGGTTTGCGCAGCCTGAGACGCTGCGGCCGCCGCGGAGCTGGGATTAATGGGAAAAGTTTTGGCAGTAGACACGGGATCCTGTGGAGCTTGCGGGACAGAGGCAGCGGTACGGGAGGTGGCCGGGACAGGTCAGTCCGGGCCGGGGGAAGCGGGCGAGCAGGCGGCGGAGCGAAGCTGCCTGCGGGGGCCGAGGCTGCCTTCGGGGCCGGGGCGCCAGGCCCGGCGGGAGGGGTGTGGGGAGCTGTCGGGGTCGGCGGACAGCGCCGCGGCTGCTTGCGGACGCTCCGGCCCCGGCGCGTGTGCGATCGCGCGTTGCCCTCTGAGCCTCCTCCACCCTTCGATCGCGATCGCAGTTTGAGCCTGAACTCCAGGCCGCCTCCACCCGACTCTGTGGCCCCTCGTGGGCCTCGTGGCTCGCTGTCTTCCCACTTCTGTGCCCGGGGTCCTGTCCCACTCCTCACGCCGGACTCGGGCTCTCTCCCTTCCACCCCGCTGTGGTGTCCTCAGAGCCCTGGCCCAGAGTTCTATCGCCTCCGCCTCTGCCCGACTCTCCCTGGGACCCTCTCCGCGGTGTCCCTTTCCCCTCCCCCCGCCTGTCCCTGTCTTTGCCCTCCTGTGCTGGCCGGCTCAGCCTTTGCCTTTCCCATTCCTGTGCAACTTCTTCCATCGCCTCTGGCCCTTCCCCCACCGCACCTTGCAGGTAAGAGTAGGTGTTTCCAGCCCCGTGCCCGCATTCCCGGCCTCCCTGAGTCCCTTCTGCCCTGGTTCCCTGCTATTGCCTCCTCTCCGATTTCTCTCTGCTTCCCCCCCATCCTGTAGCCCACCTCCTGCTCGCTCCTAGTGCCTTGCCTCTGCTTCTGGGAGAACCTTCAACTCCACACGCTCCTCCGCTGTCCGGGGAGCTGCAGTTGAGGTAGCCTTCGATTTGGGTAGGGGTCTTCTGCCCCTGATTGGGCCAAGGGCAGAATGTCTGAGGCTCATCATGAGAATGTCTGCGTGGGAGTACTTGCTGGGGTGTGCATCAGGGGTGACGGGCAATTTGTCTGCCATTCTGCGTCTTCCCGCTGCACTTCCCCTTTACGGGCCTGTTGACTTCCAGGAACCCTTGGGGAGACAGCCGGCTGGCCGCTGAATTGGGCTCCTGCCAGGGGTAGCTGGAGAGCCGCAGGCTTTCAATTTTTTTTCCATCCAGGAAGTGGACTCTGGGCCTCTCACCCTGGAAGTATCAAACATATTTCAATCATGACACTACTCCCCCACCCCCAATCTCCCATCTCTAAAAGCTGAGCGAAGACTCCCGAAGGTATGCCCCAGAGAACACCTGCGGTCCTTAAACCATTTTCTTCTGTTTTACCTCCAGAGGTAGAAAAAAAATGTAAACAATTTTTTAAATGATTGGGCTTTGAAATAAATTGCAGTCCCCATAGCCTTGGGGCTGGCAGGCGTCTGTCACTTTTATTGTTTGTGGCTGGGAACCAGCTGTTGGTTCTCCCGCATGCGTCTGTGCCTGACTGTGCCAGGGTGCCGTGTTGGTCACTGAGCAGCTTCTCATAAAGGTACTTCTCTCTGCTGCCTTTTCTGTGGGAGCTTAATGCCCTGTGGATCCAAGACCGAGGCCCGGTTCGATGCCTGGTTTCCTTTGCCCAGGCCTGGCGTGGAGTGTCTGCTTGGTTGGTAGCTACCTGGGCAGAACTGCATTATTTAGTTCCGGACTCAGGAACTTGAGCTGACAGCTCCCAGACTCGGGCCAGAGAGCCCACCGCCTTCATGATGTGTCCCGGTGTTTAACCTCTTTGCCATCAGAAAGTTCTTTTCTGTCGCCTTCAGTTTATGCTCCTTTGTTCTGCGCCACTTCCCTAGAGAGCCCTGTAGGAAGGAGCACAGCCTCTGCTGCCACCCGCTCTGACGGGGAGGATTCTGAAAGCGTGATCCTCTCACATTTAGGAACCAAGGTCGGTTGTGTCACCTGGGTCTGTGTTGCGAGATCTCTGCTTTTGAGGACCGTGCTCCCTGGCTCTGAGCCAGGACTGGACACACAGTTGGCACCCTCTAGGAACCGCGGTGGAGAGCCAAGGGCATCAGCTAGCCCGGGCCATGGAGTGTGGAATCCTTGTGAGCCTTGACCCTCTTCTTTGCTAGGATTGGGCAAAACTGAACCACTCACTTCTCCACGGGGCCCCCTGAACTCCTTCCTGCGCAGCACTCAGGGGACTTTCAGCCAGAACAGACACCCGAAGGGGCCTGTTCACGTGAAGAACATCCCTTCAGAGTTTCTGTGCCTTATTCTAATGAGGGGGACGTGTAGTACTTTAGCCCAGTCTCTGGCTCTGAAGAAGGACTTAGCTCCCTCTTTTGAATGACCTGCTCCTTGGCTTTTCTCATTCGCCTGGGTGGTGGGGGAAAAGGTCTCCAGAAGGGGACAAACCCAGTCAGTGTGGAGCAGCTCGGGATCGTTTCTCACCGTTTGCTGGGGCTGTCAGAGTCTGAGTAGAGAGTTGGCATTGTTCTGAAGTTCTTGCAGCGCCCATGGTGCTGGCCGGTCTGCCTCTCTGCTGCAAACTGCAAACATGTGGCCAGAGAGGCCCTGACTTTATTCTGCTCTCGGGGTGACCAGTCAGCTCCCTGGCTTAATGACTCCTGATCCTTTTGTTTGGTTACTCTTCTCCTTACCTTTCCACTGCTGCGTGTCTCCCCTCTCTGGTGTATATCTCAGCCCACACAGGACAAATTGCCCAGCTCAACCTGCCAGCCTCCCCTGGGGTCACCTGGGGTCCCTCAGAGCCCTTCCTTGAGGTAAGAGGACAGTCACTGTCAGGTGCTGGCCTGGGAAGCCAGTAGGTCTCTGCGTTGGACAGAAGGCAGCTTGTCCTGGCCGTTGTGCAAGCTGACCTGAGGAGCCTGGTGAGGCCAGGGATGTGTGCAGCTTCTTTTAGGAAAACTTGAGCTTGTGGCTGCTAAGGGCTTCAGCTATGTCCTGTGGCTCAGCGCTCTCCTCGCCTCTTCTCCCCCACCCCCCACCTTTTCTGGGCATTTCCTGCAGGCTTGGAAGCTGTATTCAGGGCCTCTGCAGGGTCTGGAGATGCCAGCCTATCTACCCAGCATTGGCCACGCTGGAATGGCCCCTTTTTCCTCCCAACATCTCTGTGCACTTTGTCTGTCACATCAGAGGCCCCGTGCCTGATGCCCTGGTGTAATGTTGTCCCAGATTTCTCAGTGTCTCTTAGTGACTGAACATGTTTTTGTGCCTTTGGAGCTGGGTTTCAGGGGGACAGTGGCAGAGGCGAGCTAGACACTTGGCATGAGCCTGGCCCGGAGGAAGTGGCCCCTTGCGTCAGATTCCAGACATGTGGGTCTTCTTCCCCGGCAGCTGGCTCCTGGCCATCATAACTCAGCAGGCTGGTGACTCTGGCCCTGTCTGCCTGGGGCATTGGGTAAGGGATCAAGCATGACTCAGGGCATCTCCATGTATGCGCTGCCACCCATGGTGGGTGTTGGCCCTCAGCTCCTTCCTCACCTTGCTCACTTCTCCAGCCCCGCCCTGGTAAGATCACCTGGGCCCGAATCTGCAGGCTCTTTCCACGATTGACAAACACCTGCTGGCTCAGCGCAGAGCAGCACCATCTCGGGGTGTAGTGTGAGGGACCGGGGTGGAGCCAGTTCACCTCGGGAGCACTTTGTGAGCCCTCATATTCAAGTATAACTTAGGGGAGCTACTTCTCTGACCCCTGGGTAGAAAGAAGAGGTTGTCTACTCCCGAAAAGAGATACAGGTTTGGAAACCCACATGGCAGTTCTGCCCTGTCTTCCAGGGTCGCTTAGAGTCGGAATTGAGTGGATGGCGGTGTGTTTGTTTGGTTGGTTGGTTGTGCTGCAGATCTTGGGTTTCTTGCTGCCCCACAGTGCTGGGTGGGGTTTGGGGCATGCACGAGGCACTCCCACAGTGGCTTCTGCTCACTGACAGATGCGGACAAGTACCCAAAGATGTAATTCCATTTCCAGTTCTCAGAAGCCTCTCCCGCTGACCCCTGACTGACACTCCCCAGACCTAGGATCCTCGCCTGGAAGATGAGACCATTTCCTGGACATGGCATCAGGTGCCCTGCACTCGCACATAGTAGGCTTTTGAAATAACTATTAATCTCTATGGCGTAAGTAAGGAACCCTGGTTGCTCAGTGGTTAAAGTGCCAGGATGCTAACCAAAGCTAACTTGATGGCAACACGTTTGCTTTGTTTTGTGGTTAAATGTCACAACAGCGAAGTGCACCCTTGCTAACTGAAAGGTTAGTAAGTTCGAACCCACCCAGTAGCTGGCTGGGAAAAAGACAGGGTGGGTTGCTCCGAGAGATGACAGCCCCCAGGTCCCACGGAGCAGCGCTGCTGTGTCCACCAGAGTGGCTGTGAGTTGAAATTGACTCGGCAGCATGCGGCAGCAACCAGCCACACGGTGGCTTCAGGACGTTTGCTCGGGTTTTCTCTTTTCACCCACCACAGCAGAAACTCCACAAGGGCAGAGACTTAGGTTGGGTCCTGTTGTGCCTGAGACAGTGCCTGCCACAGAGGAGATGCTGAACAAATGAGTGTGTTGAGTGAATCAGCGAATGGACTCTTCTGCCCATCTGGGTACCTGGGCTGCTGGGCCATGATGTCGGGGGTCTTTCATTCTTGACCATTGATGGAACCCATAATTTGAGTGCCTACTATGTGCCAACTGCCCTGGTGGTTAATGAAGCAGGCTATGCCTCAAGGTCAGGAGTTTGAAACCACCAGCTGCTCCTCTGCAGGAGAAAGATGAGCCTCTGCTTGCAGAAAGAGTCGCAGTCTGGGAAACCGCAGGGAGGGGTAGTTTTACCCTGTGCTCTAGGGTCGCTATGAGTCGGAATGGACTCGATGACCACGAGTCTGGAGAGTTCGGTACGATGTGCCAGGCCCAGGACTAGGCACGTGGGAACTGGTGAGGGTCAGATGCAGAGCGCAGGTGTGTGGTTGGCCGCATCAGCGCAGCTACGGATACCACTCAGCATGGTGTCTTCCATTCTGCTGGGGCTGAGGGTCTTCCACCAGCCTCCAGATCATGCTGTGGGCTTCCCATTGAGACATTACCAGGACACCTGGCAGGTGTTGTTAATGCTCAGAAGGGGTGCTCCAGGGAATGCATTGCTCTTTGTCCCAACTGCCCCAGAAGCGGGGAGGTGGTTGGGTCGCTGCGGGGGGCCAGGGGAAGCAAGGCCCTCCTGTCTGATTTGTTGGAATCTCTGAAGTTCAGTGGTTGCACTAGTTGTTTATGAACTTCACTTCCCTTCCCTGCTTTCACACCCGGTCGGTCTTCCTGTTGCTGAACAGGGGGCTGAACCCGGGGGCCTGTCAAGTCTGTGGGGGTCAGCCTGTTTGTGGCTCTCAGGAAGGCTGTGGGCAGGCGCTGCCCCTCCTGTTCTCTAACCCATACCAAGTCCTTTCCTCTGAAGGAAACGTGAGGGAGGAAGAAGAGGGGCTGGGGGCTCTGAGGTGCCCTGAGAGGGAATGCAGTAACGTTCTCCCCAAGCTTGGAGAAATGATGAGTTGATTTGCTCTGCTGTTTGTGTGGCCACAGCTCGCATCCCGGGGCCAGCTGTCCAGTCCACCCTTTAGCTTTGAGCTTCGAGTCCAGCTTGGTTTCTTCCTTGGTTTCTGCTGCCCAAGGTGAGGCCTGTCTTTGTGGGGCTTTTCTATGCTTGTGACAGGCACTCCTCTGGGCCAGGTGCTGTGACTGATGCCCCCTGGGTGCAGTGTGCAACCCAGTTGGGAAGCTAAGCTTTGAAGATGGGGCTCTTTGGACTTGAAAGACAAAGAAGGAGCACCGCCTTTCACGGAAGAGGAAGGACCACTCCCATGGATACCCTACCTAAGTTAGGGAAGGACAGCTTCCGGCTGGTTCCAGGGAGTTTCTCCCAAGAGCCTAGCTCAGCAGAAAGAGATAAGCCAGCATTTACGGAGGTTTCCTTTTAATCCTCACAGAAAAGAAAATGAAGGGTGAGGGCATTACGTCAGCATGGCTCATTGGTGGCAAGCGCCTCCTTGGAGACTGGCTTCTTTTTAACATTCCAGAGGGGGTTGGGTAAGCATTGGATTGCTATCTGTGAGGTTCACGCTTCAAACCCACCAACCCCCCCTGAGGAGAAAGACTTACAAAGCATTGGAAGCAGTTACTAGGGTCCCCGTCAGTCAGAGTTGGCTCGATGGCAGTGGGAGTGGGTGTGTGAGATTAGAGTCCCTAGGTTGTCACTTTTCACAAATTGGTGGTTCAAGTCTACCCGGAAGCACCTTGGAAGAAAGGCCTGGTGATCGACTTCTGAAAAGTCTGCTGTTGAAGCGCACAAGAGCACAGTTCCACCCTGGCACATACGAGGCCAGCATGAACAGGAGTTGACTTGGTGGCAGCGTCTTTTTTCCCCTCTTGTTCTTTTTCCTCCTGCTTTATATTTTTCGTTGATGAGCATCTACCCAACAAAACATGCACCGATCAAACAATGTCGACACGTACAATTCACTGGCATTATGGCATTCGTCGTGGTGTGCATCCATTCCCTCCCTGTTGCTGACTTGTTCCACCGTTATGAAAACACGCTCCCCCAGGCTTCCCATCTGATCTTCTGAGCTGCTGTTGTCAGTTTGATCCCATGGAGACTGCTACCGAGGACATAATGTTCAAGGCAGACTTTTTGTACTAGCTAAGCTGGACTGGTGTTAAAATGACTTCCGGGGATATTTTTGGTTTATGGTTTAAAGATGATCTTAGGGCCGGAGTTCCAGGGGTTCATCCATCCCCTGACGTCAATGAGAATATGAAATGTTATTCCGCATTTTCCACTGTGAGCAAGATTCTTCGATGGAATCTTGGTGCAAATTGTTCCATCACAGTAGTGGGGCACCATCCAGTTTCTCTGGTCTCCCGGCAAAAGAGGTAGCCTCGCATTCCAGATCCTCCTCCCAGCCTACCTCCTTCACTCTCGGTTGCTACAGGCAGTATGCACCAATTTAGGAGGCAGGGCAAAAGCACTAAACATGTTATTAGGCCCACTAACTAGGATGCCCTGTGTGCGAAACTATGCCCTTTGACCTCCAACCAAGGAACCAACTCCCATGAAGTGTTCAGTTATACATAAGCACCCTTAGCAGCTTCTCTCGTTTTCTGTTGACATAGTTGTAAATATGTATATCTATCACATAACCTTTACCATTCATTTCAACTTTTTACACCGATGCAACCTTAAACCTCGTGAATGTGATTTTTTTCCATCAATGTTAAGCTGATTTCTCCCCTCCTGCCGCTTCTAACCACTAATAAACGTTGGCCTCTCTATATTTGTGTTTTCTTGGCTTTTTCGATAAGGGAGGTCGTAAGATACTTGGTCTTGTGTGCTTGGCTTATTTTGCTCAGCCTAATTGGCTTGGTTTTAATGACTTCATCCTGTAGTTTGTTATCAATACTCCATCTCCCTGGCTAGAAGAGTAGTGTCCCATTGTAAGTATGTAACACATTTTAAAATCCAGCCATCTATTGTGGACACTGAGGTCACCTCTACCATTAGGCTATTGAGAATAGTGCTGCTATGACCGCTGGCGTATAAGCTTCTTTTTGCCCCTGTGAGTTTAGCCCCTTCGAAGCTAACTTTTTACAGGAGCAGACAGCCTTGCCTGTCTCCCGAGGGGCGGCTGGTGGTGTCGATTTGCCAACCTTGCAGCAAGCTGCCTCTACTTTCAAGACACAGAGAAAGTTAAACAAATTACTCAAAAAGGCAGAAAAGACAAAACTGCATCTGCCCCACTAACAGTATTGGTGGCGTTAGTGGTTATGGGTCGAGCTGTGATTTGAAAGGTCGGCAGTCCGAAACCACCCGAGAAAACCAGGGCTTTCTACACCTATAAAGAGTTACAGTCTCAGAAACTCACCCGGGCAGTTCTTCCCAGCTCTCTAGGGTGGCCGTCGGTCGGTATCAACTTACGGCAGCGTGTGCGTTTTATTAGCAGCATTGACCGTGAAGGAGAGGGGCGAGGAGATAAGTTAGGGTACAGTCGGGAGAGGGACAGAGTGGTAGAAACAAAGGGGATCAAAAGGGGAGTGAAACAGAATTAATTTTTTTTATTTGTTTCTATATTTTTATTGAGAATTCGTTTTGAAGGAGGACAGACGGTTGGAGACCTCCTTGAGGAGGCTGGGAAGGCAGTGTGTAGCCACTGTGCAGGCAGCGCTGGCTCCTCCAGTGGTGCCCAGGGGCCTAGCTTCTGGGTCTCCATGCCTAGTGCCCTTGGCCTTTTTCTAGCTCTCTCGTGGTCCGTGGAGAGGCTCTGTAGGTTTGGTAGTGGGCAGACCTGGCTGTGACCCCTAGCTCTGGTGTTAACTGGCTGGCTGACTGTGGGCTGTGGCTTCATGTCCTGAGCTTGCATTCTCTTCTGTGTCAGGATTAAAATGAGCCTCAGTCCGTGCTGACTTGCCCTTGTGCGCTGAGCTGGAGAACTCAGGGAGAAAGGGCTTTCAGAACCAATGCCCTTCTCTGACTTGGAGGCCCTGGGAGCCCAGCCTCAGAATGGGAAGCCTCATATCACCAGTTAAACAGCCCTCGGTGATCAGAGCAGTGCATTGCAGCACCTCCCCGCCCCCCTACTTCTTTCAAGTCCAAAGAACCCAGTCTTTAAAGCCTAACTTCCACTCAGTCTTGTCAGCAGCTCTCTTGAGAACCATTATCGAATTCGCCACAGCTAATAACAACCCAGCTTTAAGAGTTCTCTCAGGAGGAGGATACTGAAGGGAGAAGCTCCTATGTGTCATGGGAAAACATTGCCTCATGCAAGACCTTTCTGTATCATCACACAGAAATAGGTTTCTGAAAGCTGATTTTTGTTGCTTTTGCTTGCGTCCACTCTGACCCTTTGATCCTTACCTTACAGCACCGCCACATCCAAGAGTTGTCTCCTGAGAGCCCCAGTTCCGTGGCTCCTTCTGTGAGGGGAGAACAAGCCAGCTTTGCTCCGTCTCTATTGGTGGCTGAGTGGGCCACCCTGCATACCCAGAGCTCCGTGGGCCCAGAGCTCTCTGCTCGCAAACAAATGCTTTCACCATTTGGTCTTGAATTTGCCAAAGCACATAGCTCCACCCATCGTTTCCTTTCTGAACAGGCACTGTTGGCCTTCCCCAGTTTCCCTTACTTGCCCGAAACATCTCCTTGTTTGTGACTGTCCCGCTGGCTTTGCTTCCAGTTCCACTCCCTCTGGGCATCCTCAGTTCTTGGTCGTGTGGGGCTGACTGGCTCACAGGGCTTTTAGGACCAACCTGATGGTGGCAGCCCTCTCCCCAGTGTGACAACCAAGAGTGTTGCCAGACATCGCCATAAGGCCCCCGGGCGGGATGGGGGGGATCACCTTCAGTTAAAAACCATCATTCCATCATTCCGCCACTAAACACTGCTGGCCACCCGGGGGCATTGGTGAACATTACAGCAGTCAAACTGATAGGGTAGTAGATAGTTCTTACCCTGGAAATTTACCCTGCTGGTTTCTGGAAGGAGAAAGTGGTTCACAAGTAACGGCATGTCTCAACAGCGAAGCCATAGGTGGGCAGATCCAAGGGAAAAGCCATCACCTGGAGTGGTTGTGTCTCCCAGGCTTGGTGTCCACGTGTTGTCGTGCCCTGCAGCTCTGAGGTGCCGGGAGAGCAGAGTGGTCACCCATGGCACGTGGTCCATCGCTCCCCGATCTGGGCCCGGTGTCGGATGCTGTGAGGACAGCACTTTGCAGCTCCAAGCCCAGGTGGGCCCTCAGACTGAAGATTTGAGACAATCTGTCCCTCTGGAAGGGACCTTCAGGGGCTTCTAGGGAACAAAAGAGTGGGCCCCAGATAGTATCTGATCACTGCTTTGGGGACACACACACACACACACACACACACACACACACACACACACACACAAAGCTGTTGTGGAAGTTACCTGATTAAAGTCTGATTCCAGTACTGTCTTACTACCTTCCCTTTACTCTTCCAAAACCAACCAACCAACCAACCAACCAACCAACCAACCAACCAACCAACCAACCAACCAACCAACTCACTTATCATTGAGTCGATGCTGACCTGTAGTAACCCTATAAAACAGGGCAGAACTGCCCCTGTGGGTTTCTAAGACTGTAACTCTTTATAGCAGTAGAAAGTCCATCTTCTCCTGAGGAGCTACTGGTGGTTTTGAACTTCTGACCTGGTGGTTGGCAGCCCAACGCATACCACTATGCCACCCAGGGCTTCTGTGCCCTCATGGTAGTGTGGGAGGAGGTAAGGGAGGCAAAGCTAAGTAAGGCGGCATGTCAGGTCGCCGATGCTCTAGGGAAAAGGGAGGCAGCAAAGGGGTAGTGGATGTTTGAAATAAGGGCTTGGAGAAGGCTCTGCTTCGAAGTTGCTGTTTGAGCTGAAGCGGGGAGCCGTGGTGGGAAAGGAAAGTGAGTGCAGAAAGCAGGAACATTCGCAGGGGCGGGCTGGGGGGGGGGCATTTGAGGACCAGCAAGGAGGGAGGGGAGCGGCCAGGGGGGATGAAGTCACAGGCGGGGTTTGGAGCCAGGTCACTGTGCCTCTGCGATGTGAGCTCTTCACTACGCTGAGCTCCCTCCCTTCTCACCCCACTTTTACGCCTTGTGTCCTTCAATTCCTGTCTGTGGCATGACACCTAGGGAACATCCGCTGGTAAAAGGATTAGAAGATGGGTGTGTGTGTGTGGGGGGTAACATCCTCTTTCTGAAGAATCAAACAGTTGCATGGTCTGTGGGGACGTGGCACTGGGAACCTGGAAATGCACGTCAACCCCTCTCAGCAGGCAGTATTTGGGTGATGTCTGGGGGTCCTCATGATCACTCCTCCCCCTCCTCCTCAGCCCCCTGAGGCCCTCTGAGCCCTTGAGGCTGCTGCTCCTTTCCAAGCCACCATTCGGGTCTGAGGACCCTTGGTGGCGTAGTGGTTACTCACGGGACTGCGAGTCACAAGTCGGCAGTTTAAAACCACCAGTGGCCACTCAGAGACTCCCAGGGGCAGTTCTACCCCGCCCTGTAAGGTGGCTATGAGTCATGAGCGAGTGAGTGATTCCTGGTCCCTAGACCTCTTCAGCCGGCAGGTGATCCTGCTTTCACAACTCTCCTTGCCCCTCACATTGTTTCCAAAGACGAGTGGGATCTTCCACCTGCACCGTCCGGCTCTAGGT
Organism: Tenrec ecaudatus; assembly: GCF_050624435.1. Classification (NCBI taxonomy): domain Eukaryota; kingdom Metazoa; phylum Chordata; class Mammalia; order Afrosoricida; family Tenrecidae; genus Tenrec; species Tenrec ecaudatus. The sequence goes on from NC_134536.1 coordinate 166,160,237, forward strand.
CAGGGATGGGGAACCTTTTTTCTGCCAGGGGCCCTTTGGCTATTTCAAGGTCACATCCCTTGAGGGCCACTCAAAATGATCAAGTCCAAAATCAGCCTGCTGAGGCTGGTCACACATTTCAGTGACTCAGCCCCAATGTGATGGCTGGAAAGGCTTCTTGTTGCTGAGCCGTGCGCTGCGAGCTGGTTCTGATGATTTAAGGCCTGCAGGTCGCCCCCCCCCCCCACGCTGTCTCAGTTTTTAAGAACATCAAGGAGAACCCAGGGGGAAACCCACCCTGTTCCTGGCTAGTGGCCCCAGGGGCACTTTCCAGATGGGCAGACTGCCCGTGCCCCCATCGGGTAAAGCGCCCTTGCCATCTGGATGCCAGTGCACCGATTATCCCCACAGATTAAACCCCCCACACTGTGCCCCAGTTTCATAGTCTCATGGGACAGTCCCAAACTTGCTTTATCTTATTTGTTGCCTTGAAAAAAAGTGGTTTGTTGTGGTTTAGGTGAAAGTTTACAAAGCCAATGAACTCCCCACTCCACCATCCATAGGTGGGTTGTGGCCTGGCATTGGTTCCACACCCTCGGCACCCTCCCCGCTTCCGCTCGTCGCCTCCCCCCTGCTTCCTGAAGTCCATTTTTGCACATTCCCTGGAGCACTTCCTCATCATGCTCTGTTCCCAGGTGTGCCTGCTGCTTGGCTGCAGGGGTCTCCAAGTGGGTTCACGCCTAAGATCGAAGAGTATCTATGGCCATAGTTTCGGAGCCTCAAGACCTGCTGCAAGTGAGGGAGCCAGACTCTTTAGTCAAAAACACACTGACCGACAAGTGACAATCTCTGTATACATTAAATCCCCGGCCGCAGAGTGCACTCACCTAGGCTTGTGTTCATTCATCCCTGTTGACAGTCCCTGAAGGCAGGCAGCTCCCTGCGACTGCTTTCCTGGCATCTTGACATGCAGTGCCTCACATGTCCAAAGCCTTGCGGTGAGGGAGCGGGGGAGCACAGTAGGTGCAGTGGTAGGATGCTCACTTTCCATTCCGAAGACCTCGGCTGGTGTCCTGGCCCATGATGCACCTCATACCCAGCCACCACACGTCTCATCAGTGGAGGCTTTCGTGTTCCTGTGAGACTGGGCCAGTTTCAATGATTCTTTCAGACTAAGACCAGGAAGGAAGGCCTGGCAACCTGCATCCGAACAACGGCCAGTGAAAACCTTGTAAACCACAATAGCCCAATCCAGTTGTGCACAAAGTCACCAAGGGCCGAGTCCAAATTGATGGCCGCTAGCTAACCACCACCACCATCTTGCAGGGGGGTCACCTTTTAGCAAAAAGTGTCATCGGTTTTCTAGCCACACCCCTGACCCAGCAGGCATATCAGCACCTAAGCCAAACAGTGCCTCTGCCCCCTGCACGCTCATGGCAGCTTTATCTTCTCCCTCCTCAGCAGGACCGGCTATCTTATGTTTGACTCGCTTCCTGCCTCCACCCCGGCCGAGGCACGCTGTAAATAACCAGGGAGTACCTGTCCCGGAGTGATTCCCACACCCCCGGAGTACCAACTGTTCTCTGTGCACTGTAGCCTGGGCTGTATCCATCAGCTTCCTACCTCCGTCACCCTTGTCCTCCGAGCCCATGGCCTCCCTGGCTGAGTCACAAGTGAACAGCCTGCCATACCTGCAGCCCTGATGGAGGTGCTTTAACTGTGACGAGAGGTCATCTCCCCAGAAGGTGGCCCCTGGCACAGCCCTCAAGTGCTTCAGGCTTTGCCAGAAGGAAGTTTGACTGAATGGCTGGCCTCTGGCCCTCCCTGAGTGGCCCTGGCACTAGCCTACCCCAGAGCCCATCTCATGGGCCAAAGCCAAACTTCTTTAGGTAAAGCATTTGTTCTGTATTAGTGGTTCTCAACCTTCCTAATGCCGCAACCCTTAAATGCAGTTCCTCATGTTGCGATGACCCCAAACCATAAAATTATTTTCGTTGCTGCTCCATCACTGTCATTTTGCTACTGTTATGAATTGGGTGACCCCTGTGAAAGGGTTGTTCGACCTCCAAAGCGGTCGCGACCCACAGGTTGAGAACTGCTGCTCTATAAGAAAGGTAAGCCTAGGCATTCACCTGAAGAGCTCTTTCTCCATTGCCCCACCTTTGTTTGAAGCTCAGGGGGAACAACTGAAGAGACCTGACTTTGGCGAGCCCCTTCTGACCCATGGCGACCGTATAGAATAGACTAGAACTGCTCCAGTAGATTTCCAAGACTAACTTAAAAAAATCATCTTATTAGGGGCTCATACAACTCTTATCACAATCCACACAGACATCAATTGTGTACAGCACATTTGTACATTCGTTGCCCTCATCATTCTCAAAACTTTTGCTCTCCACCTAAGCCCTTGGCATCAGCAACTCATTTCCCCCCTCCCTCCCTGCTCCCCTCTCCCTCATGGACCCTAGATAATTTATAAATTATTATTTTGTCCTAACTTGCACTATCTGACATCTCCCTTCACCCATTTTTCTGTTGTCTGTCCCCCAGGGAGGAGGTTATATGTAGATCCTTGTAACCAGTTCCCCGCCAAGACTAACTCTTTACAGCAATAGAAAGCCTCATCTTGCTCCCACAGAGTAGCTGGAGGTTACAAAGTGCTGATCTCATGGTTAGCAGCCCAATGGAAAACTATTATGCCACCCTACGCCACCAGGTGCAAAGCCTTTCCGGAAACGGTGACCTCAGAATCCACCACAATATTGGGGGGGGTATTGCTCAGAGTTTAGGTTCTGCTGCTGCACTGTCAGCTCTTTGGGTGCTAGGTCTACCATTTCCCCGCGGATGTCTAACCCCGTCAGCAGCAGAGACTGGCCACACAGTAGATAGCTCCTGACTGCCCACGGAGACCCCGGCTCCCGGTGTTGAGTGCCAGGGTGGCAAGTGGATTATGCATTGAGCTGCTCACCACAGAGTCAGCAGGTGGAAACCCCCAGCTGCTCCGTGGGAGCCAAACCAGGCTTTCTACTCCTGTAAAGATTCATAGTCTCTCAGAAACCCACAGGGGCAGTTCGACTCTGTGCCCTACAGTCACTATGAGTCAGAACTAACTCGATGGCGGTGAGTGAGTGAACGAGTGCTGAGTGCTCGGTGCTAATCACTGGGCGGGTGTTCCCTTGTTGATCCCACACCACGGGCCCGAGAGGTAGGACCCCCACTCTGCCCATTTTACAGAAGACGCCGGGGCTCAGACAGGTTCGTGAAATTGACGTCATACTGCAGAGCTGGGAGCTGAACCCAGGCGATTAAAGCACCTGTCTTTCATCACCACCCGAGGCCCGGCATGGAGATGCTGGTTGAATCTGATTGTTCCAGTTTGGAAAGTACCCGCTTGACTGGCCAGACTGGTGTTGGCTTCAGAGAGCACGCCCTGCTTTCGAGCACAGCTGCATCTCTTGTTCATTGAGCAGAAGCAAACCATTGGCAGGCCTCAGCCCCCCTCCCCCCTACAGAGGCTCATTCTAGGTCAGTGGGCAGAGGAGGCCCTGAGAAGGGCTATGCTTACTGGTTCCCTGGGTCTACTCCAAGGTCGTGAGCAGCCCCCAGTCCCCTAGAACCATATGAAATGAAACTGTCAACACGTGGGCCTGGCGTGTGGCAGGAGAGGTTATAGGAGGGGCAAACCAGGCCTGCTTTAAGTAAGGACTTCATCCTGGGACTTTCAGTCTGGTATGGGGAAGAGAAGGCAGGGAGGGAAATTGCCGGAATCCAGATCCTCTTCTGGACCTGGCATATCCATCCCCCAGGTGGTGTTCACTGGCTCGAAAACTGAGGGTATTGGCATTCCCATTTCACAGACCAGGAAGTGCAGGGATGAGAGGGGTTAAACAGGTTATCTAGGTCACACAGCTAATAAGCACTAGAGCTGGGGTCCCATCCCTCTGGGGCCCCTGTTCTTAGCTCATCAACTGTTCTTTCTGTGTGCTGTCATCTGGAGCCTGGACTTTTCAGTATGTGTGCAAATGTGCTTGGGAGCAGAGGTGGCGGAGGGTCCAGACCGGGCCCCTGTCAGACCAGCAGGACGGACTTAGCTGTTCTCACAGCAGTGGTATTTCTTGCACCTTGCCATCCCTGGTTTATTTTAAGCACGCTTTCTATTTCTGTCCTCACTTCCTGGCTGGAGGCACAGGGGCTGGGGTGCAGGGACGGCAGGGGAATCAGAAGAGGTGGCATCTCAGTGGTGGCCTTGGTTGGGTTCTGGGACTGTGCACCCCTGCCAGGCTTGTTAGCCCCCGCAGTCCGTTGCAGTTCATGCCCTCAGAAGTAGGCAATGGGTGCCATATGGTACTTAACTTCCTGTCCTGCCCCAAAGGGAAGCTCCTTCCCTTGTGAGGTGCCAAGGTTGTGAGGAGTCTGGCTGGCAGTGTGTCTCAGTGTCCGGTGTAGCCTCTGGCCCGGGCATAGTTGAAAGAATGCCACTTTCGGCAGGCCTGCCCTTTTCCTGGGTCTGACTCTTTCCGTAGATCTTCCAGAGAGGTTCTCTCTTCTTTCACCTGGCCCTCTCCCCCCACCTGACAGCATGCAGGCCAGGTGGTTTGGAAAATCCTAACGTGTCCAACCACTGTGCTGTACCGCCACCTCGGTGCTGGCAGCTGCACGCTTCTTGGCACCTTGCTGGGCAAGGAGGTGGGTGTCTGAGAGGAGCAGTCACTGGACAACTTGTAGGCAGAGGGCTATTCCCAACAGCCTCGAGGTCGATAGCTCGGATTCCATTCTAGAAAGGCAATTTGGAGTCAGGGAGAAATTGAAGATGGAATATTTGCGGGGTGAGGCAGGACAGATGAAATGGGGTCGCTGGAAGAAAGAGGGGAGAAGGCCTCTCTGAGACGTCATCTCCGCTTCTTCTCGGGCAGCTCTGGTCTGCACACAGGCCGAGCCAGGAAGTGTGTTTGCCATGAGCCTGCCTGGGTCATGCGTGCTTCCCTGGGATCCCTGCCCTGGCGAGGCCCGGCAGGTACAATCTCGGGGTTTCAGAGCAGGGCCGCTTCCTGTTCGCCTCCTTGAAGCCTCCCTGCTCCGCCCTGCCTCCACTCCTGAGCTATAATTAAGTGCCTCTTCTGAAACCCTACTCCCCAGCCGGCACACGCGCGCTACCGCAGGCCTGGCCATTGGGCAGCTTGTCTGGGGTGACTGCTGGGCTGCTGTCTCAGCCTCCAGACGGCCTTGGGTGGGTCTGAGTAAGCGGTGGGGACCTGCCAGGAAAGGGCTGGGTCCAGGGAGGCAGGGGCCAGGCTTTGCCCAAGAGCCACAAAGTAGTAACTCATAGGAGAGATGCCGGGCTGGGTGCGCGGCCTGGAAATGCCAAGGGGCATTGAGACAGACACACGGGCGGAGGACACAGACGGCACACTTCCAAACCACAGCCTCCTGGCAGAATGGGGGCTGTTTAGACATTGAATTGAGCTGCTTATTTTTGACTAGACAATTCACGGCCTGGAATTCACAACCTGTTTCCTCTTTCCGTCCCTTGTCTTTCATCTGTTGAGCACGTACCTACCTACCTACATCAGCCAAGCCAACCCCATTGCCACTGAGCAGATCTGACTCACAGCCGCCCCGGGTTGTCTCGGCAGGATTTTCTTGTGACATCAGTACCTCTCAGCGTGTGCGGCTCTCCTGGCTTGGGTGCTGTATCTCTTGCCCATCGGTCTACGCAGAGCTTCCGCGTTCCTTGTCAGGGCTGCCCCATCTGTCTATGGTGTGTCATTCCCCTTTATGGACGGGCCTGGAGGTGATTTCCAACCTTGCCGCCATGTGACACGTGATACAGTGTGATGGGTGACGTGATGGAAATGGGGCTGCTGGGGGTGGAGGAGGAAAAAGGCTTTTATAAGCAATTCTGTGCAAGCCCTTGAGTAGGCCCAACCGAATGGCAACAGCCGAAGTTAGCTCCTCTGTGGCCGGGCCAGCCCAGAGTCTTTGTTCTTTTAATGACCCCCAAACCACATTTATGGTCTTGCCCTTTCTGTGCGTCAGAGTCAGGTGCAGCTTTGCTGGGTGCCGGCGTGTGGCCTCTCACGACACAAGGCTGCCGTCAAGGGGCTGACTGGGCCCGGAGTTGTCTCCGTTCCTCTGGACCAGAATCCACGCCCAGGCTCACTCAGCAGTGCTGGCAGGATTCAGTTTCTCACAGGTTGTTGGGCTGAGTGGCTCGGCTCCTCAGGGCCGTTGGCCCAAGGCCACCCGTCCTCAGTTCACAGCGTGGCAGCCAGCATCCGTGAGCGAGCGCACTCAGGAGTCACAAGCTAATCGTAGAAATGATATCCCATTACTTGGGCCATATCCTTGGAAGGCAGGGGTCACACAAGGGCAAGAATACCAGAAGGTAGCTGGGGATTACTGGGGCCCATTTTAGGAGGTTGTGACAACATGTAATAGCCAGGGAAGGCTGGGGTGGCAGAAAGGAGTGGTAGGTAACTGTAGCTATCCGTACAGGCCCTACAGCGAAGTTGGCATTACCTGAGAACAGTGGGAGCCGCCGAAGGCCTTTTGAGTAGAATAGCCTGGTAGCTGCCATCTAGGACAGTTAGTCTAGAAGCGTGAGACTGGCTAGGTCAAAGTGGAGAGAGACCCGTAGAGACTTCAATGAGGAACTAGGACTCATTGGAGGCCCAGGAAGTAACTGGACAGTGAACAGTGAATGAGTCCGGCTGGCAACCGAGAGATTGGAGGTTCAGGTTCCACCCACCATAGAGGCGAAAGAGCTGACTGGTGAGGTTAATTAACTTACTATGGCCCTTGTGGCCCTGGTCTCTGAAACCTTCCCCCATCCAACCAGGTGAACTACTCAGATAGGGGGTGGGACACTCGAGTGGGGACTGGACAGTTTTGCCATCCTGCTGGGTCTGAAATAAGCCGCCTCAGAAGCAGGTCATCTGAATAGTCTATGAAATTAGGGGACGTCATCTACTGCAAGCAAGCAAAACCCTACTCTGTCACACCTGAAGATCACCATGCTTTGGGATTGATTCCGTAGCAACAGATTATTTTTAAAAAAATTTTCCTCTTTTTAAAAATCAATTTATTAGGGGCTCGTACAACTCTTATTACAATCCAGACATCCATCCATTGTGTCAAGCACATTTGTACATTTGTTGCCATCATCATTCTCAAAATATTTGCTTTCTACTTGAGCCCTTGGTATCTGCTCCTCATTGTTCCCCCTCCTTCCCCTGCCCTCCCTTTCTCATGAACCCTTGATAATTGATAAATTATTAATTTTGTTGTTAAGGTAGTCATCCAGGTGAAAAGTTTCTGTCCCGGAGTGACAGTGACTGCTTTTGGACCACCTTCTCTACATCAAATACTTGGACTGTATTTTCTCTCCGCTCTTCATAACAATTAAAAGAAAATATGAACAGCTGACAGTTTGCAGCTGAGGATACTTAGCCTTGGAAAAGGTGAAAAACAAGGAGTTGATTCCTTGTAGGACAGAGCAGAACTGCCCTTTCCAAAACCATAAACCTTTATGGGATTGGAAACCCGCATCTTTGTCTCTCAGAGTAGCTGGTGGTTTTGAACTGCCAACCTTGTGATTAGTGCTCAATTCTTAACCCACGGTGCCATGTGGGCTACTCGGAGATCTTAAGAAACATGCATAGGGACAGACACACAGATAGTCCACTGCAGAGCAGCCCTTTAAAGACTATCTCTTGGAGGCACTGGGAGTGGGACAGTGGGAGTGACTAGGTAGATGAGGTCCCAGCCCTTCACTGGGCACTGGAGGGAGACGGCAGAACCTGGGACGTTGAGTGTTTTAACCTGGGGGACAGAGGCAAAGATAACACTGGTGCTGGAAGAGAAGGTCAGGCGAGGACGCAGGTGTGATGAGGGAAGGTGAGTCATTCTGGAGCTTGCGGCTCTTGTTGGCGGCAGTTCCTTCCCAATTATGGGAGAACAGAAATCATTCCTGTTAGTTATATAGGGACCCTGGTGGTGCCGCGGTGAAAGCACTTGACTGCTGACTGAAAGGTCCAGGCCCACCAGTAGGAAGCCGTGGGGTCTACTTAGATGAAGACTGGCCGTCTTGGAAAGCCTCTGGGGCAATTCCCCTCGACCCTGGAGGGTCACTCCGAGTTGGAATTGACTCAGTGGCTGTGGGCTTGGTTTTGTGTGTGTGTATGCAGATGTATCCTTGGCCAGTTGGGAAGAGCAGGAGCATGTCGGTGAGAGGGTTGCGTTCCCTTGTTTCCTCAGCAGCCAGTACACCATGTGACGGCTGGGCTGGGTCTGCCCCGGAGCTCTGGTAAAGGCCCTTGGCTAGGCTTTAGGCTTTCAAAGCCCTTTGTCCTCTTTGGAGCCTTGCCCAGCCCGTTTGACCGATGAAGACACCAAGGCTGGGGGAGATTGATCTGCTGAGGAGACTCATTCATCCCAGTGACGGGCTGCTGTGTGACAAACCGCTGCCACACTCAGTCGCGTAAAACCACACCAGGTGACCGTTCTCCAAAGTCCTGGTTGGCTGGACCCCGCCGGGCAGCTCTTTCCCACATGATGTCTCTGGACTCGCTCTTTGGGTGGCAGTCAGCTGGCCTGTAACGTCCAAAGTGGCCCCTCATCCTCCTGGACCTCTGTGCACATTTCCTGTGAATTGTCCGTAGTCTGTCCTGGATTTCTTTATAATGCAGGTGACCAGGGCCCAGGAAGGCAGAAGCAGAGCTGGTCAGTCTTGTTGAGGCCTGGGTCTTGAAGTCACTGTACCACCGTCCGGATTGCACAGTGGAACACAGGTCTCTGTGGCTTGGACCCAGGGCTCTGTGCCCCACCAGACGACACCCCTCCTGGCCTGTCTCCTTGGGAGTGGCAAAGGTTGCTAGCTTCTGTGTGCTCTGGGAGGAAGCCAATTTTTCTTTTGGCTTCCTGAAGTGGAAGCCACTAGCTACCTCTTTGCACAGGTTAGGATCCAAGATCACTAAGCCTGTGAGGGACACCCCCTCCCCCCCCCCCAAATGGACACGGCCCTGGAGATTAGCTAGCTGACCCCAGAGTGCAGCATTGTTTTTCAGACATGCATAAACTTCCCCAATGGAGTTTCCCTTTCTGCGCCTGGTGGCCTCTTGCTCCACAGCACTGGCCGTGTGGGATACTAGCGTGACAGCCAGATGTGCGGGCTGGCCTAATTTCGAGTTGGCCCAGTTACTGTTCAGTCCAGTGATTCCCAGACATAGCTCAGCTGGCAGATTCACCAGGGAGTTTTGGGAAAATTGTAGATTCCTGGGCCTTCTCCAAGGCCTATTGAACTAGAATTTCCAGAGGCGCAGTCCAGGAACCCGTATTTTAAAGCACCCTATTAATTGGGGTCCTTTCTGGCTGAGGAGCCATGGAAGCCAGTGGCCTCGTTCCTCTGGGCAGCCGGTCAGACCCTGGTTTTGAGGAGGCCTCCTGGGGCCCCAGAATGGTTCCCTCCACTGCACCACCGGGAAGTGACTCCTGACCGCTTCAGGGAAGGTTCTGTGGAATTTTGTGACTGGGTTCTTTCACTGAGCATACTTGTGATACTTTTGGGGTGTAAGTGTTATTTACTTGGTGAGAATATACGAGGAGCCCTGGTGGTACAGTGGTTGCGACCTGCAAGGTCGGCAGTTTGAAACCACCAGCTGCTCCTTGGGAGAAAGTTGAGGCTTTCTTCTCCTTTCAAGCGTTAGAGTCTTGGAAACCCACAGGGGAAGTTCGAGCCCTGCCTTATAGGGTCGCTATGAGTCAGCAGTGAGTTTGGTTCTGTTGGTTAAACAGCAAAACATACACCAGTTTAACAATTTTGACTTGTATAATTTATTGATGCTGATTACATTCTTCGTAACTCTTATGTCCTTCCTTTTCTGAGTTGTCTTCCCTCGTTAACATAGACTCATTGCCCCCCAGGCCCCTCCCTGTCTAATCTTTCTAGGAGCTGTTGTCTGATTCCAGGCAGATAGTTCTGAAGAGAGCATAATGCTCCAGGGGAGCAGTTCCTCACTAATTCAGTCAAACTGCTGCTCGGTTTTTAAGACGGCTTCAGGAAATGTTTTTGCAGCAGAGTGGGTATGTGTTGGGCTGTTAACTGCAAGGTCAGCAGTTCAAAACCACCAGTGATCTCAGAAACCCCATCCCATAGCATCCTTATGAGTCTCATCTGCTTGAGACAGTAAGTTTGGTTGTTACTTTGTTTTCTTTGTAACCTTGTTGCGAATTGAGTAAAGGTTTGCAGTATTTTATGAATGTATCCAGCCCTGGGCAATCTGTAGCTGGTGTTTCTATCTGTTGCTGTGGTGAAGTGTTTATGTGTCCCTCTTTGAAGTCTTGAAGTCAGTTCCTAGCCAAAGTGGCATTCCCCCCCCCACCACCACCACCTTAGTGGGCTGCAGACCTTTGTGTGCCTCAGACTCACAGAGCCAGCTGGCTGCTTGAAGTTGTTGGATACCTCAAACCACCGCTGTCCAAATCCAAGCCCCACGCTTGACCTCGCCCACCCCACCTCCCCGCCCCACAGGCGCCCTTGTTCATGAAGAGACCCCGCTCTAACACAAAGTTGAGGAGCCACACCTCACTCCCCTTACCCCCCTTGGCTTTGCCCCTGGTAGGTACCCTGGCCTACCAGGATACCAGGCCATCTGCTTTCTCCTCCTGCCTCACAGGGGTGCTGGCAATGGCCTCCCGACTTATCTCCCTTCATCTATTCCGGCAGGTACAGTCCTTTCTGCCTTACCCAGCAACTTGAATCAAGCCATCTTTAACAATAACAACACCAAAAATCAGGTCTTATCCTTCCCCTTCATCCCCTAGCCCCAGGCCTTGCCCCAGAGCATACTCTGCTCACCCCTGCCCTTTCTCCTGCTCTCTCGATACTTCAGCCTCTGACCTCAAATGTCCTTAGCTCACAGGTCCCTGCTGAGCTGTCTGTCTACAGTGGTCTCCCCCATTACTCCCCTTCTCACCACCCTGACTGTGGCCCTCCGCACTCTCCCTGCACCCATCGGTTTGTTTAGGTGTAGGTTTATTATCTGAGTCTCTGACAAGTAGAGAAATGTGACGGAGCACCCTGTTGACCTTCCTTGCCTCTTTAACATAATTTTCTCACAGCCTAGCATAGTTGCTGCATCTTTGTAGCCTTCAGTTAAAAGAAGTGTGTGTGTGCACGTGCACATAGCGATATGTAATTTTAATGAATCAAATTGTAGGGATATTGATGAATTTTACCAAGCCCCAGGAAGTTACCCTCATTTCCCTTCTCTGCAGTTGTTAAGAGTGCCTAACTGACTCCCTTGAATCTGGGTTCATTTATAAGACTTAACCTGCCATCACTTAGAATCATTATATGATATTCCTGCCACCCTTTGGGCCTATACCATGCTCTGACCTGTCCACCAGTTGTCTGGGGTCTCATATGCCCCTTTCGCTGGGCCCCCCGAGGCCGGCCTGCCTTTTGAGAAAGACGGTGGTGTCTGGGAGCATTGGGGCCTCGTGGTGGCTCGTGGTATATACTCCTTCCTGTTGCCCACAGAGACTGTGTGGTGTCGCTACACTTCCCCAGTCATGCGCTGGGGCGTTGGGTTGGTGACGTGTAAGAAGATGTGGGTTCCAGCCCCGCCTCACTGCCATGCCTTGAAGTCATCAGGAGAGACGGACGTCACTGGAAGTTGTGCGTGTACAAAAGTAGAAATGAAGAAGTGCTTCTCGGAAGCCTGATGTAGTCCTCCCTCTGATGGTGGTGGATGCCGACACCGTTGGTAAACACTGCCTGAGTCACCTGCCCCCCGCCCCACTTCCTGTCTGGGAAAGCCAGTTGCACGCCTGTGATGAAGAGATGCCCAGAGGTCTCCCGAGTCAAGGGAGCAGCCAGTTCTTCTGTCCCCACATGAGTTGTGTGGCCTCAGATCAATGTGTGGAGTAGACCCTCGGGGATTGAAGGAGGCGCTGGTTGGCCGAGGCAGCTCATGTGTACCAGAGAGCTCAGTGTGTCTGTCCCCTGTGGTGGGGTCACTCAAGGCCCTAGAAATTCACCTATGCCAGCAACAACTGGCTGGCCATCCTTTGTGCGCATCTCAGATTCCCTTTGGGGTTTGCTCCAAGCCTTCCCCAGCTCGCCCCGGTCCTCTCAAACCATGTGAAACCCCTGGAGGTGGCAAGCACTGCAACTGCCTTTCCTGTCTTTTCTTGGTACTTCAGAAATCTCGCTCACAGAGGTGTGTAATTTATTGTTCCTTCAGTGGTTCTCAAGGGCCTGCTCGGTACCTTACCTTACTAGAATCTGGAAGTGCGCATGGGAACAAGATCATCCCCCGCTTTCATCTCCGGACCCCCGGTCCCCATTTCCCTCCTCACCGAGCGTACCTTTGCCAGCCAGGTTCCTCTTCCTCTTTCCACGGCACCCATGCGAGCGTGCGGCCTTTCTCTGCTTCTCCCTCACCCTCTTTAGAACCAGGAGAGGATAAACGTCTGTGGGGCTGAGCTTCCAACTGTGTGTGATTTGGTACACTCGTCGGGGAGACTCGGTCAGTTGCCTTGGTGTATTGTTCAGGGGAGGCTTGACACAAAACTCCAACCCTCGAGGCAGCCAGTCCAGGGCCAGCAGGAGTCCTGTATGCTGTCAGAGCTCTCAGCTGTGAGTTCTTCATCGGAACTCACCTTGCTTGCTGGTTTGCCCTCACCTGTGCCCCAGGACGCCCAGGTGTACGCACGCATGCACAGTCCCGCAGTGCTGTCTGCCAGCCCTCTCTTCCAAGGTCCTTCTGGAACTCCAACCTCTGACCTCTTGGTGAGCAGCCAAGTTTGTTACCTGTTTGTACCACCAGGATCACCTGGCACTGAAGTTCATGAAGTGACCTGATTAATTGGGGTGAATTGGAACGGGCAGCTTGAACGAGGCCTGTGGGGAGCCTTTCCTGAACTGCAGCTGTGCAGAACCTGTGCTCAGTGGCCTTGGCCCTGGGCTTGGCCTCCTTGGTCTCTTGGCTTAGACTAGTGGCCGTGCCAGGAGTCATGGAAAGCTGGGTGCGCCGCAGCCGCCCCTGTGGCCCTCAGAGGCGGCTCTGGGTTTGGATCCTGGTTCAAATACTCATTAGCCACGTCCCCTTGACAGGTATGAAGGGCGTGGGTGTCAGCTTCCTCTTCTGGAAAATGGGGGCAGTGGACTGTTGTGAGGGTGAGTGACACTGTGACCGAGACGGTTATCTCTCTCAGCGGAGAGCTCCAGGGCCCGGTGACTCACTTGACCTCGAAACAGAGTACCCTGAGCTCAGACAGAGCCAGCGGCGCTGACTCAAGCCCAGGCTGCCCCTGGGCTGCTCCTCCTTCCTGCCACAACTCCCCTTAGCCGTCCACTGCGGGGCCTCCTCACGTAGCGCCCGAGTCCTGTGTCCTTGCTTTTGAAAGTGCCCCTCAGAATGCTGCTGGCTTCTAGAGGGGCCCCGGGAGCTTCTGTGACCCTGGCTCCATTTTCTGTGTTGTGTCTCGGTTTGGGACTCCTCCCCCCACCACCCTGGTAATGTGGGTTCATTGGGTGTTTTTTACACGTGACCTCCCTCTCTGGAGACCTTGGGGAGAGGGCCAGCTTCCTGTTGCATTCCCTGGCTGGCAGGGCTCTCCCTCTCCCACTCTCCCCTTCTCCCTTTGCCCCCCTCTCTCCCTGCCTCTTTCTCCAGCCAGGAAGGAAACCCTTAGAGGATCTCACCTTGATCCTGGGGCTCATCTCTTACACCCCTGCCCTGTGTGTCTCAAAGTCCCATCTCTGGGGCAGCCCAGCATTGAAATCACTCCAAATGAACGTGGGATCTGGTCCGCTTAGTGTTCGTGTTCTAATTTGTGGGCATTTCTGGGGCGTGAGGAGATGGTTTTGCTCTGTATGGAGTGGTTGGATTTGGGCTTGGTGGAGAGTAAACGGGATTGTTCAGCCCCGTGGGCAGCAACCAGCACAGAGGTACACCGAGCCCCACGGGGGGCTGTACCATAGGCCTCTGCACTTCCACACTTAACCCTCCTGCGGGAAGCCTGTGTCTGCTGCTCCCTGCAGACTGTACGGCCTGTGCCTGCCCCGTGCTGCCTTCTACAGTAACCCCCACTCTGGGGCTCCTCTCGTTTCCAGACAGGAGAAGGGTCCTGGTTTTCTTGGTGCTTATGGCTCCCCACACTTCTCTCTGCTGGTGGCTGCTCAAGTGACCTGGTGAGTTGACTTGCACACGTCCCCCTGGTCCATGAGCGGCAATGGCACAGATGGCAGGGAGCGCTGCGCTTTGGGTGGTGAGCCAGTTGAATGAATGTGAAGCATTGTGGCTGAACATAAGGTTACAATTCTAGCGGAGGGTGCCTGGCACTTACAGCAAGCCAGTGGCCAGGAGAAGCAACCAAAATCCTGCAAATTAAAGTGGTTTCCGGTCGTAAGAATCCATGTCTTGCATTCCATCTCCAAACTTGGCTCCTCTAAGTGCCAGGCAGAGGACTACATGCTCATTATAATCCCTAGTGGCCACTAAGAACCTTTACTTTTAGAATCAGGCTCCTCTGCTGGAAGGGACATAGGCTGTGGAAATGGGGGATTCGCCCACCTGGGGCCTTCAAGGAGACCAGGTTGTGAAAGCTCACTAACCCCCAAACCCCACCCTGGCTGCTGTTGTTGACCCGCCTCAGAGTGAGTCCTGAGAGAGTGGAACTGCCCCAAAGCGTTTCCTAGGCTGTAATGGTGCGGCAGCAGACAGATGGCTGGTATTTCAAACTACTGGCGTTTTTGTTAGCAGGCGAGTGCTCAACCACTGTGCCACCAGGGCTCCTTCTGAGAGCTCAGTCCCCTGGTGGTTACTGCCCAGTGTTGTGCTTGCTGATGGCTGCCCATCACTGCAGCCTGTGAAGGTCCCCCCACCCTCCCTGAGATTTCAGTAGCTCAAAGGGGAGGTCTGGACAGGCCCCTGGTGGTACGGTGGGTAACAAGTTGGGCTGACTAACCGAAAGGTCAGCAGTTTGAACCCAGTAGCCACTCCTTGGGCAAAGAATGAGACCGTCTGTTTCTGTAAAAATTACAGCCTGGGAAACCCTAGGGAGCAGTCAACACTTTTCTGCTTTGTTTGAGTTTGGGATAAGCCCCAGAAAGAGCTCAACAGGGGCTATGCCCCCACCCCCACCCTCACCCCCACCCCCACCCCTGTGCTCTGTTTTATGGTGGAGCTGGATATTTGCAACTCTGTGGCTGGCATGGTCTCAGGAGAGGCATGTGACCTCTATGAGGATCCCCAGAACGTCTGTCAGGCAGCAGCAGTCTGATGGGAGTGACGGGTACAGACTCCCAGCCCCCTTTGCTAGGATTTCATGATTCAATTTGGACTATGAGATTGGCTCAGCGCTGGGGGTTGGAGGATGACTGATTGACACACTTGATTCCTTCCCATGACAGCAAAGCCTGTGAGAACCAGAATTTGGTTTATCCAGGGCAGCCTTGTTTATCCAGGTCTTATAGGAGCCCTGGTGGCATAGTGGTTACCAGCTGGACTGTGATCCCCAAGGTCCTGAGTTCAAAACCATTTCTACTCCCACAAAGAGTTACAGTCTGAAACGCACAGGGCCTGTTCTACCTGGCGGTGAGTTTGCTTTGGGGCTTGAAAGTTTACTCTTCTATCCCTGATTTTAGGGAAAAATCTTTTTATCATTTTTCTTCTCTGACAAATTTCTGCATTCTTAGATTTCAGTGTAGGTGTGTCTCAGTCTTTGATTGTGTAACATCGGCACCTGTGTGTGGGGTTCTCTGCTGTCGCCGAAGATAGTGACCTCTTGAGGACAACACAGCCCGCCTCAGCACGCCTGCAGTCTCCTTGCAGGGAGCTGTGAGCAGCAGTGCAGGACGGTGCACCCCTGTGAGGCCGCTGCGGGCAGATTCAGCCCTTTGACAACCTGCTGCGTTTGCCCAAAAAGCTTCTGCTGGTTTGTTTAGGGGCTCATTTGCTAGCATGGCTACAGAATAGCCTAGAATAATGAGAATAACCTTTTGAAGCATTTGTTTCTAGAGTTTCGCCCCAAATGTCCCTCTCAATCTTTGTGAACTTCTTTCTTCCTCTCTCTCCTCTGAGTGATGGTACTTTTAGAGTGTCCCTGCAGCTGCTGAGTTTCATGTGTCCACGTTGTCAGGTGTCCTGACTTTTCAAGTCTGACGTTTCCATTTGGCTGGGAGAGTTTGTCAGAGAGATGGATGAATTGGGCTGGCGTGGGCTCGGGGATGAATGATGCTGGCCCTTTCCCACACACTTTCTGAAGCCCCCCTCGTCTGTGACCGCAGATTAGAGGAGGGAAATAGAGCAGAGTGGGGGTGGATTCATGAATGGGGACTCCAAATGGACCCGTAGTCTGTGGTCCCAGCCTGTTGTGGAAGCCCCACCAGGTCACCAGGGACCTGGCCCTCTCTGGTTTTCTACTCTGCCATTGCTAGGGTGTGATTGTCATTCTCATGGTCCAAAGTGGCTGCCTTTGTTCCCCCGCAATTACAACCACATTCCTGGCAGCAGGATAGAGGAAGAGAAATGGCAAGGATGCAGTTTCTTTCTTTTTTTAAGGAGACAGCAAGAAAGGCTTTTGCTTCTACCACTTCCTATGACTGAAGGAAAGCTCCTTGAACTCTCAGAGCCTCCCTTACCTCATTTGTGGAATGGCCATGCTAAGACTTACATGAGGTGGTTGATTTTAGGGACACTGTGTATAAAGTGCCTGGCAGGATGCGCAGGTGCAGGACGGTGCTCTAAAGGGTGACTGCCGCTGCCACACCTGACTCCCTTGTCCTTCCCCCACCTCTCCTTGGCCCTTGCTCTGCCCCATTTGACCCGTTATCCGAGTTCTTGCCCTCCATGCCTTCTTTCCTCATCTCCCCTCTTTTCTGGTCCTAATTTCCCTGGTCTCCCAGCGCCTTGTCATTCCTCTCCCAGTATGCTGTTCTTCAAAAACGAGACCACGAAGAGCCGTGAGCAGTAATTAATGGCAGCTTATCATTCCATTACGAGGACCAGAGGTTAGAGATGATGGCTGCCCTGGTGAACTGCAGGTCAAGAGATGAGTCATGTAAGAACCTCAGGTCTAGTGAGTTTATTCATGAATCCATTTGTGATTACACTTAGCAGCTAGTAGGCAGAGACAGAGAGATTCGTTAGTGGTGCAGTGGTTGAGTTCTGGGCTTCAGGGTTGTTGGTTCAGACTCACCAGCTGCTGTCTCACCAGCTGCTGTGCAAGAGGAAGATGTGGCCCATCTGCTTCCGTAGAGATTTCTCAAAACTCCTCATTGTCGTGGAGTCCATTCCAACTCAGAGACCCGATGGGATGGATGCGATGGGATAGAATTGTTCCTGTGGGATAGAATTGTTTCCAAGCCTTTGGCTCTACGGGAGTAGAAAGCCTCATCTTTCTCCCTTGGAGTGGCTGGTGGACTCGAATTGCGAACCTTAAGGTTCACATCCCAACACATAACCACTGCGCCACCAGAGCTCCCTCACTTAGAGGTT
Source organism: Tenrec ecaudatus (assembly GCF_050624435.1). Taxonomy (NCBI): domain Eukaryota; kingdom Metazoa; phylum Chordata; class Mammalia; order Afrosoricida; family Tenrecidae; genus Tenrec; species Tenrec ecaudatus. The sequence continues at coordinate 166,177,720 of NC_134536.1, forward strand.
TACAGCCTTAGAAGCCTTAGGAGCTTTTACTCTGTCCTATAGGGTAATATGCATCAGAATCTACTTAGTGGCGATGAGATAGTGGGCAAGCTGAGACAAAATAGCATAAACTAGTACCTTAAGTTCCTGCCAGGTAGTTACAAAATAAAAAGATTTTTTTTTCATGGCATATACCAGCCCTGAAGAACTTAGTCTTTCATTGAAGACTGCAGGGTCAAAAGTCACTGCAAGTAGGCAGTAGCTTAGATGATGATACTTAGCAGCTAGAGGACCCAGCTGTCCTCAGTTTCATCATCTGTCAAATGGATGGAGGCACGTGGTGGGCTGAGCAATGGACGCACCGATGTGGTTATAGCACGGTGGAGGTTGTTGCTGCTCTCCACCACTTTGTAGTCATTGGAACAAACAGCCAGGGGCAATGTGTGAGAGGCCTTAGATGTCACGCAGGGAATTCATGGGCAGGGGCATGCCATGTCACATCCTGTCGGGCCTAGGAATGCCACTGGCAGGAGGGGGGAGGCAGGACAGGGGCAGGTCCAAGTGAGAGTGGGCAGGTCCGACTCTAGGACAGTCCAGTCAGTGGAAAGGAGAGAATGTATGTTTGGAAACCAGTCATGAGAGAGAACCCAGTGATACTGGCGTTTCCACCTGTGTCACAGGGAATTCCTGCCATTGGCCGTGGAGTGGGGACGGGACGGGCTAGGCAGCAGGAGAGGAAGGAGGTGCATGTGCTCCCTTCAGCAAACCCAGCCTGAGCTCCTGCTGCCTGTCAGGCATGCTGCTGCTGCTGGGCTAAGGCCAGGGTTGCCCGCCCATGGCAATGATGATGGATGATTGATAGGCCCCAGGTGATATGTAGATGGCCAGCAGGAGAGAGGCCAGGACAAAGATGTAGGGTGCAGTAAAATCACCAGTGGGTGGAGTGTGCAACAAGCCAGGAAGTCAGTGTGGAACAGAACTGGGGGATGGAATGTGGATCATTGTAAGGGTGGGTGAGGGAAGAGTAAGCAGGTAGGGTTTGGGGAGCCCCTGGAAAAGGATGGCCTCAAGAAGGAGGTCAGGCGTGTCATGGCAGCATCGAGATGGGAACAGGACCAGGTAGCAGAGGGCAGGCCCCTTGGGTTGAGCAACAAGTCACCAGAGAGTGATGGACAGTTTTATTGGCTGCATGTAGTTAGGCCTTCACATTCATCGTCATGCCTGGTGGGCAGAGGGTATTGGCTTATTTTATGGATTAAGAATGAATGCATTTGAATTATGCTGGCAAAGAGTATTGAAAGAACAAGCAAATCTCTTTTGGAAGAAGTATAGCCAGCCTGCTCCTTCAAAGCCGAGATGGTGAGACTTTGTCTCATGTGCTTTGGGCATGTCAGCAGAGAGCACTCCTTGGAGAAGGCACCCTGCTTGATAAAGGTGGGTGAGTGCAAAAGAGGACTGGCGCTGAGATGGATGGACACAGCAGCTCAGCCAGGAACACTGAGGATGGTGCAGGGCTGCGGGAGGGGGGGAGGGGGCTTGGTTTTGTTGCACCTGGGGTCTCTCACTGTGAGTCAGAATTGTCCTATCTACAAGGATGCAAAGCTGAAGGGAAGCCCAATCAGACCAGCCGACCTGCCCTGGGCAGGGAAGGGTGCATTCCTAAAAGGGGGACTTCCTCAAAGTTAGAAGAAGCTGGGCATGGAGGAAAGGGGCTGGTGGGGAAGGGACTGGCAAAAGACTTGGGGGGCCGCATGTGTGGAGTAAGATGCAGTTGACCTAGCTGTGAGGAAGGGGGAGCAGGCTGGAGAGGGAGTGAGTGAGGGCTTGAATCAGTGAGGGCCATGTGCACCAAGACCAGATTGGGTTTTGTTCTGGTGTGGAAGGAAGTTATTAAAAGATTTTCAGTAGGAAGTAGATATGATCAGATTTGTGTTTTAGAAAGATCGGTTTGGCTGCAGGCTGGGGAGAGGGTGGGGAGTAGAAGTGGGGGCCAGAGACTATAATGGAAATCTAGCGTTGTAGACAACGAGAGAACCGGGGAGTGTGCTTAAGAATCTTGGGAATGAGGGGATAGCTTCAAGGAGTCTAGCTGGCTTCAAGGTTGAGATCCCAGCCAAAGGCAAGCAGGAACTCGAAAATGTAATCTTTAGCCTACTAACTCAAGTTATTGGTTGATCCTGAGGCCCATTCAATGCCTCAAGGTCAGGGCTTCAGACTGGATCTCCCTGGAGGTGAGAGGGGCCAACGGAGAGACTGAGACAGACCTGCCCTTACAGCTGCCCTCATTGCTACAGGCTCTCTCCCATCCCCTCCACACCTGGCGGTTTCTCTCTGCCCCGGAAAGACTGGCTGTGCCCTGAGGGACCTCTCTCCTTTCCCTCTTCTCCCATGGGCTGCTGCTCCCAGTCGGTTCTGCACACCTTTGTCAGTGGTCAGGAGGTGGGAAGCCAGCCTCTCACAGACAGGGGCTCCGCTGGATATTTTTCACAGCCATGGTTGGATTTGTGGGTATCTATAAGTCTGAGAATTTATAGAGCCATATAAACTCACAAACATCAAATTGATTAACCCTCATAGCAAGTAACCCTGTAGGACAATAAAATTGCTTCTTCAAGTTTCTGAGACTATAAATCTTTAAAGTGAAGACAGCCTCATCTTTCTCCCTCAGAATGGCTGCCGGATTTGAACTGCCAACCTTTCAGTTAGCAGTCCAACACCTGCCTAACAGCACCGTCAGGCCTACCCTATAGTCCTTAGTGACAAAGAATCCAGCGCCAGCCATGTGCTAGGCCCTTGTCCCTCATACTGTCCTTCAGAGAGGTGGGTGTCCAGGTGTGCTCTGCACTGCCTAGGCTGCCTTGTCTGCCGTGCAAGACCAATCAAAGACCTCCCCACCGAGAAATGCTGGCTCTTCCTAAAGCGTCTCTGCTTCTCCCGCAGTAGAAATCGTTCTTTCTGCGCAGTGCACACCTCTTGTGTGGAATCTACAGTGTGGTTTGTGCTCTCGCCCTCTTCAAGGGCAGGTAGGCCTACTCATTCAGTATCTCTCCCCATCAGGACCTAGGTCACCACACAAGTCAGTCCCATTAATGATCTTTTTTTTTTTTTTTAATGATCTTTTAATTGCCCGGGGCTCTGGCTGGAGTTGGGTGGGAAAGGTGCCTCTGGGGTCATAGCAAAGGCTGCCTGGGAAAGGATCAAGAATGCAGTCTTTCCAAATTCCCAGTGGTTTCTAACTTTCAGGGTTTGGGAATGAAAAATAGAAATTTCTGGGAATTCCCAGAACCCTCGGTTATTCTGTATTTTCCCTAACTTTATGAGTTTTAAAAGAAGAACGTTGCTGTTAGAGGCTGTGCAGACCATTCTGACTCCCAGTGACCCCCTGTGCCTGGACTAGAACTGCGTAGTCGGGGACAGGTTACCAGGCTTGTTTTCTGAGCCGTCTCTCTGGGTGGGTTCAATTGGATGACTTTTCAGCCAGTAGTCAAACACTTTAACTGTGTACCCCACACCGCCCGGGGACTCCAAAAGAAGTGTGAGCAAGCAGAATAAAGAAACTACCAAGGACTTTTCTGTGACAAGGTTATACGAAAGTGTCAAATGTTTCCTGTTTATGTATAATATAAAATGTGTGGCTTATTATTATGAACTAATACAAGGGGGTACTCCTCCCAAAACAGATTTTTTTTCCAAAGCTATGTATTCAAAGTTTTTTTGTTTTTTTTTAACAAAACAACCTTATCACCTTCAAAGTATTCTCCAATACACTTAATACATTTGTTAAATATCGCAATTTGATTCCTGGAAACGTTTTTTCAAACTCATCTGTTTGGATGACTGACAGCAACACCCTCATTTTTTTATTCACCTCTTTTGTGTTGTTGTCAAATCACTGTCCTTTCATGGTCCTCTTTATTCATGGACGCAAAAAGAAGTCACACAGAGCGAGGTCAAGTGAGTAAGGTGTGTGGGGCGAGAGACATGCTGGTTTTTGCCAAAAACTGGTGCACTGAGATGGCTGTGTGAACAGGTACATTGTCGTGGTTGCAAAACCAGATCCCCATCTGACACAAATCAGGCCTTTTTTGTCTCACACTGTTATTCAGTCTTTTCAGAACCTCTAAACAGAATGCTTGATTTAACAGTGTGACCTGTTGGAACAAACTCCAAATGCACTATAAGCCAACCTTTTTTGTCCTTTTGGGAACAAGTTTTGGCGTAAATCAACATTGCACCTGTTTTGAAATGGGAAGACCACTGGTATTTCCCATAGCACTGGCCTTGTAAGCTTTGTTCCAACATCACAACAGTTTCTGTGGCATTTTTTTCTGAGCAGGAAACATTTCACAGCCACACGCTGTTCTCATAAATTGGCCATCATAAAAAACGAGGTTCGAGTGAAACTGATTTTATGAAAAAATTCACGGTGACCAGAGAGAAACTTCCCAGGCAACGTCACTGGGTGCACTAAATAAGAGTGGGTTGCTGGCTGCTTGCCTAGCGGGAAAAATGCATACTATCAAAGCTCCACCAAGCTGGCTTCCGGATTTTTGGGGGGTACCCTCTTGTATATCAAAGGTCACACATTGATTTCTACCTGATACAGATATTCTTGGTGTCTTGGCTTTTAGGCCTGTACCTGGGATTATTGGGGGTGCTGATTCAGTAAATTCCATTGGGTAGACCACATTAGCTCCAGTTTCTTAGACCTAGTTGAATTTATAACATTTTAGTCTGCTCTTTGAGAGAGCTCCTCGGCAGACTCAGGATCTCATAACATGCTTTCTGATTTGAATGAGAAAATTTTGTATTTAAATAACCCACACTTTTTGTGTCTAGTGACCTTTATTTCACAACTTTTCGTCTACGTCCTTTCCTATACTGGACACTGTCCTGCATTCGGCTCTCGTACCCATTCCACCTTCCTAGAAATACCACAGCTCTCAGAGGGGAGGAGTCGTGCATGTCTGTTGGCACACCACGTAAAGAAAGTGGGGATATGACAGAGATTTCCAAATACTTCACATAATGAACATTTTAACCATGATGAGTTGAATGATCTGATCAGGGGCTTAAATCTATCCAAGGAGTCTTCTGAATTGCTTGTCTCCAGACTAAAGGGGGAAAAAATGTACTTTAGCCTGGAACAAAAAATGATATTTTATTGGAGAGAAGAGGATTTGCTGCCATTCTTTTTAAAAAATAGCTTTATTGACATATAATGCATAGATATAAATCAATAGTTCATTTGTATTAGAAAGAGTTGTACAATCATCACTATAATCATTTCTAGGCCATTTTCTTACTTCTTGTACTTATTATTAGCTCCTCATTTCCCCCCAACTTCCTCTGCCATAACCCCCAAGAGACCATTAATCCAGTTACTGTGCCTATGGATTTACCTATCCTGGATTTTATATTACAGGAAAACATACAACAAACAAAAGCCAACTGCAATAACGAAATACGCCAGAGAAAAACGTCAATCAAGAAGAAAGCAGAAAACATGAACAACTAGGACAAATTGAAAACGGGTCAGAAGGAAATCAAATGCTAAGGTGTTAGGTGTTACCCTAACTGTGCCCGCAACAATCCATTTTCCAGTGCACTCTGCTGGATAGCGGAGCTATTCACAGCACTCATTTATGGTCAGAGAGAGTTCATCAGAGACTTATCCACTTAAAAAATGAAACGACCGTAACATGGACCACAAGGTAGATCGAATGATAAGCTACTACGATTTTAGCCTGACTACATCTGCCATCGAGTTCACACTGCTCTGTCTGATAGCAACGTTATTCACATCTCTATGGTCAGAGGGTATTCACCAGGGACTCAATCCATGCGGGGACCCTGCTGATGCATCTGGGGCTTCCCTTGTCATCCATAGCCTTCCGCAAACCAGATGTGCACAATTTAAGCTATGATACCATTCCTTCCTCTGGCTTTGTTTAGATTTTATTATTTACAATCCTTGGATCACACAGGCTGGTGTGCTTTTTTCATGTGAACTTAGTTGACACCTCACTTAGATGGCTTCTTGTTTTAAGGCAAGCTTTTAAGACCCCAGACATGATTCGTTATTTTTTAAAAATCATTTGGTTGGGGGCTCATATAACTCTTATCACAATCCATACATAACATCAATTGTGTGAAGCACATTTGTACATTTGTTGCCCTCATCATTCTCAAAACATTTCTCTCCACCTAAGCCCTTGGCATCAGCTCCTCATTTTTCCCCCGCCCTCATGAACCCTTGATAATTTATAAATTATTTTGTCATATCTTACACTGTCCGACGTCTCCCTTCACCTACTTTTCTGTTGTCCATCCCCCAGGGAGGAGGTCACATGTAGATCCTTGTGATTGGTTTCCCATTTCTACCCTACCCTCCCAGTGTCACCACCTCGGCACTGGTCCTGAAGGGATCATCCACCCTGGTTTCCCTGTGTTTCCAGTTCCTAGCTGTAACAGTGTATATCCTCTGGTCTAGCCAGATTTATAAGGTAGAATTGGGATCATGATAGTGAGGTGGGGAAGCATTTAAGATTTAGAGGAAAGTTGTATGTTTCATACTTGCTACACTGCACCCTGACTGTCCCATCTCCTCCCTGCTACCCTTCTTATTTTACATTTTTATTATTGTTATTATTTTTTATTTTACATTTTATTAGAGGCTCATACAACTCTTATCACAATCCATACTTATACATACATCAATTGTATAAAGCACATCTGTACATTCTTTGCCTTCATCATTTTCAAAGCATTTGCTCTCCACTTAAGCCCTTTGCATCAGGTCCTCTTTTTTTTCCCCCTCCCTCCCCACTGCCCCCTCCCTCATGAGCCCTTGATAATTTATAGATTGTTATTTTGTCATATCTTGCCTTATCCGAAATTTCCCTCCCCCCCCCTTCTCTGCCGTCCATCTCCCAGGGAGGAGGTTACATGTGGATCCTTGTAATGGGTTCCCCCTTTCCAACCCACTCACCCTCTACTCTCCCAGTATCGCCCCTCACACCCCTGGTCCTGAAGTTATCATCCACCCTGGATTCCCTGTGCCTCCAGCTCCCATATGCACCAGTGTACAACCTCTGCCCCATCCAGTCCTGCAAGGTAGAATTCGGATCATGGTAGTTGGGGGGAGGAAGCATCCAGGATCTGGAGGAAAACTGTGTTCTTCATCGGTACTATATCGCACCCTGACTGACCCATCTCCTCTCCTAAACCCCTCTGTGAGGGGATCTCCAGTGGCCGACAAATGGGCTTTGGGTCTCCACTCTGCACTTCCCCCTTCATCCCTTCATTCCCTATGGTACACACACACACACACACACACACACACACATACATATACATATTTTTTTCCTGCTACCCTTCTATAAGAGGATGTCCAGTTGCCTACAGATGGGTCTTGGTTCTCCACCCTGCACTCCCCTCATTCACAATGATTTGATTTTTTGTTGTTGTTGTTCTTTGATGCCTGATACCTGATTCCTTCGACACCTCGTGATCACACAGGCTGGTGTGCTTCTTCCATGGGCTTTGTTGCTTCTGAGCTAGATGGCCGCTTGTTTACCTTATTCTTTCTTTTTCATCCATTTTCTGCCATCTACTTTCTTCACCACACTTTGGTGTAGCACCCCTCTTTTCAGTGATCTCTTCATGAGGGCAGCTCATTGCCCTTCTTTACCAGAGGCAGCAACTTAGTATTCTGCAGTGACTTCAGAAACCTGAAGAAAACTGTTCTTTCAGAATATAACTTAAGTGAGTGATGTCTTTTCATTGACATTTCAAAATGTCGTTTGAGAAGTGTTGGTTTTTTTTGAAATGTGTTCTTTTAAATAATGCCCAAAAATATGGTTCCATTTCAATTGACCACTCCACCAAGACGGAAGTGGAATACGAGGCCATCTCTGGAGTCTTGGGAAAGATAAATGACCGAGAACATCAATGGGTAGCTTGTGTAAACTTGACAATGGTTAATTTTCTTCTTTGCCAACAAAGTGGCTCCACAATGTGTCCTTGCTTATTATCCCTTTTGGGATAGTAGAGCCAAACATGAACTTTGACAAGAAAAGATTGGCTTCCAAGGGAATGTATGGTGGTTGGACAAAATGTAATCAGTGAACTTTAGTAGCATGAGATGGACACTCATACTGCCACCACTACATATAAAGCTAGGCCAGACAGTGTGCACAGTCTCTGAATCAAGATGGTTTGTGCATTCAATAATACACAGCACCCCAGTTTCCTGGGATTACTGTGGGAAAACTGAAGGCAGGGATTTTCAGTAGTCCACAGACCAGACAGCTCTGCTTGCACATGACCCACATTTCACAGCATCAGTGACTGAACTCCAATCCTGTGCCTGGTCTTCCCGCACTGTGTGAAACTTCTGGGCAACTAGAAGGCAGACAACTGCACACCGTGGTAGAGGAGCTGCTCTTTCATTTCAGGAGGCGTGGCTGTAACGTGCGTTTGCAGGTCCGTTGTCTGCACAGTCACCGAGATCGCTGTCCAGAAACCGTGGGGAAGTAAGCGAAGAGCAATGTGAAAGATTCCACCGTGACATGAAAGCCATGGGAACCAGACACCAAGGAAGATGGGATGAGCACATGGTGACAGACTGTCATTGGAATCTTGTGCGGGATTGTCCTGGCAGATCCCACTCTGGGAAGACTTGCAAAAGGAGCTTCCTGTGTGTCGAATGCCTAGAGAGTTTGTATCAGACATGAAATAAGCAGATTTTCTTTTTTAAAAAATTTTTTGAATTTTTAATCATTTTATTGGGGTGGCCTCCCCAGATTGTCATGTATTACACTTCTCCGTTTTAATGTTTCCCTCGTGCTTAAAGTATGTTCATTTAAACACTATTAAAATATCCTGATTTTTTGGTGGGCAGGCAAAGAGTGGTATATGGCTATGTCTGCATCTCAAAAACTAGAACCAACAGGAGAAAACCGCTGCCATTTTTGGAATCAGCAGGTCAAATATACCCAGGAACAAGCCTAACATGGGAGGCACCGAAATGCGTTGGCAAGTATAGCCAAACCTGTTGTTGAGTTGATTCCGACCCATGCCACCCTGTAGGCCAGGGCAGAACCGCCCCTGTGGGTTTCTGAGCCTGTAACCCTTGACCGGAGTAGAAAGCCTAGTCTTTCTCCCGAGGAGCGGCGGTGCGTTTGAACTACTATGGTTAGGAGCCCAATGTATAACCACGATAGCACGAGGGCACAGGGTGTCCGAGAATGTAAAAATCTATTTGGAAGCAGACTGCCAGGCTTCCTCCCATGAAGATGATGGGGGGTGGCGAGGGAGAGTGAGGGCTGCCATAGTATTTGCTGTCAAGTTTTTGGTTGAGTGTAGGCTGTCTTTCCCTGTGAGTAATGCCTCGGAGTTCATTTCTCTGCAGCTTTGCCAGCACTGGTATCGTCTCTTTGGGGGTTGTCGCTTTAGTGGGACGAGAGTGGTGTCGCATTGTGGCCCCCGGTGCTTCATGTGCCTCTGCCGTCTGCTCATCTTCTGCCTTTTGGGTTAACCGAGGGGGTTTGTTTTCTTACGGTTGAGTTTTCAGAGTCCTTGATCTATTCTGTATGCAAGTAAGATGTTCACTTTGCAAGTATTTCCTCTCAGTGATTACCTTATTTTGTCATCCCTTTAATCGTGACTTTCAAAGAATGGTTTTTAAGGTTTTATGGCTTATAGTTTTACATTTACGTCTATGGTCCATTTTCTGTTTAATGATTATGCAGGATCTACGTGACAGGTCATTTGCATCTGGATTGTTTCTGCTGTTTTAATACCATCTGTCGAGCTCTCTGGAGCCTTGGCGGTGTAGTGGGCTACATTGCGCTCCTAACCACAAGGTCAGCAGGGCAAACCGCCAGCGGATCTGCAAGGGAAGGGGAGGCTGTTTGTTCCCGTAAAGGTTTACAGTCTTGGAACCCCAAAGGAGCAGTTGTGCTTTAACTTGTAGGGCCCCTGCGAGCCAACGTTGACTTGATGACAGTGGGTTTGTTTATTTTTTTAAGTATTGAACTGCCTTTCACATCAAAAAACAAATTCGTATGGATCTGAAATGCAATTTTAAAAATGCACAAAGCCTCAATTACCCTTTCTGTCAGTCTTGGTAGAGATATTGTCCAGAAGTAGAAACATTCCCGTTTGTGTTGATGTTGGTGGAATTGCTGAGTGTGTGTCCAAAAGTTTCTTCAAGTTGGGCAGGGGTCTATGCTGCTTTGCATATGCAGATTTCAATTTTTAATGACCAAAGCACTTTCTATTTGACCCAAGTTTGGTTCAGATCCATTTATTCTGAGTTTATGTCAGACAATTCCAAGCCATCCCACCCACATCTCATTGATCTCTTTGGTGCTCGCCTCGGCAGCACATACTTATTACTCGCTGATCTCTTTGGTGACAAATAGTGAAACACTAGAAACCGTGAGCCCAGAGAACCCATTGCTGTCCACTTGTAGTGATTCTGTGCAGGCTTTTCGAGGCTGTAGAGTGCTACAGGAGCAAACGGCTTCTTTCTCTCGGCTGGTGAGTGCACCACAGGCCTTGCAGGTTAGCAGTCTAATGCCTCCCAGCAGTGCCACGAGGGCTCCTTCAGCAAGACTAATGGGCACTCTTAGAGCACACTTCGATAACCTAACACTCCGACACCCCAACAGCGTTAATGGAACCACAGACCCAGAGTGCCAGTGTGAAGGTTGCACTTGCTTCCAAAGCTTTCTTGAAAATATTACTCATAGGATTCATGGAAAGTATACCGTATATATAATCTTGGTCGATTTCATTTGCAAGAATGGCTCGCCATAGCAGCAGCACAGTCCAGGAACACACACGTATAACACAGTGACAAGGCTGGTTAGATTAGGACCGCTTTTGCCGTGCCCTGGCTCCCAGAAATGTCAGCATTACTAACCCTCAACTCGACCTGGTAGAGTTGTGTTTGCTTGTTTGTTTCTCTTGCTTTGAACTTGATGTCAGTGGGCACCTTTAAACCCTAGCTTCCTAAACTGAGCTAATCATTGGGATCACTAGGGATCTGGTGACACTAGAGATCCCTGGGCTCTATTTGCAGCCTGATGAATCAGCATCTGTAGGGGGAGGAACCCAGGAATGTGTAGTTTCACCGGGTCGCCAGGTGACTCCAGTGATCAGCCAAGTTCAGAAACATAGACTTTAAACTTCGCTAGGTTGACCGTAAAGCTTTCTCACAGGAGGATTTGACATTTCTCGAGACTTGGGATTTAGTGAAACGTACAACTTTCTGCCATGAAGCACGAAGGGAGAGGTGTCATGAGGCAGGGCGTGAGGAAAGCCAGGTGTCACGGGGTTCCCAATGGGTGCACAGCGCCGCAGAGGGCAGCAGCTGTGTCTTGATCACCAGGTGTCGGTGGGGCCTGGCTTTGCAGCCGGCCCTCCACGGTGCCTGTCCCAGGGAGGTTGCCCTGTGGAGGTTGTTGGGTGAGCTAATGAAGGCATGCCAATGGGTGGTTCCTTGGGGACTGTGTCGCCAGCGTTGGCTGTTGAAGACAGTTCAGGCTGGAGCTGTGCAGAAGATGGGCTAGAAAATGTGGGGTCCCATGGGGCCAAGCCTTGAAAGACAGGCAGAGCAGCTCAGATCTCTGTGTTCGGGACCCTGGAGGGGGAATTAAACACGCTTCAACTGCGTTGCCTTTGGAGAGCCCAAACAGAGCCGCTTTTGTTCTCTCCCGTGTGCCCTGTAACAAAAAGGTCAAAGCCGCCGAAAGGTTGAAAGACCAGCACCATGAACATCGGTATTTCCTCCGCAATGGCTCGCCGGTTGTTGACAATTTACTACGCTTGTGTGACTCTGTCTCATTGATTATGCAGTCTCCGTTTTGTCTAATTGATTTTCTAACAGTTTTATTGGGACGTAGCCCACCCCATGCAGTAGTGCAGTCATGTCAAGAAGCGTGGTCCAAGCACTGCCACAAACCGTTTGAGAGTGTTTTCTTCTTTCTTCCACTTCTTGTTATTCACTGTCTAATTAATTGGCTTTCATTTTGTCTTTGAGTTCCAATATAGAGAGCCAAGCATGCGCCAGTCTCCAATCATTTCACTGTCCCTTCGCTGACATTGATTATATTCTTTAAATTGTCACGTTCCCTGGTTGTCGGATTGGCCTCTGGCAGTGAGTTACGGTGGGCACCCTGGCAGGTGAGGCAGGCTGCCTGTTGCCTCCTGTCAGGAAGCCTGCCGATGCCAGGTTTACTGTTTGTAGGCAGCAAACTTTGGAAGGAGCTGCTCGCTGGCAGCAGTGTGGGGAAAGGGCCCATTTCTCCATCTGTCGTAGCTTCCATGGAAAGGTAGCCCAGGGTAGTAGATAAAGTCAGAGCCCTGGACTGGGCGCCAGCAAATGAGTTTGGGACCATGCTCTACTGCCATCCTGCCCTGTGATGGAAGGCGAGTCACGTCACCGCTCCAAGCTGCATGGTTTCTTCATATAAGGAAATGGACGCCCAGAGAGGTGAGGCAATTTGCCCAAGGCCACTCAGCTACGGAGCGGCAGAGCCAGGAGTCAAACTCAGCTCTGTTTGGGGCCCAAGCCCTGCCTCCTCTGTGGGGGTCGGTTGTCATTAAGGTGCCCCTCAGTGCAGAAGCATCAGGAGTCTGAAACCTCTTTACAGTGCCCGGCTCCAAGCCCTGGGTACCATGGTGGGGAAGCATGCAGAATCCCACCAGCCCTGCAGCCTCTTGCTAGGCAAGAAGGGAGAGGGCCCCTCTCCCCCCGCTGCCTCCCCCGCACACGGCTGGCACTTCCTTAGGAAGGCCTGGCACCACCGGCAAGCTGGTAGGCGGGCTGTTGGGTGCTCCCCAGCCACCTCTGGAGTAAATGCTTTGGTGCCTGTGTTACAGAGGTGAGCTGCTGGCACCATTCCCGCCGCTGCCTGCCCCGACAGGGAAATGCAGACGTCATGGCCCTTGCCGATGCTACGGTCAGTGCCAGGGATCTCCAAGTTGGCCCGAGGATCCCAAGGGTAGTTTGCATGGATGGTGAAAGAGACTGCCCCAGCCTGCCTGGGTTCCCGGGGTGAGAAGGGAACCGGAAGCATCGGCAGGGGGAAAGGTGTTCAGAGCCCCGCCAAGCAGGTCGCTGTGGGTGGGGAGACACCTCTTGTGTGACCTGGGCGGCTCAGGACTGGGCGGAGGCTCTCAAGGACACAGCTTGAGAGAAGAGCCGTGGCAGTGCCTCAGGAGCATTCAGGGGCCTGCTGCTCAGGTAGCCCACCAACCCCTCATCTTCCCATTGGGCAGCTCTTCGTAGCAGCAGGGCACTTGGTAAGTAGAAAGACCAGTGTCTGTCCTTCCTGATGTCCTTCCTCGGAGGGGTTGTTCTGGGGAAAACTGGCTCTGGATGAATCAGGGTGGGGCCCCTCGCAGGTTCTCCAGTTCCAGTAGCTGCTCCCTCGCTGCCCTACAGGGAAGCTGCTGGATTTGAGGCCAGGGCCAAAGCAGCCTGGTGAGCAGGCCCCATACTCTGGGGAGTTCTTCCCGGGTTCAGGGCCATCTCAGGCCTGGAATGGTGGTGAGATCCCACCCCCACCCCCCAAGGTCTGCCCCAAGGCAGAGCTGAGAGGGGCCCCTCAAGAGTGGGGAACCCCCAGAGGGAAGCAGTGTTTACACCCAGCGTTAATCCCACCAACGATCGCATCTGCAACCCTGGCTGAACAGTGGCCACGCTTGATTCTTCCACCGGAGCCCCATCTTCTTCCTGCCAGACGGCGCTGAGCTCCTACTGGGGCTGAGCTTGGGCTGACACGTGAGGCCTTCCGCCTCTGAGTGGATTTCTCCGGTGTCATCGCGAAGTCTCTCTGGTTCTGGTGCTTTCCCATTCTCATCCCGCATACCCCCACCTCTTGGTTCTGAGTCCCGCGGAGTGGGATACAGGGTTTTCACGAGCACCCTGGCCCAGCAGCGCGCTCTCTCACAGGCTCTTACGCAGCCCCAAGCCCAGAAATGGCTGTGACAGCAGCATGAGTCCGGGCCTGTTTCTGCCTCTTCTGCCTCCTCACTCTCTGCGGTCTGGACTCGCGGTGGTGTGTGCGCCCTTCCACTCCCTCGCTGTAGCACTTCCTTCTCTTGGGGACTCGATGCTTTTCAAATATTTGCTCGCGTAGCCTTGATCTGAGACCTTAGAACGCCGCCACATTGGTGTGCCCAGGAAAATGGAAGAGGGGCCAGAAAGCAAACACCAGGAGAGCGTCGCTTCCCCGCCTCCGGCCTCCACCCTTTCGCTCCTGAGCTACCTTGGTTCTAGGGGATCCAAAAGTTGGGGTTTAGAAGAAAGCACCAATTGTGAGGACACGACCTCCTGGGTCGCCTCTTTCTCAAGAGACAAATACGCTTGTTTTAGTCAAGACCACAAAAAGATAGGAAGGTGAAACCTTCAAACCTGAAGCATGCAAACCTGTTGCCATTGCTTGACCCTCCCCCCTAAGGTGACCCCACATGCCAGTAATAGCTGTATTCCCCCGGTTTCTGTGGCTGGAATCCTCCGAGGAGCACAGTGCTGGGCCTGCCTTTCTGCTGTGACGTGGTGAACTCAACACCAAACTCATCCAGTCCCTGCTGACTCATTGCAACCCATAGGACAGGGTAGAACGGAACCTGTGGGTTTCTAAGACTGCCACTCTTTACGGGAGTAGAAAGCCCCAACTTTGTCCTGAGGAGTGGATGGTGGTTTCGAATTGCTGACCTTGCAGTTCGCAGCCCAATGCGTACCCTCTACACCACCAGCACTTTAACACGTTTATTAGTAGGTTCAAGCCCAGGGACTTCAGTCCTATCTTGGATATGGGATCGCCGAGCCACTTAGAAGTCCATACAACATAGTACAGACAGAGCCTGGGAAGGTTGGTCATGTGATCTCTGTGCTATTGTGCTCTCCTTGGCATCCCATGAGCTTCTCACCCACAGTGTGGGGTCCGCAGGGGCCACGCGGACATCTGGAAATCAGCCCAGCCTGGGCAGTCTCTAGGCTGTTGCTTGTCTTCTCCGAAGGCTAGTCACACAGACCACCTCCTGGCATACTGGTCCCATGTAGTCTGAGAGGAACAAGCAGAAAGTGCCTACTTCTCGCATTTACCGGTGGTCTGAGATGAGGGTGTTTCCCCTGCTTGGGAGAACTGGATGGAGGCGTAGGAAACACTCAGGCTCTCACACCAGCTCAGGGGCCACAGGGAAGCCTGCTGCCATGAGCTCAAGACTAGGCGACCCAACAAGCTGGCCAGACAAGTCACAGCCGGTCCACCTGAGGGTCTCGGTGGACCACCAGCCAGATGTGCCCTTTCAGCGCCTGTCAAGGAATTCACTGGAGGCTTAATCTTTGTGCAGCCCCTGCAAATGGATCTTGAGCTTTTGCTATCAGCCTGTTGCAAAACGAGGTGTTCATCATTTAAACTCCTCCAGATTTGGAGTTTATTTTTTACAATCCTTGGACCACCCAGGCTGATGTGCTTCTTCCGTGTGGATTTAGCTGATGCCTCACTTAGGTGGCTGCTGTGTAAAGACAAGCCTGTAAGACCCCCGAGGCTATGATTTCTGACAGCCAGGCACCATTTGGTTTCGTCACCACACTTTGCTGTAGCGCCCACATCTTCAGGGAGCTCTTCACGAGAGCAGCTATCCAGCCGGGCCTTGTCACAAGAACTAATTGGTCTTAGATTAGGGCTATGATTAAGTGGGAGCTCAACAATCATTCATGTATCTATGGCTTATATAGTTCCGTGGTTCACTTTTGAGATGCCTTTTCTTAATGGGAGAGAGTTGTGAACCAAGGGGCATATGACAGTTCCATTGATAGTGTCAGTACTCTAACCAAGGCAGTAGAATTTAAAACACTGCTGAGAAAAGGAAAGTATCCAGGTCGAAGGTTGATTTTTTTTTAGATCAAAATACATGGATTGTTAATTTGCACAGATTAACAATTTAGATGACTGAACTCTATTTGCAGACACAGTGAGGGTTGGAGATGGGGTGAAACTTCCAATAGCCCTCACTCACAAAGGCAGAACTGTACCTGCTGGACCAAAACATGTACACGCACATGTAAAGCGAAGAGTAGTCTTGGGTTGATGTTTCTTGGGCAGCCTCCAAGCAAGAGTTCTGAACGAAAGCCGAACAGTTTTCTTCCCCCACCCCTAAATGGTATCCTTGGCTGCAATCTTGGCAGAATCAGAGTTCCAGATCTTTTCTCCTGTGGACGGGTGGGTTTGCGCTGCCAGCCTTTGTGTCTTAGCTTAGTGCCTGTACCACAAGGCCTTCTTTCCTCCCTGCCTCCATCCCTGGTTCACTTGTTCCTCCATGTTCCTTACGTGAGGAAGAACTTAGAATAATGCCCATCACCTAGAAACCCACACGTTTGGGAGTATCTTCGTTGCCTAGTACTGCTACACTCGAGTACCACACTGAATGATTTTAGCAAGAAGAAATGTGTTCTCTGCCAGTTTGGGGGGCTCGAAGTCAGAATCCAGGGTGCCAGCTTAGAGGAAGGCTTGCTCTCTGGGCTCTGGGGCAAGACTTTTGCTTCCTTTCCTTTTACCAGTGTCCTCTGGAGCTCCTAGTCGGTCCTGGCATCAGTTTTTCCCTGAGTCCGATAGGTTGTTCTTTCTTGGTCGTATTGGCTCTGCCTGTGAGCTGCCCACTTGTTTAACCTCTTTTTATATCACAAAAGAGATTGCCTCAAGATAGAACCCGATCTTGTAGGTTGTATCCTGCCTGGTGACCGTAACCTTCTCTGACCCAGCTCCACACTAGAGATTAGGATTTATGTGAGGTCTCACAGAATGGAAGATCATCACATCGTACAGAGACGCATGCTCCAGCCAAGGGGACACACGTTTTGGGAGACACAGCTCAGTCCCTAGCAGGTCAGCTTGTGGGGCTGCGTCATGTTTTCAGGGTAGATGCTAGGCTGTGACCTGCTTCTCCAGTTTTCTCCATGCCCTGCCATTCAGGTCTGCTTCTCTCATGCTGCCTCTTCCCCCCGCGCTACTCCTGCACGCCCACCTACCCCTCAAACATGTAATCTGTTCACTCCTGGACTGGAATAAGCGTTTGTAACTTTTAAGCTGTCTCCGAGTGGCTCGGCTCAGCCTTGGCCTTGACTTTCCCCTGAGCTCTCCCAGCAGAGGCTGCTCTTGGGGTTTGTACTCTGCCCATACCACATGTGTGTAGCCTTTCACACGGGAAATTGCAGGCTCTTCTCCCCGTAACTGACGGCCCCTGAAGATTGGTCACCGTCTCTCTGTTCCCCACCGGGAAGTTGAGCTGCAGCCCGTGAGAGAGCTAGGCCCCCGATAATTATTGCTCAGTACAGGATATTAGACTCCAGAGATCTGGGAGCACCTGACACCCTTCCGCATTGTAAAAAATGAGGGAAATGAAGCCCAGAGAAGTTCAGTGTCTTTTCTGAAGTCAACTGGCAGAGGTGCCCGTGGCCAGGCCTTCTCAGCCAGCCATCTCTGGACTCCCTGTTCCCCTCCACGACATCGCTGCCACTTTATCATAATCCCCATGAGTGCCTCTTTCAAAGGGTCTGGGATGGTCTGGAAGCGGGCTCAGAGGCGCCAGGAAACTGAAACCTGTGGACAGTTGCTCTCTGCACGGCTACTTCAGGAACATTGTTTGCTCACTCAGCAGATGTTTATTGAGCACTTACTATTAGCCAGGCACTCCCCTGCGACTCACAGATTCAGTGATGAGCCTGGTCAACAAAAGTCTCAACCTCGTGAGGGTTTCATTCCTTTGAAGAGACACATGCAGTAAAAGAGTAAATGCATCTGTGCTGTACTCTCAGGCGAGCCTGGGGGACATGTAGTGGGTTATGAATTGGGAAGCAAGGTTGAGACCACCCCACCTTCGGTTCCAAGGGAGAACGATGAGGTTTTCTGCTGGCATAAAGAGTGCCAGTCTCAGACACCCACAGGGGCAGTTCGACTCTGTTGTATAGGGTCCCTGAGTCAGGCTTGAGTCTACAGCAGTGAGTTTTATACTTAAAGATGAGAGCTACATTAAAGCAGGGAAGAGGGCAGGCTACCTGATGGTGGGGTTGGGGTTGATTTTCAATAGGGAGATCATGGAAGGAAGGTTCACTGAGAGAGTCAATTAAATAAATACATCTATAAAATAGATTGTTTGCTTTTTGATAAGAAAAAATATATATATATATACACAGTGAATTCCACTCTCAACAATTCATAAACGTAACGATCAGACTCTGGTTACACTCTTCACACTGTGTTAACATTTTCATTATTTCTCTTTTAGTTATTTAACTCCATTAACTTAAACTTCCTGACCACTAATCTACCAGTCTGTGCTTTAAAATTGCTTTTGTTTGCTCTTAGCAGATGCATGGATAGAAATGCCGGCCAAACAGGTGTGGGAGGGAGAGTGGGAGTTTGCTCATAAATATACATGTAGTTTTTGTGTTGTTGTTTTTTAATAGTTTTACTGACAGAGTTCACATTTCATATACTTCAATAGTTCAATCATATTCAAAAGTTGTGTAGTCATCTCACTGAACATTTTTTCTTCTTTTGCTCATTGTTGTTAGCTCCCCATCCTCTCCCACCCCCACCCTACCCCGTGCCTCCAAGAAGCCATTTATCCAGTTACTATCTCTTTGGATTTACCTCTCCTGGATTTCATGTATAGGAAACCATACCAAAAGCCAGCCCCCCCCCCAAAAAAAAAAACAAACCAGAGAAAATCTCAATAGAAAAGAAAGCAGGAAATATTAAAAACCAGAATAAATTTTAAATGGCTCAAAGGGGAGATCAAGTGATAAGTGGTTACATTTTGACCTCACTACATCTGCCATAATCGAGTTGGCATAGCCCTTGGATAGCAAGGTTCATTCACATCCCTCCCTCAAGTATGGGCAGAGGGGAATCACGGGAGACTTTAGTTCATGTGGGGGCCCTGCAGATGGACTGTCATCTATAGCCTTCTGTAAACCCAGTGTTCACAATTTAAGCTCATTCATTTCATTTCCTCCTTCAGATTTTGATTTTATTATTTATAGTCCTTGGATCATATAGGCTGGTGTTTGGATCATATAGGCTGGTGTGCTTCTTCCATGTGGACTTATGACACCTCACTTAGATGGCTTCTTGTTTTAAGACAAGCTGCTTAAACCCTAGACCCAATACTTTTTTTTAAGCTGGGCACCATCTGCTGTCTTCGCACTTTGCTGTAACACCCCTATCTTCAGTGATCTCTTCATGAGGGAGAGCATTAGGCACGGCCTATATGTGTAGTTTTGACAGAGGTACATAGATACTCATGTTTACTGCAAGTATAACCATGAGTGTGGTGGGGCAGACTAGGACAAAGTTATGAAAATTTCTTATCTATCACCCATTTCTTGAGGGACTGAAATGCTGGGCCCAGGGGCTCAGGACCATGTCTCGGGCCTCCAAGGTCAATTGGTATAACATAGTCCACAAAGATGTTCTGCATCCTACGTCGGTGAGTAGTGACTGGGGTCTTAGAGTCATCTAGAGTGTAACTATGGGTGTCTCCGTTTGGAGGAAAAAGAGGGAAGGAAGTTGGAATGCTTGGAAGCAGTCCATTAGACTAATGACCATGCAGACAGTCTCTTGAGACCCTGAGGCCAGAAGAACTAAATGGTGCCCAGCTATCACTGCCAACTGTTCCGAAAGAAGCACATAAAAGGTTCTTGATAGCATGGGTGAAAATGTGGAACAAATTCAAAATTATGTAAAAAGAAAGATCTGGCTTACTGGTTAGAGAGAGACTGGCAAACCCCCAAGACTATGACCCTTAAACAATAGACAGGTCTATAAGGAGAACGATAACACCAGGGGGGCACACACATCAACCTTGTGAAGTCAAAAGGACAGACAGCATTTACCCAGGGACGAAATGCAGAAAGGTTAGGAAAGAGGGTGAACTTTCATTGTGGGGATTACAATCAGTGAACTGAAACAAAATGTATGTGAATTGTTCAATGGCAAGCTGATCTGCTCTGAAAGCCTTCCTTTAATCCAATAAGTTTAAAGGAAAAACAAATGAAAAAGCAGTCTGTATACCCCTCATGGTTCTGCTTCTTTTGTTAAAAGCAAACAAACGTTTTATTTTTAAAGACCATAGTTCCTGTGTTAGTCTGGGTATTTTAGAAAACAAATCCACAGAAACTCACGTATGAGAGAGAGTTTTATATAAAGGTTAAGTGCACATCAGGAAAACATCCCAACCCAGTGCTGCCCAAGCCCACAAGTCCAACATTAACCTGTATGTCCGACACCAATCCACAAACTCCTCTTCCATCTCACAAAACAGACTCATTGATGCTGACTGCAGGAGGAAAGCCGAGTCAGTGAATGTGTAAGCATCTCATCGCTGGCAGGGGTCTCCACACAGCTGCTCCAGCACCCAGGGCTGCATCGGAATAGGTCCATGCAGCTTCTCCTTAGGGATGTCTTAAAGGAAGTGAGCCTTGCCAGCTGAAGCAGGGAATTGGTTAAGGCAGCTGCACCCTGGCCTGACCATCAGAAAGCAAGAGACTCGAGAACTAGAAAGATAAGGCTCACCGAGCCATTTATTCTTCCGCCCTTCAATTAACCCCACATGTGTTTATCGACCAGGTTGACACAATAAACTACCTGAATTCACCCCTTGCCAACTTGGCACATGTACATAATTCTTTAGCCTCACAATTGCAATTAGATAACACCTACACCTTAATCCTATAATCCTATGAATATGTTCCCCCCACTTATGAAAGTTTATAAGCCAACCACTTCATGTCTTTATCCCCCAATTTTAGGCATCCAATTTTTTATTAAAAACAAAATGTTTTTTATTTTTATAGACCATAGTACCTAAGGGGATAATCTTTACTCGCTGAGCTGAATGGTTACTTTGTGTTAAAGAGATTTCAGGGAGTAGTTTCAACTCAAGGTTTGAAGAGTAACTCAGAGCCGTCATCTGGAGACTACTCAATAGATCCAATACATCTGGATTCTTTAAGCATTTACGGTTCTGAAACACATTTGTTGTCAGTTGCCATCAATTTGATTCTAACTCCTAGCCAGCCCATGTGACAGAATGAAACTGTCCCAGAGGGTGTCTTTTGGGTGCCCTGGTAGCATAATGGGCCCCACGTTGGGCTGCTAACTGCAAGGCCAGCAGTTTGAAGCTGTTAGCCGCTCTGTGGGGAAAAGTTGAGGCTTTCTACTCCCATGAAGAGTCAGAGACTCGGGAACCCACAGGGGCAGTTCTCCTCTGTCCCGTAGGGTCACTGTGAGTCAGAATGGACTCAGTGTCAGTGAACGGGCTCTTTCTTGCCGGTCTTCTTCCTGCAGAGCAACCCATTGGGGTCTAACCACTGTTTCAGACAGCAGCTGAAGGCTTAACTGGTTGTACCACCAAAGCTCATTAAGCCCCCCTGTTAAGCCCCTCCGCAGGTCCCTAAATCAGCCGAGCAGAAATTGGTCAGTTGTATCCATGTAAGCCAAACTTGCCTCACTACCATTTACAAATAAAATTTATTGAGACACAGGCATACCCCTACAAACAAATTTTGTTGTTGTTGAAATTCTGTTCCACATTTCCTTTCTCTTCTATCGGGATCCATCTTTGGTGTGTCCCTGATCAGAGGGGTCTGTAGTGGTAGGCAGGTACCACCTGGTACTTCTGGTCTCGAGGGAGAGGAGGTGGTTTGTGGAGACAGTTGTCCTTCTGTCTGATTCCTTGAGAAGCTCACCGTTGAGCAGAGACCTGAGAAGGTGAGGTGTGTGCCAAGTAGGCAGGGATCTTGGGGAAGAACATTTTCAACTGCAAAGGCAGGCGGCAGGCAGGAAATGCTGACCTGCTGACCGTGTGGAGAACAATGCGGAGGCCATCTGCCTAGCTGGGGGAGAGCAGTAGAAGGCAGAGCCACGGAGGTAGGGTCTGTAAGGCCTGGTGGCCACTGTAGACTTGAGTGGAGGTGAGCCACCGGGTTGTTAGCGTTGAAATCCACTCTTTGGCAACAAGTGAGGAGTTCTTGGAGGGGATTGATCACAGGAAGGACAGACCTGCCAGGTCTGCTGTGTGGTGAGTAGTAGGTGGTGTGGGGGGAGGAGTGGAAGCAGAGAAGCCAGGGAGGAGGCTATTACAGTCCCTCAGGCACGGAGTTATGTTGACCTGGGCCAGACTGGTCACAGTGAAGATTATGAAAATTGATCCAATTCTGAGAATTCAGCAGGAGAGGACCCCTGAGGGTACAATAATGAAGTGCACAACAGGTCATTGAAGCTAGCAGTTGTTCTAGCCCACGGGCAGCTCCCCGGGAGAGAGTGACAGTCTGTAAAGATCACAGGCAGGAAAACTCTAAGGCAGGCCCACTGGGTCCTGTGGTGTCGCTCTGAGTCGGAGCCGACTCCCCCACAGCAAGAGAACTCAACAGGCTCTGCTGAGGACAACTTCTTGGGGTTACTGTGTGAAGATGGGGAAGGCCCTGGGGAAGAGGGGGCGCCATTTCAGACAAGTTGGGAGATGTGATCCTGGAGGGAGGAAGATGGAGACTGAGAGAACTTTAGAGATGGGAGGAAAATGTATAGAGGAGTGGGATTGAGCACATGTATCACCTGCTATTGATGGGCCAAATAAGATAATACATGTTCCTGACTGGAAGCTTGAAAAACTACAGAGCTGCCAAAATAATAATAATTTATAAAATATCAAGGATTCATGAGGGAAGGGGGAATAGAGAGGGAGGGGGAAAATGAGGAGCTGATACCAAGGGCTCAAGTAGAAAGCAAATGTTTTGAGAATAATGAGGGCAATGAATGTACAAATGTGCTTGACACAATGGATGCATGTATGGATTATGATAAGAATTGTATGCAGCGGCGCCCACCCTCCAGACCCTCTCGTGTTCATTCCTGCTGCCCGCCCGCCCCGCTGTCCGCTCCGGCACCATGACGGACCAAGCTATCTCCTTCGCTAAGGATTTCCTGGCGGGCGGCATTGCCGCCGCCATCTCCCAGACGGCCTAGGCCCCGATCGAGCGGGTCAAGCTGCTTCTGCAGGTGCAGCGTGCCAGCAAGCAGATCGCAGCGGACCAGCAGTACAAGGGCATCGTCGACTGCATCATGCGCATCCCCCCGGGAGCAGGACGTGCTGTCCTTCTGGCGCAGGAACCTGGCGAACGTCATCCGCTACTTCCCCACGCAGGCGCTCAACTTCGCCTTCAAGGACAAGTACAAGCAGGTCTTCCTGGGCGGCGACAAGCACACGCAGTTCTGGCGCTACTTCGCCGGCAACCTGGCCTCGGGCGGGCGGCGGGTGCCACCTCCCTGTGCTTCGTCTACCCGCTGGACTTTGCCCGCACGCGCCTGGCCGCTGACGTCGGCAAGTCCGGCACGCAACGCGAGTTCAGGGGCCTGGGCGACTGCCTGGTCAAGATCAGCAAGTCCGACGGCATCCCGGCCTCTACCAGGGCTTCAACGTGCCTGTGCAGGGCATCATCATCTACCGCGCCGTCTACTTCGGCGTCTACGACACCGCTAAAGGCATGCTGCCTCACCCCAAGAACACGACATCGTGGTCAGCTGGATGGTCGCCCAGACCGTGACCGCCGTGGCCGGCGTGGTCTCCTACCCCTTCGACACGGTGCGCAGATGCATGATGATGCAGTCCGGCAGGAAAGGAGCGGACATCATGTGCTCGGGGACCCTGCACTGCTGGCGGAAGATCTTCCAGGACGCGGGCGGCAAGGCCTTCTTCAAGGGCGCCTGGTCCAACGTGCTGCGCGGCATGGGCGGAGCCTTCGTGCTGGTCCTCTAAGACGAGCTCAAGAAGGTCCTGCAGGCCCTGCCCACCGCTGCCGGGCCATGCCCACTATGTGCCCCACCCCGCCTCTCCGTCAGTTTCCGACCAATCATGTCTATGGGGCATGGCCGCTGGGCTGCCCCTGACCAATACCGGCTCCCCGCCTGCCCGCCTCCAGTATTTATTTCAGAGTCACGTCTCCCTGGCAGCTGCCAGCGTAGCCAGCCCCTCCTGTAGCTGGGGCGTCTGTCAGTCCGTGCCCCTGCTGTCCCTGCGGCACATTAAATCCATGACGCGGCCAAAAAAAAAAAAAAAAAGAATTGTCTGAGTCCCCAATAAAATGATTGAAGAAAAGCCTACAGAGATGCTTTAAAGAGTCACCTCCCCCTGGATTCATGTAGGGAGCCCTCCATTCTTTCTCTAGTCCTTTGTCTGAGAGTCCTGCTCCCCGTGTGGTTTTGTATTGCGCTACTTTTCACTTTGTTCTCAGGTGGCATAGAGCTGATTCTGACTCATCGCAATCTTGTGCCGCAGAGTACAGCACAGTTGCCTAATCCTGCCATCCTCAGGATCCTTCCTGCGTTTGAGCCCATTGTTTCAGCCACTACGTGAATCCATCAAGTCTTGCTTTTTTTTGGCTGACACTCGACTAAACCTGATGCCCTTCCCCAGCGACTGGTCCCTTCTAAGAACATGTGCCAGGCCCATGAGACGGGGTATCGTCAGGATCTCTTCTGAAGAACACTCTGGCCGTCCATCTTGTTTCTTCTGGCAGTCCACGGCATAGTCACTAACCGCCCTTGCCAATGCCGTAATTCAAGGACGTCTGTTCCTCCTCAGTCTTCCGTCTTCATTGTCTGTTTCCCATGCACTCGGGCCAATGGAAAGCACCAGAGTTTGGGCGCGAAGCACCTTTGTGCTCAACACGTTAACGAGGCCTTCTTGGAACAGAGCTTGACTACTGACCCGTGGCCCTCGATCTACCTAAAACCCAATCCTTGACAAGCCCATTCTTTTCTCCTCTGAGCACGCTGCTGCATGTTGGTCCATTTGGGAGAATTGATTTCCTTATTTTTTATGTTGAGGTACAGTCTACCAAATTTCCTGGCACAGATGAGGGGGCACTTCCAGGATTGCACGCTTTCGTTGAGACGGCCCGGCCGGCATTCCATCAAGTCCTGGGGCTTTGCTTTACCAGTGCCGTCAGTGCAGCTAGAGACCCACCCTCCTTCAGTACCAGCAGTGCTTGGTAATAAATCACCCCTCCTGAAATGGGGGGGATGTTGACCAGTTCGTTGTGCAACAGTGAGGGGATGTATTCCTCCCATCTTCTGTTGATGCTCCCCAGATCATTTATTTTGCCCATAGCATTGTTCAAGACTGGAACGGAACTGGGGGCTCCACTTTTTTCTCCGGTACTTTCTGCTCGAGAAATGGCGAGCCGGCCCTTCCCTCGTGGTGTGCCTCCCTTTGTTGCCTCTGTTCAGCTCCTTCACTTCAGGTACTCAACGTTTAAGAGCGGTGTCAGCCTCTTCAGACATCTGCTTTCATCTTTTCTTTCCTGTCTTAATGACACTTTGGTTTCTTCATAAATGATTTCTTTATCACCCCATCAATTCGTGTGGTCTTTGGTCACCAGCGCTCAATTTCTGAAATTTTTCTTTCGGGTGTCTCTACATTCAGGCAGAATGTACTTGAAGTTGTATTTTGGGTCTTGTGGACTTGTTTTAATTTTTTTCACTTTTGAAGTTAGTAAATGACCTTTGAAAACGTAAGTTTATTGTCCAGATCGTATTCCTTTTCCTGGACATAGCATCATTTCCACAGTGAGCCCTTTATTATTAAGTCAGTCTGTCTGGTGGCGCAGTTGGTTAAACACCAGGCCACTAACCCAAAGTCAACAGTGCGAAGCGATGAGTTTGTAACCCAGCAACCCTGTGTGACAGTTCTTCCTTGTCCTGTGGGGTCGCTGTGGGTGGGACTCAACTGGAAGGCCCGTGGTTTGGATTGATTCCTTTATTGTTGGCTATGGATGGAGTCAGTTAGGTGTCCTGTCCACCCCACACCCCACCATACACACAGTATTATATGTAAATAGCAGAGCAGTGAATAGCCAGGTGTAATTTCCTATGAGTGGAGTTACCGCCGTATCAAAGGACAGGACACTTGGGAGCCCCAGGTTCTGAACATTGATCATGGCCTAGCTGTAGGGGGTGGTTTCACTGTAGGATTCTCCTTTCCTTCTGAGAAGGGCCAGAAATTATTCAGCCCTGTAGTGCCCGTTCCTGCTTTCTCCACTGCGACTGTGAGCCCCATCTCTTGGGCCGGGCCATTCCTTCGCATTAGGTGTGGCCTCCCACAAGGTGATACAGTCCCTTTTCTTACCATCAGCCTCAGTCCCTCGGGGCACTTGGTTCAAAAGATGAGCATCAGAGTAGTGTTAAGTGGTGCTCAGTGCATGTCAGTCCCTTATCTCGGGGCACCTCAAAGGGTTGTGTGCTGTTCTAGTTTTACTTGTTTACAGGCTGGCTGTGGTGTCCATTCAGTGCCCTGTAACCACTTAGCCCCCAAGAGCCTGGGACACCAGGTGCTAGCTGTAAGGACCTCCCTAATCTCCTCAGCCCAGGTCTTCCCAGAAAGGGAACAGACAGGTGTTTGTTAGACCCAGTACCTCCCAAGACCCTGGAGGTAGCCCCCCACCTGCTGGTTCCGGCTGATGCCCCCCCCCCCCAAGGTCTGCTGTAACCCTTGTTTCTCAGAGCCTGGCTCCGCAGCAGCAGAGCCCATCCACCCTGTGGCCCTCCCAGAGTCTGCAACTGAGGGTCCCATACCCACATCCTTCCTGTGCCCTTTCCAGGTCCCACGTGGTGCAGCCTCCACGTGCCCCAGCGCCAGGCCTTCCTCCTACCCCTCAGACATCCTACCTCATCAGCACCTGCCCTGGGTCAAACCTTTTCCTGACTGCCCTGCCCACTGGAGGCCTGAGTGCCCTGAGTGTGTCCCCGCCCCTCTCTGCGTCTGTCCTTCAGAGTGGTTATTGGGCCTAGTTGGGTGTGTGTGTCCGTACTTGATGGAGGCAGCTTGGCACATGGGTGCGTAACAAGTATTTGTTGAGTGAGTGAATGAATGCTGCTGGCTGCAGCTAGCAGGGACCAGAGTCGAACCACAGGTCAGGCACAGTCATGGGCAAAGCTCTGAGGGGGTACCCCGGGGAGAAGGAGCGCTCTGGAAGGTCCTCCACCTGCTGCCCAAACTACTGGGGCTACATTTCCGGGAAAGCTTCCTTAGGGAGGACTGGAGGTTCTTCTGCAACCTGAGCCAGTCTCTCTCACCCCTTCTGGACCTCTTAGGGTAGTGGTTGGTTTTCTTTGTTCAAAATAATTTTTAAAGTGCTGCTTTCCCAACTACCCCCTGCCCTGCCTTATTAAAAACGTGTCCCATACTTGCTGTAAAGAATTTGGAAAGCACAGGAGAACTATAACAGCTCCTCGGTCTTCCGCGGCTACAGTGGAAGCAGCTGGGGCCAGGTGGAAGCAGCTGGGGCCGGGGCTGCCGATAGCCCTCAGTCCAGAGGGGCCGAGACAGGTGAAGGGTCCCCCGCTGCTGCTGCATCTCTGCCTCTCCCTTTACTCCAGTTTAGCTCCTCGCCTCCGGGCTCGGAGCCTGGCTCTTGGTATAATTGGAACCACCGCGGAATGTGAGGTGACCTCCTGGCTGTCTTTTTTTTTTTTGGTTTCAACACACTGAGCAAAACAAGTCCTCGGGCCATTCCTGGGTGGTTGACTTCAGATAACCCGTGCCGTGGGTCCATCCCCCAGCCTGGCAAGGAGGCCACAGCAGGCCTCTTGTGTGCCCTGAGGCGGGTGGAGTGACCTGGGTTGGCACAAGGGAACAGAAAGTACCGTGGAATGGCTGGCCTGCACAACCAGGGCACTGGGTCAGCACCCAGATTAATGATTGATAGGGAAGACTGGGAGACAGACAATCAGCCCATTCTCCCATGGCCTCCCTCCCATTGGGGTCCCAAAAGCACGTGCCAGGGACCCAGGGCAACCTCTGCTCTTTGCCAAGTGACTGCTGACCCTCATCACCTGGTAGGTAGTTCAGCTACAGCGGGTGAGAGGAAGGTGGAAATGGCAGCAGCTGGGGTGACTGGCGGGCAAGGAGCAGAGGGGCTTTGAGCCCTTCTCTCTGAAGAGAGGCGTGGGTGTGTGGGATGTGTGTGTATGTCGCGGGGGCGGGGGCTGTACATTAGGGTGCTCCCTGCCAGGTTTTTTCCCCACAGTTGACCGGCCAGTCCTGGGAAAGCAGGGCATTGGCAGCGTCTGCGTGCGCTCAGGTCCCGAGGGAAGCCAGCTCATTGCTGGGCCTGGACGATCACTTGCTCCTGCTGATCCCCTAATGCAGCGCTTCTCAACCTTCCTCAGGCCGCGACCTTTCATAGAGTCCTCATGATGTGGCGACCCCCCCAACCATCAAATTATTTTCGTTGCTACTCCATCACTGTCATGTTGCTACTGTTATGAATCAGGCGATTCCTGGGAAAGGGTCGTTGGACCCCCAGGTTGAGAACCTTGGCCCTGAAGCGAGGCAGTAGCGATGAGAGTACGGCCACTTACAGGCCTGCGACAGGGGAGTGTCTTCCCCAGTCACAGGGCAGGACAGGGAAGAGCCAGGAGTGAGCCTTCATCTCAGGGACCAAAGCCCATCCCACCGAGATAGATGCTGCTGCTGTGACAGAAGCGAAGGGTCCAGTCTGCAGGCTCACTTTGCACTGGTAGCTTGACCCACTAACGGACCAGTAGTGCTGCTGGGGAAACGCGACTGCTAGCTGCAAGGTCTGCAGTTCAAACCCACTGGCCTCAGCGCGCACACACATCCGCCCCCTTTAGCATACGCCACCCTGCCACCCCACCCCCACCCCCGAGTGTCCCCTGATGGCATCCGGGAAGCTCCACTTCTTGCATCCACTTGAAGTGCTCTGAAAATGAGCCACCTCCTGCTGCCTGAAAAGACAACTCAGCTGGATGGAAGTAGGTTTGTGGCCAGCAGCAGTAGGACTTTGCATGTCTTGTTTGCCTACCGGCCCCAGCCAAGGCCTCTCAGAGCTCAGACAGTCCAGGCTACCTCAGCACAGGAAGTTTGCCTGCCTTTTGGGAAATGAGCAAGGCCATGTCCCCTGCCCTTGACTCCCCCAAGGCCCGTGCTTCTTCTTGGGTCAAGAGAATGGGTACCAGTGCACATGTGCTATCAGCTTATGCGTGCCTGTATACACATGAAGGAACATGCATATGCGCACGCGTGCCAAGATCCAGTGGTCCAGGAATTGCGTTGCCCGAGAAGCAGCAGCAGGGCAGCCCCTCATCCTGGCTGCAGGACCCTGTGTTCCGGCTGAAGCCAGAGCCAGCCTCGTCAGGGTCAAGGGTGTGGCGTGATTAGGGGGTTCCTGGCTCTAGCTCAGGGCTGTGGGGAAGGAAGATGGCCAACTCCAGCAGATAGGGGAGACCAGGTAGTGAGAGCCCCATAAAAATGAAACCTGGTGAGAGCGTGTGCTATTTTTAGTGCCATTACTGAAGAGGCGGTGGCCGCGAGGAGGGTTTATTTCAGGGGTAGTGGGGTGAGGTGTCAGCTGGCTGTGGCAATCCAGGCTGTGGGCCTTGGTCCAGTGGGTGGACTTAGTGGGTCAGGGTTGCTTCCAGCAGCTGAGGACATTGGTGAGGGTTGGGCAGCCTTGCTGCTGGGGGCATGGACAGACCCTAGCCGGCCTCACATTTGGCGGTGTGACAGTGGCAAAGCCAGGCTGAGCGAGGCTGCTCAGTCTGAATGGAATCAGCATAAGAGATGTAGGTGTGCCTGGGTCTCAAACAACGGTGGTGCCGCTCCCCCTCTGCCATCGCCCCCCTCAGCTGACCTCGCTAAGAGGTCACGACTAGATGGGATGACTCTGGGCATGGGTTCCAGGGCCCTGGCCCCAAAGCCAGAACTCTCCCCAGAGCTGGGGAATGATGCCCTTGCTTGATGGTGCCCCTGAGGATCTGGCTGCAAATGTGAGCCCAGCTTTCACAGTCTCCTAGAATCCAGACTCCTAGAGCCCTTGAAGCGGACACCCCCTGAAAGTATTTCCCTGTGGTGATCTCTACACCTGGAAGCAAAATTATCCCCTGAAGCGATCTTTGAACTAAATAATAGTGTAGCCTAAATAGAAAGGCATGTCTGTTCAGAGCATAATCCTCTTCCAGAGAAGTACCTCTACGTGATCACATTGATCGCAGCAACTTTATAGAGTCAGTGACAAGCTCGGGGACAGGGAGTGTGAGTTGATGGTGATAGAGTGTGGGGAACATGTCAGGAAAAGTGTACAGTTTGAATAAAATCGGTGTCACTGACTTGTGGAACTTGTTGAAGTGTCGTTTGGTTGTATATAGCATTCTCTCTCTCTCTTACACACACACACACCCCAGCAGGGAATGAAAAAGTGAACCCAGGGCCCAAACCTTTGCTATTGAGTCAATTCCCACTCATGGCAGCTCCATATTAGAGGAGAGCTTTGAGAAAGGGGTTTTCCAAAGGCTGCTTTTTGAGAAGCAAAGTGCCACGCCTTCCTTTCAAAGTGCCTTTGGTGAGCTCAAACTTCCAACCTTTAGGTTAACAGTCAATTATAACTAACCATGTGTACCACTAGACACCAGGCACAGAAAGCATAAGACCCAACCCCGTCAGGATGGTGGCTCTCCACTGGGCCTGGAGGCTGGTGGGACCGTGTCGGGTTTAGGAGGTGGTGGATTTCAGAGCCTCCAGGATGGTTGAAGAGTTTGAAGACATTCCTTAAGTGCTTATGATGTGGCTCCTGGAGGCTTGAGATGTGGCTCAGTCGTAGACTGCCTCAGAGGAGGCAGGGAAAGTTAGTACAAGGGTTTGTCACCCTCTGATTAACGGAGACTGCCCCCAACCCTACCAATTGCCCTCAGACTCAAGACAAAGTCCCTGCCCTCCAGCCATTCTGACCCACAGAGACCCTACGAACGGGCAGAACTGCCCCTGTGGACTTCCATGACTCACCCTTTACAGGATGGAACACCCCCTTGTACTCCCCTTGACGGACCTTCCAGTTAGCAACCCAACATGTACCCACTGCGCCCCCAGGGCACCCACCTGCTACCAGTGGCAGTGGCAGAGGGGAGGGGAAGTGGCTGTGATGCCATGGGAGACCATGGGAGCGCGGGCTCCTATGCACAGAGGGAGCCCCTTGATGAGGGGGTGGCATCCCCGCCCCCTCACCCCCTCTTTGTGGTCTCCTTTGCCCAGGCTGATGGGAACTGCCCTGTGGGGGTCCAGATGATGCCAGAGCTATGACCGGGCCTGCAGGCGCAGCGCCGAGGGGGAGTCAGCCATGGAGCAACCACCGGAGGAAGCCCCTGAGGTCCGGGAGGAGGAGGAGAAAGAGGAAGTGGCAGAGACAGAAGGAGCCCCAGAACTCAATGGGGGACCAGAGAATTCTCTTCCTTCCAGCAGCTACTCAGGTGAGGGGGAGAGGGAGACGGTGGCTGGGGAGCGCCTGGCCCTCCGCAAACAGTGCCATGGGGGTGGGGAGGGCATTGCAGAGTAATGGAGTGGTCAAGACCAAGCCAGGCGGCCTGGCTCCCACCCGGTCTCAGTGCCCTCCTTCAGGGCAAAAACGGAGGGAGGGCGGGGGTGCAGGCAATGGGGACAGGGGCTTGGGTGGGAATTAAGTGCGTGAGCATTGAGACGTTGTGTCCCTCATCAGCATTTCTCGCCGGCTGCCCTGGGGCATGCTAAGGGGCGGCGTGCTGTGATCGCTCTGCCCAGCAGTGCACAGCGGATCGTGCTAATTCCACACATCCTCGCCCAGCTGCACTGTAATTACACAGATGCTAAGCAGTTCGTTCCAGTGACTGTAATTAGTATTAGTCTGTGGAGCCAACTAGTCTTTAACTCCTAGTCTCACTGATTGGTTCCGTTTCCACCCCCCACCTCCGCCCCCAGCAGTGTGGACGTGTTACTCTGGCACCTGTACTGTTCCGCCATCATCTTCGTCACCGATGTGCTATGACCCCCTTCAGGCACATGCAGACACTAGTCCTCGGCACCTGGCTCTCCCTGGCTACCATGCCGCCCCTTCCCTGTCCCATCCCCCGTCTCCTCACCTGAGTGCTGCAGGGCCAGCACTCACAGCTGATCCTCACTCCTTCCCCCCAGTAGGAGGTCATGCACGGACGGACGCCCTGGAAGAGATCCTTGGGCACAGGAATCAGGTGAATCAGGGCAGGGGAGCAGCCCCACTCAGTGTAAGGATGGTTCCCGACCCTGCATTTGTGTGGGCCGGAGGGGCATGGAATGGTGCTGGCATGGTGGCAAATGGGGGCTGCAGAGTGGGGCACGCCTTGCCTGGACCTGCAGCCAAGAGGGGCCTGACTCTGACATGTGCCCCATTGTTCCTGCAAAAACCATCTCAGGAGTTTTGTGTTAGACCGGGTTGTCCAGAGAAACCAAAGCTGTGGCCCTCTGGGCATAAGGAAGAGCGTCATATGAAGAAGTCATTGTACACCCAGACGGCAGCCCAGGCCAGTGCGCCTCTGCTCGCAAGTCTGCTGCCAGCCAGGGCCCTCTTCAGACCGGGGAGCTTCAGGCCAGTGACACAGGACCTCGAAGCAGGGTGCAGGAACCACAGGCTGCTGCGTGCAGAGTTGGGTGGCTCCAAGGTCAGTGGAAACAGGGCAGGGCACCCATAGCTCCCAGTGGCTCCCAGGGTCAGCGGCCCGAATGGGGCTGCCCCAGAGGCAGACACAGAGTCCCAGCAAGCAGAACGGGCAAAGGCTCTGAGAGAGGAAGAGGGGTCCCCAGCGTGTCTCCTATGAAAAGGCCACCCCTCGCAGCAGTGTCACCCATCTGTGACCTGATTGACAGGTTGGACTCGACCCCTTCACAAGCACCCGTGGACATAAACGCCAGCTGCCAGCGTTTTACAGGGGTTCTTCTCAGAGGATAAAGCACTCCATCCACCCCCAGATCCCAAAGAAAACGTGTCTCCCTTGCCCCCCTGCCATCCTCTTAGAGTACTTCAATCCTACTGCTTGACCAGTGACCGGCTGTTCTCAAAGGCCTGGCCTTTTTCTGAAGAAAGAGCTGGCTAAAAAGAAGTGATAGATCACTCAGCACTAACCTCACAGACTCACTGATAGTGAAAAAGGCAAGGGGGGGCAGAGAGCAGACAGAAGCCACTGGGTGCTTAGGAAGAGGAAGGGATGTCACGGAGGATGTCAAGGGAGAGTGACAGGGGCAGAGGGGCCCTGGGATGTGTGGCACCACCTCCTGGTCCCACCCCACCTTGTCACCAGATCGAAGCTACTGTAGACGAATGACCTGCACTGGGGTTTCTTACCCAGCCTGTATCCGGCTGGGCCAGCGCCCTGTCCTCAAAGCCTTGATTAATAATAGTACTATTCACAGCTGAGGAGCTAGAATGTGGCACCTGGGAACAGAGGAGGTCAGGGCGAGGCAGAGATGGTAGGAAATTCAGGGAGCTTCATTGGATGTGATCTAGGGTAGGGGAGAAGAGGTCTGGGCCCGAATTTCTGTTCCTTCTTGCCCAGTCTTTTGTAAGCTTAAATTCACCCCAGTGGGTCTTTATAAAAAAATTTTTTATTAGGGGCTCCTACAACTCTTATCACCATCCATCCATACATTAATTGTGTAAAGCGCATTTGTACATTCATTGCCTTCACATTCTCAAAACATTTGCTCTCCACTTAAGCCCCTGGCATCAGGTCCTCATTTTGATCCCCTCCCTCCCCACACACCCCTTCCTCATGAACCCTTGATAATTTATAAATTATTTTATCATATCTTATCCTGTCCGACGTCTCCTTTCACCCACTTTTCTATTGTCCGTCCCCCAGGGAGGAGGTCACATGTAGATCCTTCCTTGTAATCAGTTCCCACTTTCCCACCCTCCCTCTACCCTCCCAGTATCGCCACTCACAGCACTGGTCCTGAAGGGGTCATCCGCCCTGGATTCCCTCCCCGGTGGGTCTTTACTTGCAACTGAAATTGTCCAAAAGAAACTAAAGTGGCCGCTTCCCGTGTGTAAGAATTACTACCACTTATCAGAGGGAGAAAGTAGGCCCAGGGCAGCACAGCGAGTCAGCTTCAGAACTGTGTCACCAGTGCAGGCCCCTGTGTCCACACGCGGAAGCCGCGGGGTGAAGGCCGGATGTGGGCTGCGTGGACCCTTTGGGGTGAGCTCGAAGAGCTCCTCGGTAGTTGGGGTCTGTGGCAAAAGGTTTCCCTTCAGCCCGGAGAGTGACTGTCTGGCCAAGTTAAGCCTACAGTCCTGTGCACGATGTGCTGTTTGGCAACAAGTGGGTGCAGGAGAGGGAGCTTCATCGCGGTTTCCAAGGGTCATGCCCAACACTAGAAACTCTCTCACTGCAACACACTCCGTGCACAGGACAAAGGGAAGAGCCACGCGAGCATTTCTGAGTGTAGAAGAAGCCATTTGTTAAGGTCCAGCATCCTTTCTGGATGCAAAATCCTAAAGAAGATTAAAATAGAAGGACAGTTCTTTCATATGATACAGAGCATATATGAAAAGTCAACAGTGCAGTTAATGAAGAAAGCCGGAGAGCGCTCTCTCCTTGAAATCCGGAGTGAGACAGGAGTGTGCCCGCTCTCATCACTTCTACTGAGTTTGAATATTGTATGAGAAGCCCCGCCTGAGCAACAAGAAAAGGAATAAAAGGCTTCAAGACGAGAAAAGAGTCCAGAGCGTTCTCGGAGAAATCAAGCAACGTGGCGGGGATAAGGTCAACAAACCCAAGTCACTTGGTTTCTGTACACCAGCAATGAGAGACCTGAAAGGGAAATGAGGGAAGCCATTCCATTTACACCAGCCTCTAAGGGAATAAAATGCCTGGGAGTAAATCTAACCAGAGATGCCACGGACTTAAGGGTGAGACTGTAAAGCACTACTGAAAGGGATTAAAGAACAAGCACACTGGTTGAAGCTAGGCTTACACAGCTGCTTCGTACTTTCTGTCATTAAGTTGTGCACCTGCTGAACGTTGCATTGGCAGAAGTTTCGTGATCAGAATTTGAACAGTGCTGCGCTGGGGTCATCTGACCTCTTAGTTGATGAAGGGGAGAGAGAGAGACCATCAGCCCAGAGCGGATTCCCGTGGAGGTCAGGCTTACCTCTCACAAATTCTGATCTAGCCATCCTCCCACAGCTCTCGAGTTTATTAGAGAAGTAACAGGTTACAATTCAGGATCAGGAAAGACTCAGGATACAGGTCTTGGGTTGGTACAGCCTCTTCGCAGATTTGCCCACAGGCAGACCAATTTCTAGCCCTAGGCCCCTCAGTCACTCAAGCCAGCCCCTCTGGGGCCAGCCTGACCTGGGCCCTGCTCTACTCATACAAGTGTTTAAAAACTTATTAACTCCCTCAGTAAGTGCCCACAGGCCCCTCGATCCACCTATAAGGCTCCTGCCTGAAAGCGCACCATTCTCTCGTTCTGCCGGCCAAGAGGAAGCTGGTGGCACAGTGGTTACATGTCGGACTGCCAACCACAAGGTCAGCCAGCAGTTCAGAACCACAGCTGCTCCAGGGGTGACGGGCCCTCTACTCCTATAAAGAGTGACACTCTCAGAAATCCACAGGGACAGTTCTATCCTGTCCTGTAGGAGCACCAGCTCAGTGAGTTTGGATTTCTTGGTGTTGGTAGACCAGGAAACGAACTGCAGTGTCTCCTGCAGGTGGCCTGGTTCTCCCACCTCCGCTGTTCCCTGCCACTGTTTCCAGCCATCTTTCACTGCCTCCTGTGTTACAGCTTTCTGGCTCTGGGCTCTAAGAGGTTCCCAGCACATGAACCCTGGCTCCAAAGGACACACTCTGCTCCTGTAACGTCGTCTTCATTGAGATCAGGTCCTTCTAGGCTCGGGAATGGACTCTCTTCAGCCTAGCAGAAGGGCAATACTGACAATTCCCTCACCGGTTTCCATGTACCTTATTTATGTGGCCCCGCCCCTCCAGTTTGCTGTGCATGTTGCATGCATTATTCGCAAACTGTCTAATGCCCTTGGTGGACCAAAAGCACCTATTTACAAGGCCATGGCCAGAAAGGCCACAGGAGAACGGTCCATTGTACTGGGTCAGTGACAGACAGGGTAGCTGCTGACACTGCTCATGCACAACCGAACACTCACGAGATTGCCTTCCTTGGCCCAGGGCCCTAGTTTTCTGGGACATGGCAGTTTGTTAGCCTAAGACCCTGTGGAGTGCTTCTGTCCTAGCTCCTAGTTTGGAGCCCAGTGCCTGGGGTCTTCGGGGCCTTCAAGCAGCCGCCCAAGGCACAATTGCTCGCTTTATCTGGAGCAAACCAGGAGAGCTTTGCATTGAAGGAGGAGGTGGAATGTATGGCTAATTGCCTCGTGAACTCTTGCCTCATTATGAGAGCACCACTGGATGGTGCCTGGCTGCCACTACTAGACAGTTTCAGCAATGCTTCCAGAGAAGAATCTTGATCAAAAGTGTGTGTGTGGTGGGGGGTGGGGGTGCCCAGAGAAAATATGTAGAAAGAACAGAATTTTAAATTCCATGGAATCCAAATATTCTGGAGTCACCAAGGATGACAGAGCCCTGAAAATCTTAAACCAGAAATATCCCCTGAAGCCATCCTGCAGCCCCATGGTTGTTAACTGGTAACAGGTGTGCCTAGAATAGCATGTTCTTTTACGAGTTACCTATATGGCATCAAATTGACGCTCCAAAGATCAATGAACGACCTCCGGGCCAGTGAGTATATGTTAACGAGGACTCCGAAGAGGGGTCAGTACTTGGCTCCTCCTCCCAACGGGGCGTCCTTGACTGTCAATCTTTTAAAAAAATTTGTAATGTTGCATAATTTAAATTTTTAAAATCATTTTATTGGGGGCTCATACAACTCTTATCACAATCCATACATCCATCTATTGTGCCAAGCACATTTGTACATTTGTTGCCATCGTCATTCTCAAAACATTTGCCTTCTACTTGATTGGCTGTCAATCCTAATGGAAGCCGGTGCCCAGGCCTTTCTGCTGCAGCACTGCCAAAGAGTCTCCAACACAACCCTTAGGTTAGCAGTTAAGGGCGAATTATGAGCACTATCCATAATACACAAACCGCAAAAAGTAGAAGCCGGTTGTCCCCAGGCAAGCAGGCCCACATGGGCCCTCAACAGGAAAGCTTCAGCAACTGTCCAAGAGATGAAATGTCATTTCTCAGTGGGGTTGGCAGAGGGGACACCTGGTGCCTGTAAGGGGACCAGGACCCAGCATCTCCCCACCATTGGCGGAAGGGCAGCTTGGTTGTGTGGATTAATGCTTCCAATGTTCTCTGGAGAAAGAGTCTCTTCCTGGGTTGGGGACACCCTTGTTTTCTGGGGAGCAGGGAGCAGGGGCGGGAACTTGAGTTACAGAATCCGAGGCTGGCGTTCCAGGCCTGTGCTATGAGCTGTGACTTCTGCAAGCTGTACAAGGTGAGCCCCGCCAGTGTCAGGAATGAATGGGTGGGACCTGGCATCTGGCTCTGGGCCCGCCCTCCAGCTGGAAGGAGGGCTCCTTGTGTCCCTTTGTTGTTAGATGCCCTTGACTCACAGAGGACCTCAGCCTCCCTCATGTGACAGTAGAGCTGCCCTGTAGGGCTTCGTGGCAGAATCAGATCTTGAGGCCCCTCCCCCAAGAGCCACTGGGTGGGTTCTAACCTCCAACCTTTGACTGGCAGTCGAGTCCCAGGACTCCTCTCTAAAAACAACCAAGCTTACGGCCGTGGAGTTGACTCCAACTGTGAGCAACCCGAGGGAACAGAGTAGAACTGACCCGCTGGGTTCCCGAGACTGACTTTGTACAAGAGTAGAAAGACAGCCTCATCTTCATGCCCCGGGGCAACTGATGGCTGTAAGATTTACAGCCCAAAATAGAATCCACTACTCCACCAGGACTTCCCACAACCCAAACCCACTGCCACTGAGTCCGTTCTGGCTCCTGGTGATCCTCTACGACAGGACAGAACTGCCCCTGTGGGTTTCTGAGACTAACTCTCAACGGGAGTAGAAAGCCTCGTCTTTCTCGGGAGGAGCAGCTTGTGGTTTTGAACTGCTGGCCTTACTACTGATCGCAGCCCAACGCGCAACCTCTGTACCACCAGGGCTCCTTCCGGAGCCTCCTAGGAGCCTATGACAACCAGGGCACAGCCCCACACCCTGAAGCAGTGGGAAGGAAGCCTGCCTGGTTTGCTTCCCTCTGACCTCCCGGCAGCTCTGTACCCACTGTGTCTCTGGACCCAGCTCACTGCCCACTAGCACTCTTCACATCTGTGAGTCGGGCTGGCTGGCTGGCTAGAGCCCTTTAGCACTCAACCAGGAGAGACTCGCTCACCAGCGTTCCCCAGCTGTTTAGGGACAACGGGCAGCAGAAGTGGTACTCACACCCCACCCCAGGCTTCTCACTCTTGTCTCAGTGCCATATACCCAACCACCCCCAAGAAGGAGGTCAAGAGTCTTAGCGGGGGGCTGAAGAGAAGGTAGCCTTCCTCCTAGCCTGGGCGCCGCACTCGCTGAGGTCCAGGCTGGCCAGGGGCTGAGAGCCGTGAGTGCCTGCTCGGAGCAGCCCCGGGTGAGCAGGCCAGCAGACAAAGGCGCCCGCTTGGCAGCCTAGCCCCAGATTCCTGTAGGACTTGCCCTGAAGTTAGAGGCGAAGCGCCATGGGCCTGTTTGCCTATGCCGCTCTGCGGGCAAAGTCAACAGCCAGGCCGCCCTCACACCCTTGACGACAGCATACTTGCTGAGATGGAGACAAGATATGCGATGATGTCAGTAAGGTCAATAGTGTCTGTTTACTAAACTTGTAATCAAAAATGGCGCAACTGATACTTCACTCTGGTAACAAGGCTAGTGTTTACTCTGGCTCCAAACAAAGAGGTCAGTGCCTTCAGATAACAGTGCTGTCCTCAGCAAGCAGGGTGAGCTTATCTTTTATCATAACAAGGTATTGATTAGTAGCCATGAACCTGTGGGTGTGCACAGGGGAGGGAGTCCGCCCCAGGGAAGGCCCCCAGCTCATCCCTCTCTGCTCTGGGAGCAGGTTGCTGACCCTGCCAAGGCCGCTCTGTGCCTGCAGACCGAGGCGAGGGGAGCAGCTGGAGGGGTTCTCTGAGGCGGACGGGCATAATGCATGTGAAGAGCCCAGTGCGTGCCCGGTGCACAGTAGGCGTGTGGTGAGAAGGCTGGTCGCACACAGCCTGTGCACTCAAATCGGGCTTGTCCTGTCAAGTCCCAGGCCCACCCTCCTTGCCCTCAGTTTCCCCCTCGAACTGGTGGTGAACCCGGCTTCCCAGCTGATGATGCCAAATGGCCGCGCGCGTGCAGCATAAACCAGCAATGTCCCTGACGAGTGGGAAGCAGCAGCCTAAGGCTGGGACCCGCCCCCTCCTCTTCCCAGTGGACACTCGCTGTGCAATGTGGGCTCAGGGCAGAGTGGTGACTCAGCAGGCGAGAGGGTGCGCTTCCTGAGCAGTGGAAGGGGGTTGAGGGGAGGGAAGGGACAGGGGCTTGGTAGGAGGTCGCCATGGTCAGATCCCACCCCTTCCACCCGGCAGACCAGTTTGGTTAGGTGCGCTCAGAACCTCAGTTTCCCCCTTGATCTCAATGCCTGCTTGCCCCATCTTTGACCAGGAAGTCATAGGAAATGGGGGAGGGACCTCCAGCACCTAGTCCCCTAAACCAGGAGCATTTCGTCATCTTTCCTTCTGGGTGGGCTAAAGGATGATGTCATTAAAACCTCAAAAGAACCCCTCAGCTGGTCTCTTGACCACCTTTTTCAGGGGAGGAAATGGGGCCTCAGTGAGATCAAGTAACTTGTTGACCGGAAGTAGAACCTTTGTCATTGGAAAATTCACCCCCAAGCTACCAGCACCTCAGGGTCCCCATATACAGGTATCTCACAATCCCCCCAGGGTGCCTTCTTGCCACATACAAACAAGACCACCCAAGCCCCTCTCCCCATCCCCCTCCACCTGTGCATCAGGTAGGTGTGTTCTGGGCTGGCCAGGCCTTTACCCTGCCACCCGATACTGTGGGACAGCTCATACTCACCTGCCAGCCCCATGGGAGGCTCTCCAGGCATTCGAGAGCTCAGGGCATCTCACATGGCCCATGGGCTCAGGCACCACCCTGCAGGCATCTTGCTTCCTCTACGACGCCCACTGGTCCCAGCACCTTGAGCCAGGGCACGGCAGCAGCGCAGGGGAGGTGCTGCCTAATGTACAGGGACCCTTGCCTGGCGTTCCTGGGAGCGGGATTCGGGCTGGGCAATTAACAGCTTGGAAACGGAAAGACTAGTCAGCGGACCCTAGCAGCTGACACTTACCCAGCCCTCCTGTCCCCCCTGCCGCTCTGAGAGGGGTGCCATTGTTTTGCCACCACGTTACCATTACTGAGGCGCAGGAGGTCCGAGCTGGGATTCGAGCCACCGGCATCTGGCTCTTACCCACGTGGACACTGACTTGGAGGTCATGCACAGCCCCCACCCCTGAGCCCAGGCTGATGGCCTTACACAGGAATGCTGGCTCTTGGGAGATCTCGGCGCCCTGCCTGTCCCCATTCATGTGGCTTTCTTACTGCCCCGTGAGGTCAGCTATTGGAGAGCAGGGTCTGGGCCATCGAGCCTACAGGTGCTCATCAGACGGTTTTGCCACATGACCGCCAGCGGCTGCCAGCAATCAGACACCTGCAGAGCATCGTGGGCCACGGGACAGCGGGGAGGGGGTGGGGTACGAGACAATTGGAGCAACAAACAGCCAGGAAGGCTGGTGGTGTCTGACCTCTGGCTTCCCTAGGGCCAGAGGCAGGGGGCCGGCATGCCTTCACCCTCCATCCTTCTTCACCCAGTCTGATACTCGCTCCCCGCTCCCCCATCTGTCATCTATGCTGGCCTCGCGTATTAACTGCATTGGCCCCACGGAGCTCACAGCCAGTACTCACAATTACGGGGGTTCGGTAAGGAAAGGGATGGGTTACCACAGGCATCTGTCT
Organism: Tenrec ecaudatus; assembly: GCF_050624435.1. Lineage (NCBI taxonomy): Eukaryota > Metazoa > Chordata > Mammalia > Afrosoricida > Tenrecidae > Tenrec > Tenrec ecaudatus. The sequence goes on from NC_134536.1 coordinate 166,218,610, forward strand.
ACAGCAGCTCACCTCAGCCAGCAGCCAAGTCTCTCCAGGCCTCAGCCTCTCCGCCACTGGGTCCCTTGGCAACTGCCTGTGAGCCAGGAAGCCAGCCGCCTGCCGTCTGTCTCGCTGCCCGACTGAGTCTCCGCGCCACAGTCTCTGGTGCAGCGGCTCTCAACGGCCAGACCACTTCAGACAGATCTGGTCCTGAGGTCTCTCTGTGTCCAGGATGACTCTTAAACAAGGACTGGGTTTAATGGAGGTGTGTTTTTTGTCTTTTGCCGACATCTCCCCAAGGACACTGTAGCATGGTGTCCTTAGTCAAGGAAGCAGCGGGATTCGGTTCACACCACCCACTCCGTTACTCTGATGGCTTGACCCAGTGACTGCCCGGGTGGGCTGGACATGACTGGGAGGATGGCGCAGCACTGGGCAATGCTTCCTTCTGTAGTCCGTAGTCGCTGTGAGCCGACTGACACCATGGCCCTAACAACCCAAAGGCCAGCACTGAGCATCGCTTAAGGAATTAGGGCTCAAACAGCCACACGCTAAGCTCGTTGCCTTCGAGTCAGGTCGACTCCTAGCCACCCTCTAGAGCACCGGCTCTCAAGGAATGGCCGGTGCCTTCAAGCTGCTGGTCTGGCGGGTCACAGCTGAACCGGTGACCACCGCACCACCGGGGCTCCTGTGGCTTGAAGGGCCCTCCTGACTCTGTCTCGATTGGTGGCTGTGGACCAGTCTGGTGGAGGGGCCTTTGAAAGCTAAAGGAGGTACTGTTGGAGTCCAGCAGAGGCAGGAGACCCACGAGCCTGAGCCCACACTGATCACAAGCAGTGCCACCCAGCAAACGGGGCGGAGCACGCAGATGGATCCAAGGAGGAAGCCCTCCCTGCCCGGCAGCCATGCTGCACCCTTTCCCAACATTATCTCAGTTCCCTGACCAGGCGATGCGCATCTCTTGTCCTTGCATACTGGAGTCCAGGACAGTTAGGGGACTAGAGATAGTGATCATCCTAGATAGGGATCGAGTGCCTGACACAGTGCATTTCTCTTGTCAGAACCTGGGGCAACAGCTGTGTCCTTAGAGACAAAGTCTCATCCTTGTGGGGACACTCCACTCTGAGTAAGCTCATAGATTGTATCGGGAGATGCTAAAGGCCTGCCTCACCTTCCCAGGGGACCGAGCCTTCCTCCCTGTCTGTGGTCTGAGGAAGGGCTTAGGAACGGGAAGAGGCTGAGGCACTGGCCAGCCCAGGCCCGTTTCAGGAAATGGCATCTTAGGTGTGCGCACAAGGAACTCACCTCTTTCAGGAGGTGACTGCTGAGGTCATGTCCTGGTCTGGCCTTTGCAGCTCCTCCAGAGATAAGGAAGCTGAGCTCCCTGAGCCCAGAATCCTCCCCACTGACAGAAACAGCTGCTGCTGGGGGCCTGTACTGGGGGTGGATTGGTGGGGGGAGTAGATTCTAAACGCAGATGGAGTCAACTGGCCCAGTAGACTGGGTTGGAGGCCCACCCTTTTCCTGATCTTTATGGGCCCACCTCCCAAAACACAGCTCCCTCCGTGCACACCTGCACACCGTGGGTATAGACTCCCCCGCCCCTCAAGGTCAGCCCAGCGAAGCGCAGACGGGACGGCCGCAAGTAATGGCTGTCACTGAGCACCAGCTCTGTGCTGTGGTGCTCTGAAGAGTGCTTTTGGGATCAGTTGCCTGTCCTCCCTAGCCCAGAAATTGATCCCCAGAAAGGTTAAGTTCAGTGTTGCCTGTGCACCACAGAAATGCAGTGCAGAGCCCTCTGCCCTCCCCCTGTGGGCTCTGGACACACCCCCACCCCCAACGCTGTCCATCCTGTCTGTCCGCAGACCTCTCCCAGAGCTCCTCGCCTCCCTCACTGCTGGACCGGCTGCAGATGGGCTGTGATGGGGCCTCGGGCGGCAGTCTCAACATGGAGTGTCGGGTGTGCGGGGACAAGGCATCCGGCTTCCACTACGGCGTTCATGCCTGTGAGGGGTGCAAGGTACAGAACCCCGGGGCAGGGCTGGCAGGGTGGGGGGCATGTGGGGAGGCGGCCTGCTACAAAGGCCTACAAAGGGAGGTAATGACCAACGGGGAGGGGAGTTCCCACTGGGAGGAGCCCAGCCCTTGTCCCCGTGTCCCTGCTGGAGAGGAGCTTCAGAGTCAGAATCTGCCCTACTGGGCACCTAGCCCAGTGCCAGCCCCGCCCGCCTGCCTGTGGGCTCTCTGTGTTTCTGGCGCCCCCTGGGGGCCGGGCTTGAGAAGACAGGCAGCGCGGATTGAGTCAGTGGACGTCAGGGGAGGGTTTCCTGACCCGCGCTCTGTGAAAGGGACAACAAGGAAATGTGTTTCTCTTCCAGACATGCTCCCACCACACACCCACCACACGTTCACAAAATATTTTCCCAGCGCCCCCACCACCACCCAGAGAATACAAAAAGCCAGGTGCGTTTATGAGCAGAGCAAGTAGCCACAAGACTTTTACACGTTGCCAAATACCAAAGAGCCTGTAAGACTGATCTGCTCTGGGTGCTCAGATGAGTGTGGTAGGCCATTTCCTCACCGCCCCCCCCCCTCCACTCTTGCCCCTTGCTTCCAAGGAGAGATTTTCTCCATCTGGACACATGATGGCCCTTTGGTCCCACCCAGTGCGCCAGCCCCTCTCTCCCTTCCCGGCTCCTCCCACCCACCTGTTCTCTGGCCCAGGGCTTCTTCCGCCGCACGATCCACATGAAGCTGGAGTACGAGCGGTGTGAGCGCAGCTGCAAGATCCAGAAGAAGAACCGCAACAAGTGCCAGTACTGCCGCTTCCAGAAGTGCCTGGCGCTGGGCATGTCGCACAACGGTGAGCTCCACACGGCCACCTGAAGTCGGGTTTGGGGAGCGCCCAGAGCAGCCCAGGGAGGGGTACACGGTCAGCCCTGCACCAGGTCAGCCAGCGAGGTGACCTCCCTCCCCTAGACACTGCGCTGTGAAGCTTTTGTTCAGCACACAGTGGCCATTTCCCGACTGCCCAGTACCTTCCGTGGGAAGCTCAAGAACCCAGGCCTGAGATCTTCATCCCCTCTCCGTGCCCAGGATGCATGCTGGGGACGCCGCGCCCAGACTGCACACCCATCCCAGATGACGTGGCACAGCCTGGAAGGCCCCTCCGCAGGCCCGCGGCCTCCTCAGCCCTTCATGGCTACTGAGGGCAGGCAAGAGCCGGAAACTGCCCCCTGTGTCAGCTGGCCAGGCCAGGCCGGGAGTGACCTGGAAACTAGCCACGCTCAGGGAACAGAGCCTTCCCTGCCCGGCACTCCACGTCTCCAGCAGCCCCTGACTCTCAGCCCCTAGGACACACTATTGCACAGCCTTGGACACGCCGAGGGCAAGAGAACAGGGTGCCCTTGGTTGAACATCCCTCTGGGCAGGTCAGCTCCCTGCCAGCTTTTGCCTTCGGAGCCTGATTGCCTGGCATCCTGCAGGTGGCAGGGCCTGGGCTGTCCTCAGACCATCCGGGTCTGACAGGTGTGGGGTTTGGCCTCCCCTCAGTCCTTACGTGCCCCAACCCCATTCTGTGGGTGGGTCTCCGTCTCTGCACCCTCCATGCTTGTGGCCACAGGCTTAATTCTGGCCATGGTCAGGCTGGGACAGCACACGGGCTGTCTTCCTGGACGCCCATGTACTGCCCGTCCCCACTTTGTACCTGGTGCAGCAAACAATACAGAGAGCTTACAGTCTGGAGGGGGGACCCCCAGCGTGCCCCGCTTGCTGACTCTACAGGCCCGTGCAGCCTGTCAGGACGGGGAGGTTGGAGGTTGAACCCCGGCCCGGGCTGCCTGGGTGATTGTCCCCGTCCCTGCGCAGCCATCCGCTTTGGCCGGATGCCAGAGGCGGAGAAGAGGAAGCTGGTGGCGGGACTGACTGCCAACGAGGGGAGCCGGCAGAACCCGCAGGTGGCTGACCTGAAGGCCTTCTCCAAGCACCTCTACAACGCCTACCTGAAGAACTTCAACATGACCAAAAAGAAGGCCCGCAGCATCCTCACTGGCAAGGCCAGCCACACGGCGGTGAGGCTCACTGCACACCCAGGCAGCACCCTCCCTCCCCTGGCTTCCTGGTGCAGGGGCTGGTGGGGGCCAGAAACAAGCAAGGTGGGGGTGGGGTGGGAGAGCCTCTGGGGCCTGGCCTCTAACAGGGCCTGGATTTCCAGCCCTTTGTGATCCATGACATGGAGACGTTGTGGCAGGCCGAGAAGGGCCTGGTGTGGAAGCAGCTGGTGAACAGCCTGCCGCCCTACAAGGAGATCAGCGTGCACGTCTTCTACCGCTGCCAGTGCACCACGGTGGAGACCGTGCGTGAGCTCACCGAGTTCGCCAAGAGCATCCCCAGCTTCGGCAGCCTCTTCCTCAATGACCAGGTGACGCTCCTCAAGTACGGGGTGCACGAAGCCATCTTCGCCATGCTGGCCTCCATCATCAACAAGGACGGGCTGCTGGTGGCCAACGGCAGCGGCTTCGTCACCCGCGAGTTCCTGCGCAGCCTCCGCAAGCCCTTCAGCGACATCATCGAGCCCAAGTTTGAGTTTGCCGTCAAATTCAACGCGCTGGAGCTGGATGACAGTGACCTGGCCCTGTTCATCGCGGCCATCATCCTGTGTGGAGGTGAGTGCTGGCAGCGGCCCGTCCTCCAGGGCCGGGACACAGGCAGAGACAGCCCTGTGCTGATCTAGAAACCGAGCCGCTGCCGTCCCAGAGGTTCTGACGCAGCCCCTAAGAAGGCAGAGTAGAACTTGCCCGAGCACTTCGTCATGTCACCCCGGGCTCTTTGTGGGTGCTGACCCAGGCATGACGTGCACAGTGCGGCCTCAGCTCCGTCTTAGTGTCCAGGCCAGAAAGGAAGTACACCAACTGCTCTTTGAGGATAGTGGTCCTTTTTTGGGGGGGATGGGGGATGTAGAGAAAAGGTCTGTGTTTTTACAGGTCTTTTCACATACTCAGACTCACTGCCATCGAGTTGGTGCCGGCTCCTAGCAACCCTACAGGACAGGCTAGATGGGCCCTGTGAGTGTCCAAGGGTGAAACTCTCTGGGAGGAGAAAGCCTTGTCTTTCTCCCGAGGAGTGGCTGATGGTTTCAGACCACTGACCTTGCCGTTAGCAGCCCGACCCGTCACCACCAGGCTCCTCAAGTCCACTGTCATGAGCCTACAGCTAGGAGGGTAGAGCCTTCCTTACGCCGGGCCCGCTCGTGCCTCTGCACCCTTGATCCTCACAGCCGCGTGGGAGGATGTCTTCGGTGCTCTGCTGCGCAGCCGAGTCAGCCGGGCTGCAGCAGCCGGGAGGTGGTGCCTGCCGATGGGGTTTGAGTCAGGCCGCAAGTCTCTCAGCCAGAACCTGGTGTCGTCTAATCAGGGGGAAAAATGCAACAAAACTGGCAAAAACAGTGGGGATGGGTAGGGGGGTTGGCGCAGGCTGGTGGAGGAAGTAGGGCACTTAGTAGCTCAGCCCCGGATCCCCCAGAGTGAGTCACCCACCCAGGTTGGGAGTTGGGGAACCCCTCTGAGGCCCTGCTTGGCCCAGCCCTCCCACCCCTGCACCCTGTGTCCCCGCAGACCGGCCGGGCCTCATGAATGTGTCGCAGGTGGAGGCCATCCAGGACACCATCCTGCAGGCCCTGGAGTTCCACCTGCAGGCCAACCACCCCGACGCCCAGTACCTCTTCCCCAAGCTGCTGCAGAAGATGGCCGATCTGCGGCAGCTGGTGACCGAGCACGCCCAGATGATGCAGCGCATCAAGAAGACAGAGACCGAGACCCTGTTGCACCCGCTACTGCAGGAGATCTACAAGGACATGTACTGAGGGGCGGCGGGGCCCTGCCACGGACTATGCGCTGACCAGCCACCAGCCCAATCAGAGCCGGCCTCATGTCTCCTGTACTCTCCTCCTCGCCCATCCTCGGTGTGCCCAGCGCCTCTTCCTCATGCTCCCCTCTCTCTGGAGGGGTCTCCCTCCTTACCTGCCTCCTCGCCGTCCTGTCCCAGCATCTGCCTCTCTGTCTCGGTCTGGGACGTAGTTCATTTTATTTCACCAGCAGCATAGAACAGAGGTCCTCCTCCGCTTCCGCCTGCCTCTTCCCCCTGAGCAGAGGCCCAGCCCCGCCCTGCCCGCCGCACCCTGGCTCCCAGCTGCACAGTGGAAGGCTGGCACCATCCAAAGAAACACTAAGCCACCTGGGCCTGGCTTCCTTGGGGAGCCAAGAGTGGCCCCGGCCGATGGGAGCAGAAGCCTGTGAAGGACACTAGGCAGGGGGGCCCTAGACTGTCACCGCCCGCCGGCCCAGCTACCCACAGCTGAGCCTGGCAGCCCCTCACCCAACTCGCCCATGCCACCCAACATCCTTTCCGTTCTCCTCTGCATGGGTCTTCCAGGCCAGTGTCGCCCAAGACCCCCGTGCTGGCCGCTGGAGGGTACCCCCAGCCTGAAAGGAGGTGAGCTGCCCCGTTGAAGAGGAGCAGGGTACTTACACCTGACCCCCGCAGGGGTCTGAGGGCCAGGGAGCGTCAGCACCCACACTCCCCTGCTCTGGCACAGCCCAGGTCCAGCCTTCAGGGTGTCTTCGCCCAGGGGCCTGATCTGGGCTAGGAGACCTCGAGCTGACATGCACACCCCACCTCCCTGCACACTCCCTGGAGCTGCCGCTCCAGCGCACACCACAGCACTGAGATCACTTTACCTGGAGCTCTGGCTCCCTTCCGCCTCCCCGCCCTGAAGCAGGTGAGGGCCCACAGGGCCCGCCTGCAGGTGGGCGGGCAGAGCTGAACCCCTGAAGTTGGGGCTGGGCCTGGTCTCTGGGTGTACAGCGGTGTCCTCAGAAGGTAAATGGGCCTTGGTGTTCGGTTAGCCATTCGTCCCAGCAGCTCTGTGCCCCCACCTGCACACTCTCCAGTGGCGGGGCCTTGACCAGTCCCACTCCGCTGGCTCCAGGAAAGAGTCCACTGACCGCCAAGGAGGGGCTGAAGCATAGCCTGACATGGAGGCCAGAGACCTTTTCCTGTGAGGAGACAAGCCGTGGGGAGTTTCTAGGGACCCCGTGTGAGCCCCAGACTACCTGGCTCCCGCCTGGCCCTCCTTCTCACAGGTCCTGGTAGTTGGACCACACACTGGGCAGGGAATGCCCTGTAGAGAGCACAGACCCCAGCGCCTGCCCCTGCCGGCCCTGTGCCCTTCCAGGTCCAGTCCCCGTGACAGGTGTGTGCTGGCACTCCCTCAGTGAGCCCGTCTGTGAAGGGAGAGAAGCTGCCTGGCCAGCACCCCCCCCCCCCCCCCGGCCTTCCCAGTGCTGAGGGTACAGCTTTTCTCAGTGGCTGAACAATCTTCAAAATGGAAATGTATATTTTTTCTAGGAGCCCCAGCTTCCTGTGTTTTTAATATAAATAGTGTATACAGACTGACGAGACTTTAAATAAATGGGAACTAAATATTTAAGAGTTGACTTTATGCCGATCCTTCGTAGTGATTTTCCTGTGCCCAATATGGATCCTCCCCCTCTTCCATCTTTGGTATCCAGAGGGGCCCCTGGCTGGGTAACAGACTCAGGTGCTAGCCGCAGGGAGCTGCCTCTCCCCCGTTCTGCTGACCACCGGTCAGTCAGCAAGGGGTCATGGTAAGTCTGAGGCGTGCCAAGATACCCCATCCCTACTCCACAGAGAGTCAGGCTGTGATGGGGAAGAGGGGATGTACCCCAGCTCTCGCAAAGGCGGCACAAACTGGGGGTAGGCGTGGGCGAGGGGGTGACCAAAGGCCCCTGGGGGAGACAGCTGTCCCTGGGCTGCCCTAGGACTTCCACAACCAAAGCCTCGTCGCCCTCACGAGAGATCAGGGGTTTCTCTCCCTGGCTCATTTTGACCCAACGGCGTGTTGGAGGTGTCGTGTGCAAAATGACTCCTGCAGACAGGGCACTGTATGCCCTCCGCCCCAGAGCAGGGAGCTTCAGCACGCCCTGACACAGGGCCACACGGATACACCAGGACAAGGGGACAGCAGGCTGCCACTGCAAGAGAGGCTATGTGAAGGAACAGGACTAGCTGTGTCAGCAAGTGGATGGATGGGCAACGAGGATGAATGAATGGATGTCCAGGCAGCACACTCCAAAGGTCACCGTTTAGCCTTGACAGCTGACACCCCAGCTCTCTCCGCCTTAGCAGAAGCATCCGCAGAGACTCCCAGGGTCCAGCCCAGGGCAGCCGTGTGAGGCAGTTCAAGCCCATCAGTGTGGGTCTAGCCAGGAAGCCAGAGCCCTGCAAACTTTATTGAAGTGAGACAAAGTATCCAGAGGCGGCCCCCACCCGCGTGCAAACTTTATTGAAATGAGACAAAGTATCCAGAGGCCCACACGTCAAGAATGAAGCCGGCCAGAGATTGCCTGGCCCCGGCTGAAGGGAGAATAGTTTTCAGAAAGATCACTCCAGTGATGTCATTGCTGGAATCCCCACTGATCCCAGGCACCCAGATCGCCTGCTAATTTGACTATAGTTGCTACTGGAACCAGAACCCAAGCACATGAGGGGGCTGCTGGAGTGCCTATTGCCCTCCACACTGCTGCTGGCCTAGCGAGGGGGAGGGAGGGGGGCGGAGGGGGCAGGACCCTTGCAGCTAAAGCAGGAAGCCAGAGTCCAAGGAACCTAGTTAGCAGGCTCCCCGCCATGCGCTGTAGACAAGAGCAGGGCAAAGTAGGAATGGGGCCAGGAGACAGCACACAAACCCCTTACACCAAGTACCAAGGCCAGGCCCTCCCCCCAGGGATCCCATGCAGGCAGGCTGTTGGGGAGGCAAGGGCCCAGAATGGCACTTGCTCCTGCTTTCACTGGCCACAAGCTGCGATCGGGCTCTGCTCAGCTCAGCACAGGTACAGCAAGAGGAGGAAGACAGCTGGGAACAGGGGCATCTCTGTACTCAATAGCCTAGCTCACAATGGAATGTTCTGGAATGCTTGGTTTCTTTTTCTACTTCCCTATCCTTTCCACACCATCGGGGGTGGGGTGGGGTGTGTGTGTGTGCGCGCGCGCGCGCACACACACACACACACGGGTGCACAAAGGAAGAGAACCTGGCTCTGAAAGGGACAGGAGGTGAGAGAAATAGTTTCTAATTCCTGGGAAATAGGAGCTAAAAGGCACTTCCAGGTCATGGTCCCCTTCCTTTGCCTCCCCTCAGACACACTGTAGAAGAAACTGAGGTCAAGTGTGGGGAAGTACCTTGCTCAAGGTCATCCCAGGTCTCCCTGCAGCAAGCTCTCAGTGAGCTCCCTTGTGCATGACCTCACCTCAGGTTCACAGCAACTCCATCAGATAGCTGGGCCTCTTGGCTGCAAACACGAAAGGGCGGAGCTTGTTTACCTGGCTAGGGGGTTCATTAAAGGGTGTTACCACCTCAGAACCTAGTTGTCAAGCTTAGAGGGCATCAGCCAGGAACATTGTCCCCCAACCCCCCAGCCCCCCTCCTGGGACTACGCAGCATCTCCCTCCAAGGAAGAAGAGAGACTATTCCAAGCCTGACGTCCTGTCAGGACCCAACACCCCATTCCCCAGGCACCCACAGGGCTGTACTGCTCTCAGGTGCCAGGGATGTACTCCCTGAGACACTGGGGAATGCCCACCCCACTCCATGCTGACCACCCTAGAGCCGGGGATAAGGCCTCAGAGGTGAAGTCTTCTCCCTTCCGCCCTGCCCAGCCAGACTCTTGGGGCGGTGGCTTTCCAGGGCCATTGTCAGCCCCCGCATCAGCAGGTACCAGGACTAGACTTGCAGCGGGCAGCCTAGCTGAGGACCCACAGGGAGGAAGGAGAGCTTCCAAGCCAACATGCGCATCAGGCCTGGTGGCTGCCCTCTCTGTGCATAAGGCATTGATACCCCTCAAGAGAGAGGCTCTGATTGGCTGATGGCATGACCTTACTGGACAGAGCTGTAGGGTGGCCCACCTGGCTACCTGTCATGGAGGCCCCTTCTCGGGCAGTGAGGTCACTCTACATAGGAGGAGGAAAGCCAGCTGGCTTCATTGACAAACTGACCGGGCCACAGCCACCTTTTCTGGAACACACATGTGAGCCTTCATGGCAGGTCCCAGAGGCTCCTGGACACTGTCCAGTACATTGCTAGCTCCCAGGCCAGGCCCACACCATCATCTGGAACCTTCCAAAGGCAGCCAGTCTGCCCTCTGATCTCTCCACTGACCCTCAGCTCCACCCTTAGAGTAGAAGGCTTGCATCTGGCCCCTTCAGTTAGAAAGCCCACCAACCCAAACTCACTGCCACCGGGCCCATTCCAACTCACGGCCACCCTAGAGGGCAGCTCACAACCCCCGAGAGCTCCTCATAAATCCCTCAAGCCCAGCCCCAGGACTCCCAGCTTCCCTGTCCCCTCCTCCCAACCTGGGTCCCAGCTCCTTGTGGTCCTCTGCCATGCCTGACCCCTGAGTCAAAAAGGTTAAGCACTCTGCTGCTAAACACAGGCTAAAAGGTTCAAGTCTACTCAGGCACACCTCGGAAGAAAGGCCAGGCAATCTGCTCTCCAAAATCCCCCCATGCAAAGCCCTATGGATACGGTGACCAGACATCCCGCTTTTGGCGGGACAGTCCCGATTTTTAACAATTTGTCATGCTTCCCGTGGCATTTTTAAAAAGTTTCGATTTTTGGAAAGAATGCACGACAAGCTAGGGAATGGCAAGAGAACGGGAAGGGGATATACATAATACATAACACCATTCAAACAGCTGCTGATTTGTTGCCCGTAGATGTGGAAAATATGGTTATTAAAATATATTCTTATTTCTATATGCACACTGTGCGCGTTGAAACTGCGGAAGTCAAATATCAGAAAATACTTGGATACAGTAAAACACACTGGTTAGCTCTTTTGCCAGCTGTCGAAAGAATTTTGAAAATATACGCTCCTTTGAAATCCTACTTTCTATCGCAGGATAAATGTCCTAGAATTTTAGAAGAGTTTTTTGGAAAAGAATCTTCAAAATTTGGCTAGAGTTTGTACACAATCAAGCAGCTCTTTTTCAAAATGCTAGAAAACTTATTGAAGGTGACAAAATTTCGGTAATCAAAGTAGCAAATGAAGTTAATAATTTAAAATTTCAGTGTCAAGAGCGGTTAGAAAATAATTTTCTTCCATTAGCTATCCATAATAGTATAAGCCAACTAGAAGAACAAGGTGCAATAAATCGTGCAGATATCATAAATCACGTTAAAAAGTTCTATAGTAACTGCATAGATTATTTAGAAGAGTGGACAGTACATTACAATGATATTGAACATTTTCATTGGGTTACATTAAAACAAGAACTTAATTGGAATGATGTGCAAAAATCATTCGATCATCTTACTCAAAATTTCCCATATAGTAATATTTCCAAAAAATGATCTTTAAAAAAATTTTTTAATTCTTTTTCTGAAAACGATCTTTTTAGTGAGGTATCATTATTAAAAAATATATATTGATAAGGAAAATGTTAAATCTTGGGCATCAGCAAAAATCACAATAGAGGACAAATGGTTAGAAATATTTCATCATTTTGAAACAAACCATGTTCCATACAATAATGCACTAAAAATGTGGAGTACACGCTGCCCTTACCAGGAACTAATGCTGCGACTGAACGCGTTTATTCTACGGTAAATAAAGTGTGGACATCAGAAAAATCACAATTAAGTGTTGAGACTTTGAAAGCCATTTTATGTGTGAAATATAATTTAAATTCTTGTTTAAATTTTTTTTTTCTTCTTTTACATTTTATTAGGGACTCATACAACTCTTACCACAATCCATACATATACATACATCAATTGTATAAAGCACATCCATACATTCCCTGCCCCAATCATTCTCAAGGCATTTGCTCTCCACTTAAGCCCCTTGCATCAGGTCCTCTTTTTTTTCCCCTCCTCCCTCCCCATTCCCCCCTCCCTCATATGCCCTTGGTAATTTATACATCGTTGTTTTGTCATATCTTGCCCTATCCGGAGTCTCCCTTCCCCCCTTCTCTGCTGTCCCTCTCCCAGGGAAGAGGTCACATGTGGATCCTTGTAATCAGTTCCCCCTTTCCAACCCACTCACCCTCCACTCTCCCAGCATCGTCCCTCACACCCTTGGTCCTGAAGGTATCATCCACCCTGGATTCCCTGTACCTCCAACCCTCATATGCACCAGTGTACAGCCTCTGTCCTATCCAGCCCTGCAAGGTAGAATTCGGATCATGGTAGTTGGGGGGAGGAAGCATCCAGGATCTGGGGGAAAGCTGTGTTCTTCATCGATACTACCTCACACCCTAATTAACCCATCTCCTCTCCTAAACCCCTCTATGAGGGGATCTCCATTGGTCGACACTTGGGCCTTGGGTCTCCACTCTGCACTTCCCCCTTCATTTAATATGGTATATATATACATATACACATATATACACATACATACACACACTTATATCGTTGGGGTTTTTTTTGCATGATGCCTTATACCTGGTCCCTTGGCACCTCGTGATCGCACTGGCCGGTGTGCTTCTTCCATGTGGGCTTTTTTGCTTCTGAGCTAAATGGCCGCTTGTTCACCTTCAAGCCTTTAAGACCCCAGACACTATCTCTATTGATAGCCGGGCACCATCAGCTTTCTTCACCACATTTGCTTATGCACCCATTTGTCTTCAGCGATCCTATCATGGAGGTGTGCAGTCAATGATATGATTTTTTGTTCTTTGATGCCTGGTAACTGATCCCTTTGGGACCACTCGCTCACTCAGGCTGGTGTGTTCTTCCATGTGGACTTTGTTGCTTCTGAGCTAGATGGCTGCTTGTTTATCTTCAAGCCTTTAAGACCCCAGTCACTATCTCTTTTGATAGCCGGGCACCATCAGCTTTCTTCACCACATTTACTTGTTCACACACTTTGGCTCCAGCCGTTGTGTCGGGAGAGTGAGCATCATAGAGTTCCAATTTAATAAAAGAAGGTATTCATGCATTGAGGGAGTGTTTGAGTAGAGGCCCAAGGTCCTTCCGCCACCTTAATACTTGACCTATAAATATAGACACATAGATCTATTTCCCCATCCTCCTATATATATTTGCATGTACATGTCTTTGTCTAGACCTCCATGAATGCCCTTTGACTCCTAGCTCTTTCCTCCATCTCCCTTGACTTTCCTCCTGCCCTACTACCATGCTTCATCGCCACCTGGGCTAGAGTATACCTCTTCTCTAAGCAACCTTACCCTTGATCATTTCCCACCAGGCCTGTCACTCCGCCTTCTCTACCATTTGGGGTCCCATGTTTTTCCCTTGTCCCTGGGTTTGTTAACACCACTTCCTTACCCCCCCTACCCCCCCACCCCAAGTCCCCCCAAAACTGTCGGTCCCGTTGTTTTTCCTCCAGATAGTTCATCCAGCCTGTCCTATTCAGACAGACCTGTGGAGTCACTAACATGCACGAAAACTAGACAGAGGAAAAAAAAGCAACAGTATACAACCAGACAACAAAACAACAAAAACAAACCACTGACAAAGAACAGAATAAAACAGTTCACAAGAGAAAAGCTTGTAGTTAGTTCAGGGATCGTTTGCTGGCCCTTAGGAGCGTTTTCCAGTCCAGTCTGTTGGGGCACCACGCCCTGGTCTTGTTTAAATTTTTATGACCTTTTAAACAACGACAGCAATCTACTTAAAAAAATTCACTCAAATGAGAAATATGCCAAAGAATAAAATACTATACATAAATTTTAATGTATTATATTTGTAAATTATACTTATGTTGAAATTTAAAATATATATATTACAATACTATTTTTGCGTTCTATGAAACTGTTTGTTGCTCCAAATAGACCAAATTTTTAATCAAGGACCCCACCCCCACCCCCCGACGCCGTCAATAGTGTCCCGCTTTACCAATGTTAAAATCTGGTCACTTTACCTATGGAGTACAATTCTCTCTGGTGGCCACAAGACAACTTTGGTTCCACAGCCACGGGTCCGTTTAAGCACTTAGAATCCTTAAGCCATCTCTCCATTTCCTCCAAAGATCCCTGAAGAACTGCACACACACACACACCCCACGCCCCCCATCACCACTCCCACACGCATCCCGGGAGCCTGGACTGAGTATCTGAAACCCCCAGCCATCCAGCGACCACCCTCCATCCCTCCACTCAGTAGGCCTGGGACCATGGGAAGGGGCGGGCCTGGCGGTCGAGCCCCTGCTCCCATTGGTTCTGCTCTGAGAGGGCGGGATAAAAGAGGACCACGAGCCGCCCACCTGGTTCTCACTAGTGGCTGTCCCTGGGATGGAGCGAGCGGGGCCAGACAGCACCGGCCAGAGCCAAAGCGGGGCGAGCAGCCCCCGCTCCCAGCGGTCATACAGGTGCGTGGCAGGGGAGAAAAGAATGCTTTGCTGGTCAGCATGGCCTCTGAAAGTGAAGTCTGTCAAGTTTGAGGGTATAGTGCTGAGAAGGGGCTTGCTTACCCCTACTCCAAGGACGGTAGGGGCTAGAGATCATCTTCCACCCCTCATTAGCCGCACACCAACCCCCGCCCCCCTAAACAAACTCGCTGCTGCTGAGTCAATTCCAACTCAGAGTAGCTCTACCCATCAGAGGGCTCCGCGCCATCGGGTCTCTAAGCCCTGAATCTTTACGGCAGCGAAGGCCGCAGTTTTCTTCCACGGTGGCTTCAAACCGCCATCCTTCGGTTTGGCAGCCAAGCGCATTAACCACTACCCCACCAGGACTCCTTCATAATGCATAGCAGGAGGCTGAAACCAGGGCCAGGGAGCAAGGATCCGCGGCCACACAGCTGATTCCACATTAGCTCGGATCTGCTCATTTAGCGCAATGATTCCCTGCTGCCTTTTGCGCTCTTACCCCAGCGAAGGGGTCTCTGCCCCAAACACCGAGCTCCCTGAGCGCAGTGCCAGAGGTCTGTCCAGTATCGTCTCAGCAGACACGCTTTGAGTTGGACATTTGGGGTATGCAGTCTCTGTATGGAGACATGCTGCCCCCTCAGCCTGCCAGCAGACATTCATCCCTGAGCATGGATTCACTTTGTCCACAGCTGGAAGAGGTCGGCTCTCCAGAGGGAGGGGAGGAGGAGGGGGATCTGAAGTTTGGGTAAAGAGGGATAACTGTGGGGCTTGGGGTTCCAGTATGAAGTGGCTTTCCCAGCCTGGGAAGAAAGGCGGCCAGGGAGAAACAGGGAGGCAAAAGGATGGCAATTCAGGCGAAGAGATTTTCAGCTGAGTGTTGGGCAGGGCCAGGAAGGAGGCAGCCTAGGCCCAGTTTGGGCTCTCGGATTGAACACCACCACCACCACCCACACCCTAAGGGTTCCTTTGGCAGGCTTCACCTTCCCATCCTGACCAGAACCTCCGCTCCATCAGGTCCATGGGTCCCCACTTCCAACCCCCACCCCTCCTCCAGTCCTGATGCCCAAGACTCACTGCTCAGGGGCCCACGGCTCCAGCCCTTTCCTGGACCCCAGGCACCGAACCCCCTTTCCTGCAGCTCCAGGCCTGTATCACCTGTGACCTCTGACGGTCTCCCCCCACCCACACCCCCCACTTTGCCTCAGACCTTGGCCTGAGAAATTTCCCGCACCAGCAGCCCTTAGCTCTGACGAGTTGACCCTGGCTAACGAGAGGAGAGAAGTCCGGGACAAGAGAGGACACCTGGGTGTGAGGCCTAGCGCTTGCTCTGAGCCTCACGCTCTGAGCCCGTTTTTGAAGGGAAAAACATGAGCTAACTAAATTTTATTTTGAGGCTCAAAGGAGCTAACATGGCATTTCCTCACACTGTGATTTTTCATCGACTTGCTTGATTGCACGTTGGTCGGTATCTTCGTGATCAAATCTATTTGAGAATCCCTCTGGTCTTTCTTAGTGGTGTTGTCTCAGGTGGATTGTACATGGACAGATGAAAGAAACAAGCCTGTTGAGTTTGCTTAACCACTGCGTGGCTCGAATTTATTTAGGTTTAAATTACAAAGGCCCTTTGCCCAAACACAAGCTGTGCTGGTGTCTGTGGGTTAGTCCTTTACTGCTAACCATGAGGTCATCGGTTCCAACCCAACCACCGCTCCTTGGTAGGCAGAGGAAGCCGTCTCCTCCTGTAAAGATGTGTATAGACTGAACACTGCCAGTGCATCAATTCCAACTCATTGTGGCCCTTAAGAACAGAGTAGAGCCCTTGGTATCAGCTCCTCATTATTCCCCCTCCCTCCCACCACCCCCTCTCATGAACCCTTGATAATTTATAAATTATTATTTTGTCAGCGGCCACCAAGGGCTCAAGTAGAAAGCAAATGTTTTGAGAATGATGATGTCACCAAATGTACAAATGTGCTTGACACGATGGATGGATGGATGGATTATGATAAGAGTTGTATGAGCCCCAATAAAATGATTTAAAACACGCACACAAAGTTAATTAGTACAGAATGGGGGAGGATTCACTAGAACTGATTTATTGGGATGATGTATATGCAACTCTTAAAATAGAACTGAACTGTGGAAGTATATGAGATGTGAATTCTATCTCAATAAAGCTATTGGCAAAACCGAAAACAAACAAAGCAGAGTAGAACTTCCCCTGTGGGCTCCCCGGGCTATCCATCTGTGCGGGAGCAGAGAGCCTCGTCTTTCTCCCACGGGCCGCCTGTTGGGCTCCAACTCCTGACGGACGAGTGGTTAGCAGCCTGACTTGTAACCCGCTGCTCCACCAGGGCTCAGCCTTGGAACCCAGAGGGGCACTGCTACTGTCTATGGGATCCCCGAGGGCCGGAACTGACTGCATGGACAACAGTAGGTTTTGCATTTTCCTCAAACGCCTGTTAGCAAAGCCTGGCCCTTGTTCAGTGGCTCAAGTCCAGGGCCAGAAGCCCCTCTGGCAGGGCCCCGAGCGCTGTCTCTGGACCGCTCCCTCTCCGGAAGGGCTAGTGTGGCGACCTCTCTGGGAAGCTGGCCTCCTCGGGTCATTTGAGGAAGGCAACGCTTTCAGAGCACGTCTCCCCCTCGGGCTGGGAGCCCGTGACTTAGGTAGCCCCTTTCCTCTGAGGGCCTCAGGCTCCTCCCCTGGGGACTGGGGGCTGGCAGGGCGAACCCTTGGGGGTCACCCCAGAACTTCACCCATCATTTTCATGGAGAATCCTGCACCTCTACTCTCCCTGCCTTCTTTACTAGTGAGCACAGACTCTGCTGCCACACCCACACGGTCCTCCTGTTCAAAGTAGGTGCCCACCCGCCGGCCACCTCGCCCCTGGAGGTCTGTCATGTCAGTATTTGTGTCCTTGTAGCAGTACCCAGGCAAGGGAGTGCTGGTGTTTTAGTTTGATGTTTTATGTTGGGGGAAAAAAAAGGTACCATCTGGCACCTTTACCTCCCCAAGACCTTCTGTCATCACTCCCCACCACCTCTCTGCCAGGCCCTGCCCAGGCAGTGCTGTGGGGAAGAGGTGGGGCCCCTACCCCCGCCAGGCTTGGACTGGACTAGTCCAGGTTCCTAGGAGGCTAGAATTCATCCTCAGTCCAACCCCTGCAGTTGGAGCCCTGATGGCATAGTGGTTACGAGTTGGGCTGCTAACCAAAAGGTCAGCCGTTCAAATCCACCAGCGGCTCCTAGTAAGAACCCACCTCCCACAGGACAGATTGTGAGACAAAATGCAGAGCCCCTGGTTGAAAATTACTAGGGGTTTCAAGATGGTCACAGAGGAGCATTAAAGCAGCCCCAGAAACCAGCCCTGGTACGTGGGCTCACAAAGAGAACGCAACTGAAATGGGGGCTTGATACGACTCAAGTCATCTCTTAGGAACTACAGCTTTGGGCCCTGCCCTTGGGATTCAAGCTACCACTTTGCTTACGATATGAAGGTGACCCAGGTGTGCAGGTTCTTCCAGCAAGGCTTCTGCCTCTATGGGGATCAGTGCAGGTAAGCACTCCCAGCCTGACTCGGAGGGGAGGGAGGGGTCCCAAAAGAATCTTTTCTTCTTCCCACTCAACTTCAGACCCCAGGCAGGGCTGGTTCCTGGTCCTGAGGGGCTGTCCCTGTCTCCTTTCCCTCCTATTCCCCCTACAGATACCAGCACCTCCAGCCACCCCCCTACCCTCTAGGCTGGAGCCACTACGGCTCAGAGCCACAGCTGGCCCTGCTGGAGCCCCGCCTGGGGCTGGCCCGCAGGAGCTCTGAGCCCATCTACCTGCCCTCCGCGGCTGTGGCCTGGAACATGGCCGGGTCCTGGAGGGGCACCGAGCCTAGCCTGGACCCTCCAGCCAACAAAGTGGAGGAGGTTGGCGGCAGTTCCTGGCAAGCCCTGTTTCCTTCAGGTGAGTGGACAGGCCCCGGGACCAGAGTCCTCGCTCTGCCTCTGAGCAGTCCTGTCTGCCTCAGCAGTGAGCTTTTCCTCTGGTCCTTGGGCTGTCTGTTCTAGAAGGAGATGGCCAAAGTGGCCACGGTAGAGTCCAACGACCTAGCTGCACACCACTGCTCCACCACTTGTCCCTGTGTGAGGGTGGACACACCTCAGGAAAGGATATTCCTGCCTCTCTCACAGGGTACTTGTGAGCCAGGATGGGTTCGTCGGTGTGAAGTGCTTAGCCCAGCATTCAGCATAGAAGCCCAGTGCTAGTGAGCTGATTCCAACCCATATGGACACTGTATGACAGTGTAGAGCTGTTCCTGAAGAGGTTTCGGAAACCCTAACTCTTTATGGGATCAGACCACCTCATCTTTCTTCCAGGGAGTGGCGGGGTGTGGGGGTGAGGTTTGAACCACCAACTTTGAAGTTAGCAGCCCACCCCGCAACCCACTGCTCCACTAGGGCTCCTTCTTGTCACACAGTTCACACTGCAACAGGGTCGGAGGTCGCCTAGTGCTCCAGATCAGAAACGCCCATAGAAACACAATGCCTGTGGCTGGGGCATCCGCCAGACTCCTGATGAGCCGTTCCACATGGGTCAGGTCTTCCCTGGCCCGTCAACTTGTTGTCCGTTGCTGGGTCTTTCTTCCAGAGGTGCCTCTGGTGGGGGTTCAAACCCCCACCCCTGCTAGCAGCTAAGCACCTGCAGTTTGCATCACGCGGGCTCCCCAATCCCGAGTGGACACTGAGTTACTTAGGGGCGGGGCACACAGTAGGTCCTCAATGGATGCTTACATGAAGGAGTGCGTGGACTCAGATCCGGGGTTTTCTCTCTGCAGCTGTCATCAGAGATTACAGCTACTCCCAGGCGGCTCCATCCCAGTCAGACCTTGCTGGGGAGATCGCTCTGCTTCAGCGCCTGAACCTTGAGGTGCAGTAGTTAGTGGGGGTGGAGGTGGAGGATGTGGGCAGGGGGTGACGTGTTGTGTCTGAATCTCGGGGATGCTGGAGGAGGGGAGGCCCTCTTTGGGGGTTTCGTGGGAAAGGCTGTGACCTGACCCCACGGTGGCCGCAGGAGGAGGAGGAGGAGGAGGAGGAGGACAGTCGGAACGTGGTGTGTGGCATCTGCATAGAAAAGGTGTGGGACAAGCCCCAGACTGAGGGGGTCTTCGGCATCCTGCCCAACTGCCCCCACCCCTACTGCCTGGGCTGCCTGCGCACCTGGCGCAGGAAGCGGTCGGACTTCTCGCTGGACGTCATCAAGTCAGTGTGGCAGGGATGAGGGGCCAGGGAAGTGGGAAGATGGGGGGGGGTTCCCCTGCCTCCTGACTCTTCTCTCACCTTCGGCCCTGCACCCACACCACCACCCAGGTCCTGCCCCCAGTGCCGCATCCACTCCAGCTACATCATCCCCAGCAAAATCTGGGTCAGCAAGGGCCCCAAGAAGGCTCAGCTCATTCAGAACTTCAAGGCTCGGACAAGGTGAGGCGGGTGCCAGGACTGGCGTGGGCTTAGGGGGCCTCAGACAGAGAAGCCCTAAACCCTACGGTGCTGGAGAAGGCCGGTGGGGGCGCGGGCTGCTTTGGGATTTCAGAGAGCGCCCACCAGTCGCTGGGGGCCCCCTCCAGCGCATGGCGCTCTTGTGTATGTGAGAGCAGGCCTGTAATATTCTTGGCTCTCATCTCCTCCACCCACCATGCCCCGCAGCCAGTTGGGACATACTTTGCAGACAGGAGCTGAACGCAAGCCGTGTCTGCCACCCAGGGACACCCACTCTTTCCTAATCTGACAGGCTCTTCTTGCCTCTGCTCTCCTTTTTTTTTAAGCAGGAAAACAGAATGATAGGGACACCTGCTGTTTGCCTAACTGGTCTCCCCAAAGACGGGCTCTGTGAGAAGGTGGGGCGCTGGGCTGGTTTGTAATCTCTTGGGATGAAGGCATTTATACCAGAGCTGGAATCACTTACAAGCCCCGTGCCCTCATTCCATCTTCCCAAAGGGTTTGTTACAATTGATACTTGCAAAGTGGTGTCGGTGCTGCAGCTGCGGCTACTGTTGCTACTTACCGTGGGGTCGTTCTGACAGACAGAGGGGCATTGATCTTTATGGAAGATGACCTTAGCTTTCTCCTTTGAGGGGCTGGGCCGAGGGCTTGAACCATCGACCCATGGGTTAGCAGCCACTGAACCACCAGGGTGCCTATGTGTGAAGTATTTCTGGGCCAGAAGATGGGATAAAGAGGGAGGGAGATCTTGCCTCTACCTGTGACACGTTCATCTTACTCAGGGACACCTGAGCATGGTCTTTGGGCCGTAACAGCTGCTTCAGCATGGGACTGAGGGACGGGGGGGGGGGCATGGGGGGGCGGGCAGGGGGAACCTCACAGAGGGGGAAGCACTGGAGCCGGGAGCCGGAGAGGGAAGAAGAGAGAGCTCTCCAGGCAGGGCCATCACAGGGAGCTGCTGGCAGCTGGGACAGCAGTGGAGCGACTCCCTGGTGGTCTAGGCCAGGGGTAGGCTCAGACCACGAGTGGTGAGAGGCACCCTAAACACCCCACCGACACCTTTCACTGGTGAGCCTGTTCCTACCAGCCCTCCGACTGGTCAGGGTAGAACTGCCCCAGAGGGTTTCCAAGGCCAGGAATCTCCAGGGAGTTCTCTACCACAGCTTTCTCCCCCCTACTCTGCACTGCTGTCTAGTGGGCCCTGCCTCTGTTTCCCCCTTGGCAGCCCGAAGACAGTAAGAACTCCATCCTCCCTCCTGGAGTTGATGTTCTACAAAGCCTGCCATCCCATAGCCCCCCGCCCCCTCTAGCTTAGTGCCGTAAGACGCTCTGGTGGTGCAGTGGTTACAGCACTGGGCGGGGGTAGGGCGGATTGGTGGGATTGGAACCCAGGCATCCTGAGTCCCAGCTCACACCAGAAGGAACGGCGGGGAGCGTGGAGGGACAAAGGTCCCATCGGGTGACTAGCTGAGCATGCGGTTGAGAAGATATCGGATGACGGGCATTTCTTGTGAAGGTGACCGTGGCAGACGCTAGACGCTGGACGCTGGGGCTGGTCGTGGTTAGCAGTGTGGTGGGGGTGGGCACTGGGCAGGCTCAGTGGGATTTTGTAGACCATCGGGCTGTGGCGAGGGGTGGTGGCAGGGGGAGGCTGTATCTTGTTGTTAGGTACAGAAGGGCAGCTATGTCGGGGGATTCCCAGGCTCCTGGTAATCACTGGGGGGGGGGGGGCGGGGGGCTGCATAGACGCTGAGGCTAACTCCAAAGGGACAGTGCAGGAAAAGTCTCCAGATCCCTGCTCCACTCTTTGTGTGCCTCCTCACCCGTCTTTCCCAACAGGAAGGAAGCGGAAGCATGTGCTGCTTCTACAGATCACACCCCCAAAATTAAACTCACCGCCACTGAGTAGATGCCGACTCATAGTGATGCTGTAGGGCAGAATGGAACTGCCCTGTGCGTTTCCCAGACTGCAACTCTATGGGAGCAGAAAGCCCCGTCTCAAGGAGCAGCTGGTGGTTTTGAACTGCTGACCTTGCAATTAGCCGCCCCATGTTTAAGCCCTATGCCACGCAGATCACAAGTTACCCACAAAGCCCTCTTCTGTCTGACCTTTCACAAAGGGAGATTTGAAATCTCAAGTGGGAAATGTCTCAACCAAAGCCCCCCGTGTTTTTTTAAACAACAGATTTAGTGGCGTCTAATTCACAACTTGTGCCATTCAATAGGCCAGTCATATCAGATCCCCACTTTAGCCCGCAAAGGACCAGATTCCAGAGCCGCGCCTGTGGACAGCAGCACGCTGCTGGAGCCTGGTCCCAGAGACACCTTGTCAGTGTGGCGATCCGGTGCTATGTTGGGTGGGGTGACTGGCCCTTAGGTGAGGGAAAGAGAATGGGGAGGTGGCGGTGGAAAAAAGAGAATGGAGGTTCCCAGGACCGCTGTTCACCGCAAGGGAAACTTAGACAATTACAGGTTATGCCTTGGGGGAAGGAGGCCTGGTGTGCAACCCTGGTGGTACAGTGGTTAGGGAGAGTCGACTCATTGGGAATATTTTTTTACGATTTATCCCTTAAAGCAGCGGTTCTCAACCTGTGGGTTGCGACCCCTTTAGGTATTGAGCGACCCTTTCACGGGTCACCTAAGGCCATTGGAAAACATATTTCTGCTGGCCATAGCTACCGGACACTGCTCCTCTATCCGTCTCCAGGTGGGTCTGCCCACATGCAGAGACACCTCCACACGAGTACCCGGCATGAAGACTGTTACCCATGCTACACCATGCTTCGAAACAAAATTTCATAGATTTGTCATTAGAAACAAATATTTTGCAACATATAATTGCATATTGTTTTTGTGATTCATCACTATGTTTTAATGATGTTCAATTTGTAACAAAGAAAATATATCCTGCATAGCAGATATTTATGTGACAATTCATAACAGTAACAAAATTAGTTATGAATAGCAACGAAATAATTTTATGGTTGGGGGTGTGTGTGTCACCACAACACAAGGCATTAGGAAGGTTGAGATCCACTTTAAAGGATCCTGGTGGCATAGGGGTTACGAGCTGGACTGCGATCCTCAAGGTCCATTGTTCGAAACCACTAGCCGCTCCAGGGGAGAAAGACCAGGCTTTCTATTCTCATAAAAATTAGCCTTGGAAACTCAAATAGGCTTTGACCCCGAGTCTGCGTTGACTGGCTGCCAGGGAGTTTGGTTTGGGGTTTGCCATCTTCCTAGCACTCTCTCCTGCCATTTACTGGATGGAAGCTGTAACCCAAACCAAATTCACTGCCGTTCAGTCGATGACTACTCCTATAGGACAGGGTAGAACGGCCCCAGTGATTTTAGAGAGTCCATAACTCTTTACAGGAGTAGAAAGCCTCTTCTTTCTCCCACAGAGAGGCTGGTGGTCTTGAACTGCTGATCTTGCGGTTAGCCCAACTCGAGCCTGATGGTTATGTTTAGCTGTGCTGCTTTTGTGCAGTGGACAACTTCCCCTACCTTCCATGTCAACTGTGAGATCACACAGTTCCTGGGTAACAGGTCATGATCTCCTCTTCCTCCTCCTCCCTCTCCTAGCCAGATCCGATGCCGGTTCTTCTGGCGGGGGAATGGCCACTGCCCCTTCAAGTCTGATTGCATCTACCAGCACCAGACCTCAATTGCTGGTCCTACCTGGCCTGAGAGCGTACAGCTGCCCTCTGGGAGTGAGGTGATTATTGCGGGGGGTGGGCCCAGGGCAGGGGAGGCTGCCAGCCATGGCTTAGCACCCTTGTGAGAAATGTCCATCTATAATTTTAAGGGTGCTGGCTTACACGCAGCACCTTTGAGCAGCGCACAACCTGCCTAGTCATACGTATTGCCCTTGAGTTCCCCTGTTTCTGGGACAGCCAGCCTTGAAGCTGATGGGTTTCCACTGGCTTCTCTCTCCACACCCAGGTGCTGGGTCCAGCCGTGTTCCTAGGGCACCCTGGGCTGGAAGACAATGTGGTCTTCACAGACTGGTCCTGCCCATGGCCTCTGGGGCCTCCCCTCCTCACCCTTCCTCCTGGAGCTCCTCCTGGACGCCAGCAGTTTTGACCGTGGCCGCCTAGAACCAGGGTCAACGTGCTGGGATGAGGGGCAGAGTTTGATTGGTGGTTGGGTCTTTCCCTGGGTGGTGGTGGGTGGTGGTGAGGACGGGGTGCAACAGTGACGAGGCTGGGAAACTTGGAGAGGCATGGAGCGTTCCCGGAGGATGGAGGGAGTGTTCCATTCCCCTCTCTCTCTCTCTCTCTCTCTGGTTTTTAACTTTGCTTCTTTGTAGAAGGATTCTAAAAGGAAACTAATAAAATGCAAGTGAGCCATTTCCAGGGGTGTCTGAAGAGTTCCTAGTGGGCCTGCAAACCCTGTCCCCACCCCGGATGGGGGCAGGAGGATGGTTCCTGTGTTCAGTCTGTTGCATCCACTCACCGGAACGCAGGGCCCGTAGCATCTTTGTGTTATGGGGGGGAGTAATGACTACCCCGATCCTGTGGGGGGCGCTGGATCTACCAGAGTCCTTGAATCAGGCAGAGAGAGGAGAGAGGGGAGAGAGCCAGACAGACAAACAGACCCACCCACCAGGCCTTGTCTTGGAAAGCGTCCTCCCTGGCCATCCCCAGTGCTGGGCTGCAGACCTAGGTGGGCAGAAGCGGCTACAGAATAAAGCCGGGGTTGAGGATGGACAGGGCACTGCTGGCTGGTGGCCAGCGTGCCAACCCCTCACCTTATGCCCCACCATCCCTCTCCTTGCACCCAGTGCAGAGAATCTTTTGAGGACCCAGATCATTCCGTCTGAAGTCAGAACTACTGACCTGGGAGAGAAGGTTCTGGGAAGGAACTTCTTTCCTGCTCTTTGGACCTTTGCCACAAAAGGCTTTGCAGTGTCTGAGAAGTGTTCCCTAACACCCGCGTCTCCCAGGGAGCAGGCACAACTGGAAGCCTCTTAGGCAAAAAGGAAAACATTGACTCAAGTGACCATCCGATCAAGCTCAAAATATCTCCAAGGTGCCTTACTATTCAGAGTGAAAGCCAAGTCCTCCCCTGGCCTGCAGCTCTGGCATGAATAAGCTGCCCCCCTTACTTCCTGATTTTTCCCTCCTGTGTCCATCAAGCTGATTCTGCCCCGAGCCCTTTGAACCTACTGTTTCCCTTCCCTGGAAAGGCCTGCCCCTAATGATGGGCCTGATTTACTCTCCCTCAGGCTTATCTTTCCAGAATGTTCTATTCGAAATCACCCTACTCCCCTTCCCTACGTATAGTCTTCTTTTTAAAATTAATTTTTGTTGAGAACATACCCAGCAAAAAGCACACTGATTCCAGTTTCCACAAGTATGGCCCGGTGACAATGAGGACAGGCCTTTGAGTAGTGCACCCCCTCTCCTTTCCGAGCTGTTCCTCCCCCTTAACAAAGCTCACTGTCCCCTTCGAGGAGGTCTGTGAACAGAACATCAGCAGTTTGAACTCAGCAGCCACTCCTTGGAAAAAAGACGAGGCTTTCTGCTTCCATCAAGAGTGTGGCCTTGGAAACCTTATGGTTTGTCCCGTGGGGTCACTGTGAGTCAGAATCAACTTGTCAGCAGTGGCTTCCCTGCTCCCTAAATTTATTAATTTTTCAAATTGCTGCTGTCACTTTAATCTCATAGAGATCCAACCCTCATTACCATCAAGTCAATTCCAACTCATAGCAGCCCCATAGAGGGTTTCTGAGGCTGTAAATGTTTGTGGGAGTAGACAGTCTCATCTTTGTCTCACAGAGAGGCTGGTGGGGTTGAATCACTGATGTTAGGATTATCATCTGTCCACTGTTTACCAGACAGTGCCTCTAAACAAAAGTACAGTGCTCAAGAAAGACTTTCTTTACAAGTTAGCTAAACTATGATGTGTTTTTATTTCTTTAAAAAAATTTATTTTTATCATTTTATTAGGGGCTCATACAACTCTTTTTTTTTGGGCTCATACAACTCTTATCAAAATCCATACATACATCAATTGTGTAAAGCACATTTGTACATTCGTTTCCCTAATCATCCTCAAAAAATTTGCTCTCCACCTAAGGCCCTGGCATCAGCTCCTAAGTTTTCCCCCTCCCTCCCCAATCCTCCCTCTCTCATGAACCCTTGATAACTTATAAATTATTTTGTCATATCTTTCCCTGTCCGACATCTCCCCTCACCCACACTTCTGTTGGCTGTCCCCCAGGGAGGAGGTCACATGTAGATCCTTATAATCGGTTCCCCCTTTCCAACCCACCCTCCACCCTCCTAGTATCACAACTCACACCACTGGTCCTGAAGGAATCATCTGCCCTGGATTCCCTGTGTTTCCAGTTCCTATCTGTACCAGTGTACATCCTCTGGTCTAGCCAGATTTGTAAGGTAGAATTGTGATCATGATAGTGGGGGAGGAGAAAGCATTTAGGAACTAGAGGAAAATTGTATGTTTCATCATTGCTACCCTGCACCCTGACTGGCTCGTCTCTTCCCCATGACTCTTCTGTAAGGGGATGTCCAGTTGCCTTCAGGTGGGCTTTGGGTCTCCACTCTGCACTCCTCCCTCATTCACTATGATATGATTTTTTGTTCTGATGATGCCTGATACCTGATCCCTTCGACACCTCATGGTCACACAGGCTGGTGTGCTTCTTCCATGTGGGCTTTGTTGCTTCTGAGCTAGATGGCCACTTGTTTACCTTCAAGCCTTTAAGACCCCAGAAGCTTTATCTTTTGATAGTTGGACACCATCACCTTTCTTCACCACATTTACTTATTCACCTGTTTGTCTTCAGTGGTTGTGTTGGGAAGGTGAGCATCATAGAATGCCAATTTAATAGAACAAAGTATTCTTCCATTGAGGGAGTACTTGAGTGGAGGCCCAATATCCATCTGCTACCTTAATACTAAACCTATAAATATATTCATATAGATCTATTTCCCCATCCTCATATATAAGTATATTTACATATGTACATGCTTTTATTTAAACCTCTATAAATGCCTTTTGCCTCCCAGCTCTTTCCTCTATTTCCTTTTACTTTCCTCTTGTTCCACTATCATGCTCAGCCTTCATTAGAGTTTCAGTAATTCCTCTTGGTTACATTACCCTTGATCACGCCCTACCAGGCCTCCTACACTCTCCTCACCACCAATTTGGATCAATTGTTGTTCCCTTGTGCCTGGGTTTGTTAACACCACTACCTTTCCCCCCACTTCCCTCTCTCCCATGTCCCCCCAGAACTGTCGGTCACCTTGTTTTCTCCAGATTATTCATCCAGCCTATCTTATTTAGACAGACCTGCAGAGATAATAATATGCACAAAAACAAGACAGAGCAAAGCCAAGCAACAATATACAACAAAACAATAAAAAACAAAACACAATAAGAAGGAAAAGCTTGTAGTTAGTTCAAGGACTGTTGGCCTTTAGGAGTGTTTTCCAATTCAGTCTGTTGGGGCACAGTGTCCTGGCCCCAAAGTCTACCTTCAGCATTCCCTGGGGACCTCGCCGCTGCGTTCCCTTGCTGTTCTGTTGCACCCCCTTAGTGTTTTGCCTCCATGTGGCGTGATCAGATTGGGCACAATTCTCATTATTATGTGTTTTTATGAGGCTGTTGGGATCGTTTTAGTTTAAACATTTTCCTAGGACAGTAAAGTCCATCCAGCCTACCTGGTTCCAGAAAGTCTGGACTCCATGAGAGTTTGAAATGCTGTTCTGCATTTTCTTCCCTTTGATCCTGATTCTTCTACAGAATCCGTTCCTAAAACGGGCAGCAATGGGAGCCAGGCACTCGCCTGGTTTCATCTTCTAGCACAGGAACCGCCTGACTGACTCTCCTCTTGTCCCAGGCAAATAGAGACCGATGGTTGTGCCCTGAATGGCTGCTTGCAAGCTTTCAAGACCCCAGGCACATTCAACAACTAGGAGGTAGATCAGAAACATTAAACATGTCCTTAGGAAACCACCTTTAAGCGGAATCCGCCAAAACACAGATTCAAGTTCCTTGAGGTGTTTGGTTGTCCTAACAGCAGCTTCTCTCTCTCTCTCTCTCTCTCTCTATATATATATATATATATATATATATATATATATATATATATTCCTTGTAAATATTTCTATCACACTAAATTTGCCATTCAACTTTTTACAAACTCACTGCTGACTCATCGTGACCCACTGGGGGCTTCCCAGACTGTAACTGCTTATGGGAGTGATAAGTCCAGTCTTTCTCCCGAGGAGCTGCTGATGGTTTCGAACTGCCAACCACTTCAGGTGTACGCTTTATCAACAGTAATTACATTAACTGGTTGCACAACCCGACTCTCAGTCAACCTGATTTTCCCATTGCGGTCACGTCGCGGCAACAGTCTACCAGCAACAGCCCTCCCTCCCTGCCACCCTTGGTAACCACTAATAAATGCGAATCTCTAAACACTTGCTTGCTCTTTGGTCTTGTCTTTTTATTCAAGTGCTATCCATGCTCTGATGGTTGACTGATTTCACTCAGCGTGCCTTCAAGTTCCACCCATGTCGCAGCACACATTAAGCCTTCACGCGCACAGTGGGATTCCACTGTATCCATGTGCCACCTTCTGCTTATCCATCCTTCTGTGCAGGGTTGTTTAAGTGGTTTCTGTCTCTTGCTTATTGTGAATATGCTGCACCGAACACTAATGTACAAGGAGCTGACTGCTTTTAGGGTTTTTTGTTCTATCACAGTTCATACATATACATACATCAATTGTATAAAGCACATCTGTACAGTCTTTGCCCTAATCATTTTTTTCTCCTCTTTCCTTTTTTTACATTTTATTAGGGACTCATACAACTCTTATCACCATCCATACATATACATACATCAATTGTATAAAGCACATCCATACATTCCCTACCCCAATCATTCTCAAGGCATTTGCTCTCCACTTAAGCCCCTTGCATCAGGTCCTCGGCGTTAGGTTGTATAGCGACCCCACTCTCGGGGATATTTGCGCACTGAGCGCATCTTTCTGGAGAGGACTGAAATCTAAATGGTGCCATCTGTTGAACCAGGTAAAGTTAGGGTTGGGATTTAACGATGTCCATTAAACAACAAGGGCGCCAGTTAAAATTAAATGCAGCTTTGGTCCTGAAGGGAAAGAAGGTCCAATCCACGACACCCATTAAGAACTTTAGGATTGGCTCCCGCGCAGCCCGCCTCTCCTCCGCCTTTGGCCCGGCCCCCGCCCACAAACAACCCTTTCGGCTGGCCCCGCCCCTGTCTGGCCCCGCCCGGGCCGTGGGCTCCGCCCCGTCCACGGCGCCTCGTCCTATTAGGAGGAGTGTTCCTTACTGGACTCGCCCCTTCCTGTCTGCTCTCAGCACCAAGCCCCGCCCTCGGCCACGCCCACCCCTCCCCTTCCGGCGGCGCGTGCACCGTGTGGCTCCGCGAGCCTTGGGTGGCCTGTGCGCGGTGCGGCGCCGCGCCTTTCCCGGCGCTGTGCTGGGCATGCGCCCGGGGCGAGCGGGGAGCTGGGGCGCTGTCCCCCAGACTCGGAGCCTAGGCGCAAAGCCAAGGTGCGGCGCGGCCCCGGTGCCCCGGCCATGGCGACCCCTGCGGCTGAGGACGCGGATCCCGCTCCCTGGGCGCAGCTAGAGGGCCCCGCGCGCCTCCTGCTCCAGGCGCTGCAGGCGGGGCCCGACGGGACGCGGGGCGGCCTCAGGGTGCTACAGACACTGGCGAGTAGACGCGGGGAGCCCTTCGCCTGGGGTCCCTTCCTCGGGGCGCTGTGCCAGGAGGAGCCGATGGTGGAGGGGCCCGACTGCCGCCTGAAGCTGTAAGTCTCCGCCCGTGGCACTCCTGCCCTGCTCGCTGCTGCATCCTGTGAGGCCCGGCTGGGCTACTCAGACTCATTGCCCAGTGGATGCCGACTCACGGCGACCCTAGAGGACAGGGTAGAACTGCCCCAGTGGGTTTCTGAGACCGTCACTCTCTAGGGGAGTAGAAAGCCTTGTCATTCTGTGGAGTGGCTGGCGGTTTCGAACTGCTGACCCGGTAGTTAGTAGCCTAACATGTAACCACTACACCGAGGCTCTAACTGAGTCACAGAAAGGGTTAAATTATTCCCCTCTGGGAGAACACCTGGGGGAGTCCTGGCCCTAGGAGCCATTCCACGCGGGCACCCTCTGAGAAGGGCCTGCGTCCCGGCAGCTCCCGCGCCCTATGCCAGGGCTACAGACCTGAGACAAGCCTTGCCAGTGGAGTCAAATGGTGTGGATCGCATACATTCATCCCTGACACACGCCTCCAAGGCGAGCCCATGGCTGTGTGTATGTATATGTTGTACACAGGCTCTGAATGTGTGCTTAGGGAAATATAAAAAAAACAACCATCTTGTTGTACGTCGACCAAACATGAGTCTTTGAGTAGGTTCCAATATGAATTTTGGACCTGAAGTAGAGGTGGCAGGGACCTTTTGAGCAGGATGTTTAAGGAATACTTGTGGAAAGATTCCCATACTGCTCCCTTTTCCGTCCACACTGATTCCCCACTCCCCAATTTATAATGGGCAGTATTTGTTGGTTTCTCTTATTCTACTTTATTTGACCACACAGACTTGCGGTACTTCCTCTCAGCGCCAGGTGTGTCCACTGCCTTCCACCCCGCAGTGCAGCGGTACCCGCTCTGCCTTTCAACATGCCGCTGACTGCTTGCTCCCCCTCTGCTCTGCTCTGCAGGAAGCCGCTGCTGCTGCACTTGCCTGTGCTGTGCCAGAGAAACCTGCTGACCCTGCTCATGGCTGTCCGGCCATCGCTGCCCGAGAGCGCGCTCCTCCCTGTGCTGCAGATTGTCCAGCAGGACCCAGGCGCTGACCCCTGGCTGCGAGCCCTGGTGGTTCTGCTGCAAAGGGACCTGGGGGTGGGACTCTCCACTGAGGAAGTCTCCCCACTGTCGGAGAGGTGCCAGAGACAGCTCCGAAGCCTGTGTATGCAACTGGGCCGAGGGGGCAAGGGGCTGAAGTTGCCTCAGGTTCCAGATGCCAAGGAAGGAGAGGAGGAGAAGGAAGAAGACGCGGACTCCCAGCAGCTTGGGAAACGCAAGAAGGAGGCCTCCGAGGAGCCCGCCAGTCCTGAGGGGGAGCGGGCCTCCAAAAAGTTCCGGTGGTTGGAAAGGGACCAGGACCCTCAGGAGGAGGAGCCCCTGGAATGCCTCGCCAGTGGAGGAGGCACATCACCGGTCCTGAGCCAGCCTGCGGTGGGTGCTGAGCCCAGAGAGGCACCTCTGAAGCTGGAGGACTCGAAGGATCTAGTGGAGCCCCTGGAGCTACCCAAAGCTGTGCAGGTACTGGGGTGAGGTGGGGCTTGGAGTAGCCTTCAGGAGTTGGGAGTAGGGCGGGCAGGAGCCCTGGTGGCATAGTGGATACCCGCTGGGCTGCTAACCTCAAGGTCAGCAGTTTGAAGTCAGCAGCTGCTCTGCAAGAGAAAAGAGGCTTTTTACTCCTGTACAGAGTTACAGTCTCTGAAACCCACAGGGTGAGTTGAATCCTGCCTTTTCTTATAAAAATAATTTATTGGGGGCTCGTACAGCTCTTAGCACAATCCATCCATCCATCCGTTGTGTCAAGCACATTTGTACATACGTTACCGTCATCATTTTCAAAACACTTTCTTTCTACTTGAGTCTTGGGTGTCAGCTCCCCCCCCACCCCCCACTGTGCCCTGGCTTATGTGCTGTTGTTGTGTGCATTGCGGGCCCCTGTGTGTGCGACAGAAGGGAACACTGCCCGGCTCCGCTTCATGCTCACCCTCACGACTGTGGTCATGTTTGAGCCCGTGGTGGGAGCCGCTGTTTCAGTCCATCTCATCAAGGGCCTTCCTCTTGGCTGCCCTCCAGAGGCTGGTCTCTCCTGACAGCACGTCCAAAGGATGTGAGCCCAAGTCCCAGCGTCCTTGCCTCTAAGGACCATGAAGGTTGTATTTCTTTTGAGACAGCTCTTGTCCTCCAGGAGCAGCAATGAATCAGAAGCGACTCAATGCCGGGGTTTTTTTTGGGGGGGGCTTGGGGGTGAGGAGGGCTTGAAGGCTGGTAGGGACAGTGTCTCCCAAAAGGCTGTTGAGGGAGCTGGCCTCCACAGACTCCAAGGGAAGAAAGGATGGAGAAGGGAGTTACGGCAGGTGGGAAGCCCACCTGTCATAATGGTCCCAGGCTCTGTAGCTCTCTGGCGCCCTCTCCTGGCAGGGGGCAGTCATGTCAGCATCCAGCCAGCCTTGGCTCCTCGGCCTGGGCGTGCCCCAGTAGGCTCGGATGCAGAGTGGATCAGATGAGTTCCGAAACACAGGCATTGTCTACTGTGGGTTCTTAAGTCCTTGTCACCGTAAGAGAGGGCATCAAAAAAGTCATGGGAAAAAATCCACTTTCCCCCAAAACTTTGACCCCCCCAAAAAAGGTAAAACACCACACCAACCAAACTCATTGCTAGCCAGTAGATGCCGACTCATGGCCACCCCAGAGAACAAGGTAGAAACCTGTGGGTTTCTGAGACTGAAACTCTACAGGAGCAGAAAGCCTCATCTCTCCCCGGCAGAGCTGTCGGTGGGTTTGAACTGCTGACCTAGTGGTTAGCAGCCCAGTGTGTAACCACCTTGCCACCAGGTTCCTCAAACTTCTTGATGCTTACTACTCAACAGACTTTGTGTCTTTGGCTCCTTGAATCATCTCTCACTGGTCTGGGGTCTCCTTGGAAAGAGAGCGGGCCTGGGCTTGGGGCCCTGCTGCGGAAGTCCGGCCCGGCAGAGACTGAACTCTCTTCCACAGGACCAGCTTCCTAGGCTGCAGCAGCTGCTGAAGACCTCTGGGGAGGTGAGCATCTGCTACCTTGCTTACCATAGCCCTTCCTCCGCCTTCTGCCAGGCACCCTTGCCACACCCAGGGAACCCCAGTGCTTGGAGGCCTGACTGGTCTGAGGACAGTCACTGTGGGGACTTTTCTTGGCCCAAGTATAGGCCACCTGATGCCATGCCAGGTGCCCCCCTCTGGTAGGCTCTTTGGGGGACCCGGACCACCTCCTGTGCCCAGCACAGGCCTCTGGCAGCCCTAACATGGGGTTTGCCTTCCCAGGAGTTCCAGGGTGCCCCGCCAGCTGAGCTGCAGCTTCTCCAGGAATGCAGCCCCAGACAGGTGAGTTCAGAGCGCAGACTGGGCCTGAGGCCCCTTTCCATTTGTTGTGGGGCTTTGGGAAAGGGGGTGGTTATTTCCTCCCTGCCCTTCAGGGGCTGGGGTCACCCTGAATGGTTTCCAGGAGCCCCTGATTCCCCTCCCCCACTTGCCTTACCAGGGGCCCCACTTCCCCTCTGGCAGGTAGACCTGCTGTGTGCTCAGCTGCAGCTCCCCCAGCTCCCGGACACGGGCCTCCTGCAGCTGTGCTCCTGGCTGTTGGCCCTGTCACCAGCTCTCAGCGTCAGCACCGCCACCCTGCTGGCCAGGAGCCTCTTTCTTGGGCGGGTAGGTGCATCAGGAGACCCTGGGACCACCAAGGAATGGGGGGCAGAGACTGCTCTCAGGCTGGGTAGCCTGGTAGGGTGGGGATCCGGGGAAGTCCCCCTGACTGGCCCCTAACAACTTCCTGGACCCGGAAGCCGATTGACAGGCTTTCAGGGATTGGGGAGCTATGGGAGGTCCATTTGGGATAGAAGAACTGGTTTGTCTCTGTCTACGTCCCACCATCTGAGATGTGTACGTGAGCATCGACAGCAGGGAACAGTTCTCGGAATGATTGTCCCCTGCTCTTGATGTAGATCCTGTCCCTGACATCCTCGGCCTCCCGCCTGCTCACGGCCGCCCTGACCTCCTTCTGTGCCAAGTACGCCTACCCTGTCTGCAGAGCCCTCCTGCTCCCTGTGCTCCAGGCCCCGGGCCCAGGTAACTGCAGCCAGCTCCCAGACAGGTCACCGCCCATGCTGTCCTGTCCCCGTGCCCCTCACTGCAGGGGAACCAGCAGGAGAAGGACATCAGCAGATAAATATGCCTGCTGCTTCTCGGTGATGCCCCAGTGGTGGGACAGGCATGCCCCCTCCCCCCGTGTCCATTTCCCTGCCCCCTTCCCCCACTTCTCCCCTTTGCTGCTCCCCATCCAGGTTCAGCGCAAATGGAGCTGCTGTGCTGCCTTGTGAAGGCTGTGGAGCCGGACACGCAGGGGCTAATGCTGGGGTGAGTGATTGACCCTTAGGCTGCCTTGCCCCACTACCTCTTCCCCCAGTTCAGCCCTGCTCCTGGTACCCAGGGTTGGCGGCGAGTGGGCATCCACTCCTGTGCCTCAAAGATGGGCAATGGCTCAGCCAACCCCCCTCTCTGTTGCCTGGACCCGGCTGTGCCTTCCCTCTGTGGGCTCATGCCACCTGCCATCCCGGGAAGCTTCTAAGCCCAGGGTTGCAGGCTTCTCTTATTCTGTCCCGCTAAGTGGGGGTATGGGCTCTGTGCCAGGTACCTCAGGGACCACAGATACACCGTTGGCCATCCCTGCTCTGGGCAGCTGACAGGGCAGCTGAACACGGCAGTGGTGACAGACGCTGGCTTCGGCTCTCCTCCTTGCCTCTCTTGCTTGGTTGTGTGTGAACGCAAGCAGCGATTCCATCTCTCGGAGCCTCCGTGGTCCCGTCTGCAGATCCTGTGCATCAGCGGGCTTTTATGGAGAGCAAGTGGAACAGCGCACGTGAACGGCATTGCTTGGCAACTTCTCAGAGAGCGGCGAGGCTGCGTCTCATGCCCCTTGGACACGCCGTCAGGAGAGGCCAGCCCCTGCAGGACATCGTGCTTGGTAGAGTGGACGGGCAGCGAGGAAGAGGAAGACCTTCGACCTGACAGATGGCCCCCATGGGTGCTACCGTGGGCACATCTGTTGTGCATAAAGCCGCTGATGGCCCCTCACAAGAACGTGGGCTGCATTCGCATCCAAGCCCCACCACAATCGGTGTCAGCGTCAGTGTTAAGATTGGGACATCGAGATAGATACACAGGACGCGAGGTAAACCCGTTACCCCCCCAGGGCACGCGGGCACGGCCTATCCAATCCGGAGAACTCGAGAGGAGAGAGCTGCCTGGGACGCCTTTCCTGTCTGTGTTACAAAGGCCCCCCGATAAACAGGAGAAGTGAATCGCAGAGGAGGGGTTAAGGGACTGGGCCAGAGGTCACCCTGCCCTCCAGTGACGAAGCCTGGAATCAAGCCCACGTCTGTCCATCCAAGAAGTCTCACGGTTCCCACGGTGGCATGCTGCTGCCTTTCAGACAAGGGCAAGCCTGTGCTTGTGGACTGAGGGTCTTGGTGGGCGGGGCTCTCTGGGAGGCTTGCTGGCTCCAGGCGGCCTGTGTCCCCTCACTCCATCAGGTGCCCTCCCCTGCCTTTGGACCCAGCCTGCGGTATTTTCCAGGGGGGCTTTGCATGTTGCACTATCCAGCCCTTTGCACTCAGCTCCTGGGGGTCTCGGGAGGTGTGGGACCTTCCCAGCACTGACTATGAGTTCTGTGCAGTGGCTACTGAGATGGTGGCCCTGACCATGTCTGCTCTTGGCCGTGCAGCTTGGCTGTCCCTGGGTAGAAGCCAGGGGTGCCAGCCTGGGGGTGGGGGGGACACGCCGCGTTCCTCACCGGGCCTCTGCTCTGCAGCCAGATCTTGGAGCTGCCCTGGAAGGAGGAGACGTTCCTGGTGTTGCAGTCCCTCCTGGAGCAGCAGGTGAGCGAGAGAGTGGACCGGGCAGTGCTGGCTGTGGAGGGGCTCAGGGGACAGCTGCCGGGCAGCGGGTACCCACGACAGTGCGAGGGCTTGAAGGGCCTGTCGCTGAGGCTCCATGCTCTGTAGAGCCCAGCTCCACCTCCCCCAGACTGGGTAGTCTCAGGGGAGGGATAGTTTGCTGGGCTTCTTCAAAGCACGGTGGTGTAGTGGCTGCTGCTACCCACAAGGTCCGAATTCAAAGCCACCAGCCACTCCTGGTGGGGCTGTTTACGCCCATAAAGAGTGAGTCTCTAGAACCCACAGGGCCTACCCATCTCAGCTGCCTGAGTGAGTTGCTGTGAGTCAGAAGCAAGTCCATGACAGTGAGTTGTAGAGTTTATGTAAATGGTTGATTTTGAAGATGTCATAGTTCCATGTGGCTCATGATCTTAAAAGTTCAAAAGGACAGAGAGTAAGAAGAAAATATGCCCATCTGTCCCCCAGCTGTCCAGATTCCCCTGCCCAGGGCTGCTGCTGTCAATGGTCCCCGGGAGGTCAAGGAGAAGGAGGGAATTGATGTGCTCGCCCCCCTACTTTTGATAGGAAAGATAATGTGCCATTCACACCCTATATTTTATTTTAAGCAGTTTTATTGGCACACGATCCGCTTGGAGTACAATTGCATCGGTTAATCCCATCCAGAAAACCTGTACAATCGTCACCACAAGCGATTTTAGAACATTTTCTTTCTTTCTTGAACTCATTGTGATTCTCTCCCCACTGTATATTTTAAACTTAATACGTTTGGGTGGTTTTTCCATGGACCCTGCCTCCTTTGTTTATATCTTAGGTCGTTGCTGTAATCTCTCTATTGAGTTTCCCCCTCGGTGAGGGCGTAACGATAGCTCTGTGGTGCCCTTTAAGTGAGGCGATCGGCACACAGTGCTCCGGATGCTGCCTGTCGCATACCCCAAACCAGACCCACCGCCTCTGCGTCCCCTCCAGGCCGCAGCGACCCTCCAGAGGGTTTCCAAGACTCGCTGTTTACGGGAGCAAACAGCCTCACCTCTCTCCCGTGGAGTGGCTGCTGGCTTTGAACTGCCGACCTTGCTGCGGTTAGCGTTCCCACCCCTCACCCCGCAGCCTGTATCATGGTTATTAATTGGTTGCCGTTATTCTGAAGAGCTTGGGGCTTGCTCCTCTGTCGCTGGGTGCCACGCCTCGAGTGCATGGTCTCCGTGTCACCCTTGTCACAGCCCCCGCAGCCTAGTGGAACGGGCCTCGCTTCACCGATGGGGAGTCTTCCCCAGGTCACCCAGCTAAGAAGTGAGGCCAGGGCTGGCTGCATGGGTGAGCCCAGGCCTGCCTTGTGATGCCCCTCCATCTCCTCAACACGGGTAGGTGGAGCTGACCCCTGAGAAGTTCAGCATCTTCGTGGCAAAGCTCTGTGAAGCTGGGCCGGCAGCCACCACGTCCACGGCCTATGCCAAGCTCATGCTGACGGTGATAACCAAGTACCAGGCCAGCGTGAGTGAGGGTGGGCCCCCGCAAAGCCCCACCTGCCCACAGCTTCAGGCCTGGGCCAGAGCGATGGAGCCACCCACAAGGCCCTTCACCCAGCCAACACTATGATGGCCCAGAAACCTGAAGAGGCCTTGGGTGGTGGTGGGGGGTCAACAGTGGCCAATGACGTCCCTGTCCCCAAGCTGTGATCTCTCCCCACCCAGGGTCAGTGAGCGATGGGCAAAGATACAATTAGCAGATCACTGTCAGGTCTGCTGGGGGCCGGGTGGGAGGTGTGCACAGAGCAGTTGGTGGCAGGTGAGGGGGGCATGTAAGCATTGTCTGTGGGTGGCAGTTGGGAGAGACTTGTGACAATGTGGGTGTCAAGGCCTGGAGATGGGGGAGGGCATTTTAGCCAAAGGAGATGGTTTAAGCCATGCTGTCCAGGATCCAGGAGTGGTTAGTGTGGCTGGGCCTAAAAGGATGGGGGTAAGGCTCTCAAATTCACTACCTGCCATTGAGTCAGTGCCCACTCATAATGGCCCTAGAGGACAGGGTAGGACTGCCCCTGTGGTTGCCGAGACTTCAATCCTTTGTGGGAGCAGAAAGCCTCTTCTTTCTCTGGTGGAATGCCGGGTGGTTTCGAACCGCTGACCTTGTGAGTAGCAGCCCAACAACACCAGGGTTTCTGCCTGAAGCCTGTGAAACTATGAGGTAGATGGGATTCCTCACGAGCAGTCTTCTTCCAGCATATGGCTCCCTCTCTCCTTCCCAGAGACCAGGTGCAGAGTGGGGAGGAGAGGGAGGGACCACTGGAGCCCTGACCCGATTCTGCCCTCTCCCCAGATCACTGAGGCCCAGAGGCAGGGCCTGGCTACTGCTGCAGGACTCAACTCGACCTTCCTGAGGAAGTCCCTGCAGGCCGCCCTAAGACACCTGGCCTGACTTCCACCCAGGGACCTGCTGAAGGCCTCGGTCTGGATGAACTTGCCCTACTTCCTGGCTGAGGCTGGCCATCCCAGGACTCAGCACCCCACCTTCCCAGGCTCCAGACCCAGGCTGGGCTTCCCAGGCTGCAGGGGCAGGATGAGCTTTCGTTGTCTAGGGCTGCTGGCCCTGGTGTCCGTGTCTTTGCTGCTACCTCAGGCCTCAGGGACAGAGGCTTTCCACGAGGCCCCCAACAGGTCCCAGCAGACCCAGAGTAGTTGTGTGATGCTCCTGGAATCCAGAAGGCCTGTGCACGCTACACAAAGCTCTTGCAATTAAATGTGTGTAATGACCATTTATATATGTGTATTTTAAATTTTTATCTGACAATAATTTATCAAAAGTTTTTCATTAAAAAACAACAACAACAACACAAAACCCGGCAAGTTCAATAATGTGCCCTATTACAGGCAGTGTCTGTCTTCTCATTACCTTTGGGTGTTTGGTGGCAACACCAGCCTCTGCTCGGTGACAAGGGTCAGATTTTCTTGGTAAAATATTATGTGGGGGAAGGTGGTGAAGACTTAGTTCTGTACAGGCTGGCTAAGTAGCTCATTCAGGTTTGTGCGCCAGGTGATCTGTGATGCCACTCAGACTTGGGGAAATCAAAATCACCAAACTCAGTGCCATCTGGTTGATGCCAAGTCACAATGACCCTATTGGACCAAAAAGAACCACCCCTGTGGGTTTCCAAGACTAATACTTTATGGGAGCAGAAATCCTCATCTTGCTCCTGGTTAGCACCTGGTGCTTTTGAACTGCTGACCTTGTGGTTAGCAGCCCAAGACGTGGACCCACTATACCATAGGAGGTATAACCCTAGCCTCAAATGTGGGGGTGTCTCAGTGCATTTGGGAAAGGCTCTCAGGCAGTCACCATTAGGGGAGGGATCTTGTTACTGTGGTGCTGAGGAGAGAAGAGGATGGGGCCCGCTGAACAGGGAAAGGCAGCAAAGATTATGTGTACAGTATTGCGTGTGGACACTTGGTAGGCGGATGTAAGGGAATCACCTATGAGGTAAGTTTATTTCCTAGCTGTGTCCACTGCAAGGGTTGAGGGTCAACAACACAACTTGCCACATGCCTTACAAAAACCTACTTGGAAGACACGAGCCCATTAAAGCAAGATGCTGAGGGAGGTTGGCCTGAGCCAGAAATGGAGCCGCCTTTTGTGCAGTTCATTCAGGTTTTATGGGCCAGGTAATCTGTTAAGACAGAGGATTCAGGAAGTGGGAAAGACAAATGTAGCGGAATTAAATGCTCTCAGCCAAAATAAGACATTGTACCTTTAAGGATGTAGTATACATGTGACTGTTAATACTTAATCCTGGAACCAACCCCTTTCCAAATCTAACGGCAGCTGGCACGCATGGGGTATTCTCAGGGTACACTGGGCACTCCAAATGACAGCATCCTACGTTTAACCGCGTTGCAACACGCGGCATCGCCCTCCAGTGGTAGCAGGCGGTATCGCTCTTCTGGACCGCGCGACCCTGCCGCGCGCTGGTAGGCCAGGGGAACGAGGGACGTCTCGCGAGAGCAGGGCTCCTATTTGTACGCATGCGCGAGCTGCGTTACTCTCTTTTCCGGTTGCCGCAGCGCTAGGAACCATGAGGTTAGTGCCATTTAGAGCCCTATCTGCGGCCATCCGCCTCTCCTAGCCCCGCACAGGGAATGCGGTTCTTACGGACGGAATCTGGGGGCCTTTACTCGGCATCGCTGCGGGGCATTTCGTGCCGCGGTTTCACCTGCGGCTTCTCCGCCAGATGCGGCCCTCCGTCGGCCATGGGTCTGGCTGGGGGGTCCAAATCGCCTCACCTGGGGCCCGTCCTGTGGCGTGTCCCCCGGTCTGGAAACCAGGAGGCAAGCCGAGGGAGTTGAACTGACGGCCCCCGGCCCTGAGCGTCCGTTTGCCTTTCTCCCGCAGCACCAAAGTCTCTCGCGACACCCTCTACGAGGCGGTGCGGGAAGTCCTGCACGGGAACCAGCGCAAGCGCCGGAAGTAAGTGCACCTCCCCGGGGCGGGGGGGGGGCGGCCAGGCCCGACACGGTTTGGGAAAACCGGGCGTTTGAAACCCTCCCTGTCTGCCCTTCCGCAAGGTTTTTGGAGACGGTGGAGCTGCAGATCAGCCTGAAGAACTACGACCCTCAGAAGGACAAACGCTTCTCGGGCACCGTCAGGTTGGCACCGCTCTCATCTCACCCAGCCCTCGGTGCCCCCGTGCCTGCGCGCCTCCCTTCAGGCGCCTGCTCAGGCAGGCAGGCAGGCACCGCGGTACCGACGTGCCAGGGTAGCTCGGACCCCCTGCTCCGGGCAGGCGTGGCTGAGCGGACCCCCACCCTGGGTCTTAAAACGTGAGGGGAGGCGTGGGGAGGCCTCGGCCAAGCCCGCCGGCTAGTTTGAGAAGCCAGACTAGTTGTTGGTGATGTGTCCTCTCTGGGTAAGGCGCTCTCCTTGGCTGTAGCCCCGGCTCCCTTCTCCCGCCTTTGCGGCCCAGGCCTGGCAGTGACCTCTTCTGTTCGTTCCCTACAACGCAGGCTTAAGTCCACCCCGCGCCCCAAGTTCTCAGTGTGTGTCCTTGGGGACCAGCAGCACTGCGACGAAGCGAAGGCCGTGGAGATCCCTCACATGGACATCGAGGCGCTCAAGAAGCTCAACAAGAATAAGAAGCTGGTCAAAAAGCTGGGTGAGTGCCGCCGGAGGCAGGCCGCGTTGGTGGGCGGGGCTCCTGCCACTAGGACGGCTTCTGTGGTTATTCACAAGCTTGAATTTGCTTTGGGGATCATTTATGGGCCAGGGAGCCCAATCGTTCTTAACAGTGAGCAGAGGTGACTTAACAGCTAGGGGCTATGGAGCTTGAATCTGACCCCAGGCAGCCTGGTCTTCTGGGGTTTCCTGTGAATGTGGACCATGCAGACCGGAGGGTGAAGCTAGTCTGTAGTGGGAGCTGCATGCTGGGGATGGGGAGGGTGTTCTCGCTGCACCAGGCTCTCCCCCGCCCCCACCTCCCGCGGTACTGTTGGGAAGGTGTGGGGGCAGGACACTGGCCAGTACACAAGCATCCTGTGACTGACTGGCATCCTTTTTTTAAAAAACATTTTATTAGGGGCTCATACAACTCTTATCACAATCCATACATATACGTACATCAATTGTATGAAGCACATTCCTTTGCCCTAATCATTTTGGCATCCTTTCTTTATCAGCCAAGAAGTATGATGCCTTTTTGGCCTCAGAGTCCCTGATCAAGCAGATTCCTCGAATTCTGGGCCCGGGCCTGAACAAGGCCGGGAAATTCCCTTCCCTGCTGACCCACAATGAGAACATGGTGGCCAAGGTCGACGAGGTGAAGTCCACCATCAAGTTCCAGATGAAGAAGGTAAGACGTCTTTGATGTGGGCAAGGTGCAGAAGTTCACCTAGGTGGGATTAAAGTGGGGCTGGGAGTCCCACTCATCTTGAAGTCAAGCTGTTCCAGAGCTAAACAGGAGGGAGGCTGTTCTCCGGGGTTGGCCTTGGTTCAGTCCTCAGATGGGAGGGGTGTTGAGCGTGGGCACACGCCCTGACTTGACCCTCCCTGCTTCCTCCCCCAGGTGCTGTGTCTGGCAGTGGCAGTTGGCCATGTGAAGATGACAGATGATGAACTTGTGTACAACATCCACTTGGCTGTCAACTTTTTGGTTTCGCTGCTGAAGAAGAATTGGCAGAATGTCCGTGCTTTGTACATTAAGAGCACCATGGGGAAACCCCAGCGCCTGTACTAAGCTACGGCTCA
This sequence comes from Tenrec ecaudatus, assembly GCF_050624435.1. Lineage (NCBI taxonomy): Eukaryota > Metazoa > Chordata > Mammalia > Afrosoricida > Tenrecidae > Tenrec > Tenrec ecaudatus. Next base: position 166,260,454 of record NC_134536.1, read on the forward strand.
ATAAACTTTATTGTTCCTGTTAACTGTCTGCTTGGGATTGGGTGGGGACAAGGGTTGGTGCTCTGGGCGAGGTAGCCTGTGCCTCTTGGTGGTGAATTGCCATTTTCCTGGAGGGGATTCCAGGGTATAGAGCACATACCAGCTGCTAGACCAAACAGGATTGACTCCTGTAATCCCCCTGGAGAAGGAGGCAAGGCCTTCATTCACAAGGAGCCTGTGGTAGCTTACCCCAGAGCCTTATCCACAATTTAGCAACTTCTCAGGTTTTGTACCCTTTTACTGCACTGGGGTGGGCCTTTACCCGTGTTTTCCTGTGGTGACATGCTGCCGTGGGCTGGAACAATGCGAGGGGACTGCAAAGGCAGGTGCTACGCTCCTAGACAACATGGTGACAGAAACATGGTAGAGGGGCAGCAGAAAGGCAAGCCCCTCAGACTGGCTGCAACAATGGATTCAGGCACTGTTGTGAAGGTGGCACAGGCCAGCAGTGTTTGTTCAAAGGGTCACTTGGGAAGAAAGCCTTTCTGCTGTAATGATCTGTAGCCTCAAACCCACGGAGGCCTGTATCTTAGGTAGACCTTGAATAATTGCAACCTTTGTTAGATTACTATAGATGGGGTTCACATGGGGCTGAGAGATGAGGATTCCCTGATGGTATGGCAGGTGTAGTCCTTGATCCTGGGGGAGCTAATCCCAGCCTGAACAGCTGATTATAATCAGTCATTCACTGCTCAAATAGTTGAGGAAAATAGATAACAGACCAGCACAAATCAATCTGGCATCTGAGGGTGTTCTCTAGGGAGCCAACAGGCATGGAAATTTCCGAAGCCTTTGCCCCAGGCAGGCCCAGGCCCCGCCCTGGGTTTAAGACACTTCCTGGAGTTGCTGCCTCCAGTACTGGAAAGGTGGCTTTCGGCTGATGTTAAACACTTGTGATTTAACCTCTGACTTGAATCTACTTTGTTTCACTTAGGTAAATAAAGGAACCAGTTCATCATTCTGCTTAAAAGGTTAATCTAAAGCATAAACACAATTGTTCCAAAATACTTCACGGCAAAACTACCTGCTTGGGATCCGTGAAGAAGCTGTGAAGCTTGTTTCTTGCCACTTAACCTTTGAAGTTAAACAACTGGCAGGCAAGATGGCTGTGACCTGCATCTGGTGGTGAGTGGTGGGTTTCCATGGTCAAGATAATGTAAGATCCACTTTGGTCCTTTCTCCGTGAAACATCTAGTCTCTACAAGGTTCCTGGTGAGGTGAGGAGGGAAAGTAGCTACGATACTAAATAAACAAAACCCACTGCCATCAAATCGATGCCGGCTCATAGTGACCCCTGCTCTGGGTTTCCAAGACTATTACTATTTACAGGCGTGAAAAGCCCCGCCTGTCTCCCAAGGAGCAAGCAGCTGGTGGTATCAAAACGCCAACCGTGTGGATCGCAGCCCAACATACCACTACACCACCAGGGCTCCGTGTAGTTTCCGTGAAGGGGACAGTGTATGTATGCAGCATGGATACAATTGGAAGCTTGTTGAGCAGGTTTATCGACTAGTTGAAAGGAGTGTTTGCACTGTGTTGGGCACATGCTACCAGTAGCAATGCCTGAGGAGTCTCTGGTCCACAAGGGTCAGTGCTGACCTGTAAGTCAAAAGGCTGATGGTCCGAACCCACCCAGAGACTCCTTGAAGAGGCTTGGCTTCTGTTCCCAAAAGGTTCCAGACATGGGAACGCTCCTAAGCAATTTCACTCTGCATATGAAGGGTTGCCATGAGGCAGAACCTACTAGCTGACAAGATCTAGTAACATGCAGCCCACCCAGGTGGCGTCAGGTCTGGGCTGCCACAATCTAGGAACAGGTGTTAGGGAACCTTGGGAATGGATGATCCCACCCAAGCAGCCCTCCCCAGTCTCTTGACTTAAGGGCAGATGGAGTGTGGGCAGTCCTGAGGCCCTCAGCTCCGTCAAAATAAGCCATACCTTGTTTGCATCTTAGACACTCGCAACCTTGAGTCTTCCTGGGCTGTTGATTTCACTAGCCTGCATTTAAACTGAATCCACGCCACTTCGCAAACCTGTGACTTCAAGTACTGCACAGGTAGACGTTGTGGAACTGGAGAATGTTCTGTTGTGTGTAGTCCTTGCCACCGTTAGAAAAATAAGAATCGCATGAATGACTGACTATAAGGAAGATGTTCTCGAATTAACTGTACAACTCTTCTTGGTACGATTGCATGACTCAATTGCGGCGTGACATTGTCAGCGAGGTGCTAGAAGTGCTTTGGGTAGGAGTGGGAGAAAGGGCTAAGCCCCCGGCTGAGAGCTCCATCCGGTGGTACCTTGGGGAAGGCCTGGTTGGAAATCCCGTGGGGCCGTGCTCTGTAACACAGGGTAGTCATGTGTCATTGTGTTGATCCCAACTCCACTTACGGCCACCTCCACATTTGAGTTCCTTCTCTGCTTTGTCCCCACACGGCTGGACGACTAACCGGAAGGTTGGCAGTGCGGACTCGTATGCTAGAAGGGCTGGGGAATCGATCACAGTGATCAATGTATTAAACTCCGTGAGGGGGATGAACAGAAAAGTGGGTGAAGGGAGACAGAGGAGGGTGTAAACTATGAAGATAATTTATAATTTATCAAGAGGTCACAAGGATCGGGAAGGGAGGGGAAAAGGAGCCAATACCAAGGGCTCAAGTTGAAAGAAAATATTTTGAAAAGGATAGCAACAGGTGCTTGATACAATGGATATGTGGATTGTTATAAGGGCTGTAAGAGCCCCCCCTTAAAATGGTTTCTATTAAATAAAAGAAGAAAGGACTGAGGTGGCCTCAGTGAACCGGCTGCTTCCCGCAGGTCGGTGGTCAACCCCACCAGCGGCTACTAGGGAGAAAGATGAGGGTGTCTGCTCCCGGGAAGGTTTCGTCTCCAACACCTTAAGGAGCGGGGTGCTCGGTCTCACAGCCTCACCCCAGTTGGAATGCACGGGAGGGCAGTGGGAACGCGGTGTGAAGGTTAAAGAGCAGTGGGGGGGGGGGGGAGCATCCAGCCCAATGCTTGCCACCAAGATCATAGGCCACCTGACGAGGCACAGGGCCACAACACTTGGACCAGGCGTGGGGAGTCCACACCTCACCACAAGGTTGGAGGTCAGTCCACCCAGCTGGGGCTCAGAAGAGGATGGCGATGTATTTAAACCAACCAACCAGCTGCTGGAACCCTGCGGAGCCCAGGTCTCCTCCCACATACACGGGGCGGCCAGGAGCACCGGGGTGGACAGACGGACCTGGTTCAAATCCTGGTGTTGCCAGACAGGGCATCTCACCTCAGCCTCACTGTCTCCAGCAAAAGAACCACCACGATGGGCTCTTCGGCTTGAAAGCACCAGGGAGCCTGGCTTCAGCCCTACTCCACCGTCACAGGTGCGGGCCTGCAGCCCACCTCGTTTGGTGAGGTGACAACCACCTGCACCAGCAGCTGGCCGTGGCTGCCCCCTGTCAGTGTGTCCTTGGGTGTGTTCAGGCCACACCAAGCACACTCTGGGCGCCACCAGTAGCAGAAGGGGGCCGGAGCAACGTTGGAGCTGGCAAATCTTTTGTTTCAAAAGTATTATAGCTGATCACTTTTATCTTTCAATGTTACAAACTCTCTTATACCTGGACTAAACTCGATAGCAGGGAGCTTTTGATTGACATGTTCACGACCTCAGATCCTTGAGGGGAGACACTACACAGATGAGCCCTACCCAGATTATCGACTTCTCTAAAGAATCCACAGGTGTGTCCTCTAACAGGTGTGGTGTCAAGAGATTTGCCCGAGGCTCTAAATTAAAAAGCTTGTCTACCTGAGGCTCAAACCCAGCTACCTTTGGAATGGAAAGGAGAAGTGTCCACTTGCCCGTTGTATGGGGACACGAGAGCGCTTTGGGCTCGGCCCGGCTTTTCTGGAGTTCTCTGGTGGCACATTTGGAGTGTGGGGAGGGCTCATCTCCGGTCGCCCCTGTCCAGAGACGGGGTGAGCTGAGAGAAGGGGAACATTGGCCAGGAACACCCCAGCCCTTCCAGAGTGGCTGCCAGGAGGAACCTGAAGGCATGCAGCTGGCCACACGACTGACCCACAAACAAATAACTTTAATCTTTTTTTTTTTTTTTTCAGCAGGAGCTGGGCCTGGGGGCTGCCCCAGTCCTGCACTGCATTTATGATACATCCCATCACAGCTGGATTTAAAAAATACACAAAAATATATATAATATACATTATAAAACCGAGGTTGGGCCGGGAGGTGGCCTGAGCGACATGCAGACGGTGAGGGCCTTCCGGAAGCTCAGGAGCTGGGCGGGCGGGTGGAGGGGAAGCAAGGGAAGCACAGTACTTCATTTGAAACTCATAAATACCCAGAGGTCGCTGGTGCCTGGGGGCCAGCCCCACCCACAGGTGGCTGCTGAACAGGCCTAGCCGGCTGGGGGGGAGTGGTGGGGGTCCTGCATCTTGGGCAGGGGCAGCAGGGCAAGGGTTAACCTTCAGTCCCAGAACTGGATCTGGGAAGCGCTGCTGCTCCAGGCCAGGGAGACTGGGATGGGGGTAGAACTTAAGGGAGTGGCGTCCAGGTCGGGGTCAACCAGCACAAGGACAGGGAGAGGGAACAGTCACGTCTTCTGCCAGCCCTGGTTTCAGGGCAGCTGCTCTGGGCTCTGTGGTCCCAGATCCTATTTCCGATCCTAAGCTTGCTTTGTCTCCAGGGCATTCCCCCTTCGGGAGGCTGCTGGAAGGCTTGGCACCCACTCTGGGCCGGAGGGCTCAGAGGCTCTCCTAGGCCTTGGCTGGCCTAGTACCTGCTCCCCTCTTCCTGCTTGGTCACACACACCTGGTGCCCCGTACTGAGGGACTCGGGAGGAGGTGCTCTGTTCTGACCCCTCAGGAGCCCCCCATTCCTCTTCCTGTCTGACCCAGCTCTCCAGAACAGACCTCTCCTCTCTTCCCCATCCCCCTATGGCCAGACACTGCTCCAGGGAGGTAGTCAACCTGGGCTCTGAGGACAAGCGCCCTGCAGGGAGACCTCCAGCTCTGCCCACATGCCCACCTTCTGGGTGTGGTGTTACAGTTTCTCCAAGTCTCATTGGAAACTTGGAGACCCAACCCTTATCTCGTGGGGCCCGGGCGGGGGGTGGGGATGAGCTGTGCAGGGGCCTGAACCACAGCAGGTGCAAAGGAGTGTGGGTGCCTCTCTCTCCACCGGACACTGCCCTTCTGGATGCCGCTCCACCCGATCCCCTCTGGCTCATCCTACCCTCAGTCGCCTGCCACACTCCCCAGCCAGCCCGCCTCTCGGAGGCCATTTGAGGCAGGGGCTGGCAGTGCAGGCCCGAGGCAGGCTGCCCCTCCTGCTGAGCCTGCCGGGTTCTCCCACAAGTAAAGCGCAGAACAGTGGCAGGGAGTGTGTGTGGTGGGAGCAGGTGAGGCTGCGCCTGGGACCTGGGCTTGAGGCCTGGCAGGCAGATGCGTCTTCATCCTGGATCCCCCCCAGGGGTGCCAGGCAGGTGTGTGGCAAAGATGCTTGTCCTGGATCCTGCTGCTGGGGGGTGGGAGGCACCCTAGTCTCTGACCAGCTTGTAGACGTGGTGCTGGGCCCCGTGCTCACTGGTGGAGACTTCGAAGACGAACGCGATGACCAGCAGGGTCTCCTGGGAGTCTCGGCTTGTGACCACCTAGGGGCAGGAGCAAGATTCCAACGGTCAGGCAGCACGAGGCCACATGCGAGCAGGCCTCAGTCTTCCCATCTGAGCAGCGGGCCCGGCCAGCTGCGAGGGAGGCCCCCGCCCCGAGGCCTCACCTGCAGGATGGTGAAGTTCTCCAGCACGCTGTTCATCATGTACTTCTCGGGCAGGTGCTTCAGCTTGTGGATGAAGTTGATCATGTACTCGCACATGGGCGAGCGGTGGATGCGGTACACGAAGCGGCCATTCTCCAGCCGGGCGTACTCCGTCTGCGGAGAGTCCCCGGGAAGCTGTGACCCCGCCTTGCCTGCTGCAGACCAGGCCCCCTTACTGCCCAGGCCCCCGCTTACCTCCACCTTCTCCACCACCTGCTTGCCGAAGGAGCACACCTTGGTGGAGACGCTGATGGTCATGCTGTCAGCGGAGCTGTACTGGGAGCTGACCCCGTAGAAGGCCCCGGGGCCCTCTTGGATAGTGCTGTTGAGGTCGGCCTGTTGAGTGGCAGCAGGGCGCGTGTGTCCACGGGAGCCGCCGTGGTGTCCTCCCCCCTCCCCAGGAGCCACTGCTCCCAGGGTCAGTGGGGTGGCCCAGGGCGCTGGCTGCCACGGGCAGGAATGGGTGCTCACCCAGAACTTGACGAGGAAGAAGGCGTTAGGGGGCCCCTTCTCATAGAGCTCCTTCAGGCCACCCTTCTTCTCGGGGAACTTGTCGTAGATCTGGCGCACGTCCACCGCCTCCAGGGGCGGGTCGGAGAAGGCGGGGTTGGTCTGGCCGATGTGCACAAACAGGTGTTTGCTGTACTGTGGGGAGGGCCCAGGACGGGGGTCAGGAGAGCATCCGCAGGGGCAACGGCCGGGCCTCCATCCCCAGGAGTCCGAGGGGCCTCCACCTTCAGCAGAGGCGCCGGGGCCAGGTCACCATGCCAGAGGGCGCCTGCGATCTCGCAAACACTTTACCGTGTCGGGGTCACGCTGCACCTCCATGAAGGCCGAGTACTCCAGGAGCCGCAGTCTCGATGAGGCGATGGTGCGGTCCTGCCACACGGGCACAGAGGCGGTGGCCGGGGGCAGCGGGGCCAGAGGCTCGTAACCTGTGGGGCGAGAGGACCACATCTGCATACGGGGGCAGCCCTGGCTTACACGGAGCCTTCATGCAACCGGAAAACAGCCCCCTGGGCCAGGCGGCCTTGCACAGTGCACTACCCACTGGCCTGCACCGCCCATTCCTCCAGGTCCCACTACTGGTGTGTGTTCACATGGAACACGCAGGCGAGAAAGACAAAGGAACCTGCAGCCCTGGTGTGTTTGTGCGAGCGTGTGTGTGTCCCATCTAAATAAACGTGCAGCTTCTGTGTGGCTGTGCTTTAGGAGCGTGTGTTGGCTGTGGGTGCAGATGTGGTGCCAGAGTTCTAGAAGTAAGACTGTGAAAGGCAGAGGGGCCAGTTCCTGGGCTAACCCCCCACCCCATCAGCCCCTATTCATGCCACCACCCCCTCCCTTACACCCTTACACACACACAAACACACACACTCTGCTGGGACTTACTGCTGAGCGTCGGGGGCAGGGGCGGCTGGATGGGGTAGGCAGGTTGTGCAAACGGCTTGATGCTGCAAACAGAACACAGCCTGATTAGAGGCGCCCACCTGGCCCAGCCCGCATCCCAGACCCCGACAGGGACCCACTGCGCCTCTCCCGGGCAGCAGTGCAGGCTGACACACCACACCGCACCCCACCGCCCTCCTGTCAGCTTCAAATCTTATCACAAGGGCAATCCTGCGGCAGCTGCCTCGCTTCAGCCCCACCCCCGCAGCCCCGCTCCCCACAGACAAGTGAGCGGCTCATTAAGCTGCCAGGGGGGTGCTTTGCGACCAAAGTGGACCCAGAAATGAAGACACTGAGCATGAACACTTGACTCCCTAACTCAGCGGAGAGCTTGACTCTGAGGTTCACCGGGGGGGGGGGGGGGGGAAAGAAACCGAGGGATGGACAATGAGCAAGTGAGTGGGCTGATAAATGAGCAAGCACAAGGATCCACAGACAAGTGGATCTGCAGCCTCCATCCGTCTCTCGACTGTCCAATGGCAACTGCTCAGCCGTTGCTGGGGAGAAGGCCCTGCCTGGTGCCCCCGGAAGGAAGAGGGGCTGGGAAGGGCGAGCCGCGATACTCACTCCTGAGAGGGTCCAGGCTGCTGTCCCAGGAGAGGGGGGCTGCTCCAGAACTGCGGGGACGGGACAAAGCCAAGAGGCCCCTCAGTGCCCAGGAACCCCAGCAGAGCCCCGCCCTTCAGAGACACCCACCCGGCCTGCCTCCCAGGACCCCTGTACCCGAGAGGAAGTGGAGAAGACGGCCTGGGGCAGAGGGGAGGGCGGGCTGAACTTGTTCTGCAGCACACTAGCAGACACGATCTGGGCAGAAGACATGGACGCCATGCTCTGGAGGGCTTTGTCCTTGGAGACTTGGTCCTGGGGAAGGGAAGGGCCAGAGACCAGAAGAGCAGGCCATCAGGGCTTGTCCAAGTCCTGATTTCGGTCTGGCTCTGCTGTGTGGTCCCGAGGGAGACCCTGCACCCTCTGAGCCCTTCCTCCAGTGTGTGCTCCCCCTACCACCACGACTCCCACGGGACACTGCTGGAGTCTGTAACCCCGGAGTGCCCCAACACCTCTCCCCATCTATAGTCTGTTTCCTCAGGGGTTCCCAAGTATGGCCCGTTGGCACCACGGCATCAGAGATGCAAACTCTCAGGCCCCTGACTCAGAAGCAGAGGCCCGGGGGTGGGCCCGGTAACCTACGGGTGACAGGTCCAGGTGACTGAGGCACGCTATGGCGGCAGCTTCTGTCCCTTCTTTCCGTTTTAGAAATGCTGCTCCCTACCTGTAAGGCTAACCAGGAAGGGTTTACACTCACGGTGGGGGCACAGTGTAGAATGCTTCTGAATTAGACCTGTAGGGATTGTGGAATATTTTGCTTTGTACTATTTTCTTGCTTTGCTTTGTATTATTTTTCAAACGCCACCACTTTTAAACTAAGTTAACTGGTTGACCCCCAAAGTAATGAGTATGCTCCTTGGAAAAGAAAAAGGAAATTCATCTAAGACCCAATTGACTGGCCCTGCTGTTTCAAAGCGCAGGGGAGAGCCCTGGGGAGGGAGGGCAGCAAGGGTCAGAGGTGAACCAGCTGGACGAGGACGGCGAGGATGCTGGACACGACGGGCAAGTGTCGCCACAGCCACCGATCACAGAAAATGAGGGCCCTGGGAGAAGGAACTGTTGTGGCACATGTTTCCATGAAATAACTACACTAAGATGTCGCTGAGAAACTAAACTCACTCAAGTCGGTTTTGACTCATGGTGACCTCCTAGGACAGGGTAGAGCAGTCCCCGTGGGTCTCTGATACAGTAACTCTGTACAGAGGCCTCAGGTCCCGAGGAGTGGTGGGTGGTTTCAAACTGCTGACCCAGAGGATAGCTGCCTGGTGTGTAACTCTAAGCCAAACTGATTCCACGGTCCAGAGCCTGCATGCTAGACCCAGTGTCAAGCCGCCCCCCTCCCAGGCAGAGGAAGGACCACACTACTTACCAGGTTCATGGCCTGCAAAGAGAACAAGGAGGATGGATTAGAAGAAACACAGAGAAAGGCTCATGGGGTGAGGGTGGGGCACAGCCTCCCCCCTCCCCCCCACCCAATGCCCACCTGGCCCCCAGCTCCCACAGAGGCCAGAAAGGCTTAGAACCAGCTGTGAGCCGCCCCCATGCCTCCCAGTATGCTACACACCCCTAGGGAGTGCTTGCTGGCCGGGGGTGCCCTGGAAGGGGAGGTGCGGGACAGAGACCCAGACAGTTGTCCAGGCTGGCACTCCCTTGCGACTGGCCGTGTCCTCTGGAGCTGTGTTACAGCAGAGGGGACAGGGGAGGGGCTGGGCAGCCTATCACCAGAGCAGCTGTGGGCAGGGAGAGGCGAGGCCGCCTCCTGGGGGCCCTGGACTCGGGCCCAGGCCCTCCACGGCAGGCTCAGAGGCCAGGACTGAGAGGCAGCTGTGGTGTCCACCGCTGTAGCCCCCAATGCCTCCCGCCTGCCCACCCAGTTGACTGACGTCCCCATGCAACGAGCAAGCAGCAATGAGGGGAAGGCGGGAAAGGAAAGCGGAGTAAAGGAGAGATGGGGGACCTAAGTGGCCCCAGATGGCCTGCCTCCCTCTCTCTCTGTAGATCTGGCTAGTCCCTTGGCCGACTGCTCAGTTCTGAGGCGCTGTGTCCAGGTATCTATCACCTGAGGCTGGACTCTGGGTGACCTGCGGTCATTATGTTTTCAAAGCTTTCTCACGGTCCTCCAGTCCTTGCTGTGCTCTGGACTGTGGCCAGAGATCAGCAACAAGTCTGGGTCCAAGGCAGGAGCATGGCAGGGCTAGGCCAGAGGCAGGGGACGCCGTACCTTCAGCTTGGACTGAATCTCCCGAGATTTCCGCCTGGCTAGAACCTGCAAATGGCTAGAGACCTGTGGAGGGAGAGAGAGAGCAAGAGCAAGCAGAAAGAGCAGATGCGAGGCAAGAGCTTCAGCCAGAAGAGAGGCGCGTGGAGCTGGAGAGCTGGTCCCAGCGGAGCCCGAGCCGGGCAGACAGATGGCGGGGCCCAGGAAGGGCTGCAGGCCCCAGCCAGCTGCCCAACATACCTTGATGCCAACCTGGTACTCGCGCACCTTCTTCCGAGCTAGAACCTGTATGTGGCTGGACACCTAGGGGCCGCCCCGCGCCCACCAGAGAGGAAAACATACAGTGAGGAGGTATGGCCTGGCCACAGACAAGGGGCACCCCTACCCTCATCTTGGGGGTGGGGTGGATGGGAACTGGGGGCCCGGTGGGCATACACCTCGTTGGCCTGCCAACTCTGTTCTTGCCTTTGCCCTGAACAAGAACCTACAGCGCCTTTCAGGACCACTGTGTACAGTGGTGTGGGTTGTCCACCTAACCACCCAGAGGGCCCACCCAAGCCTTACTGGTCAAGTCATGTGCTCAGTGTCGGGGTCTGTGTACGCCAGAGGAAACCCCCCTGCCTCACAGTGGAGGGTTTTTCACCTGGTATTCATCCAAGCTCTCCCCGTGTGTCCTCCACCTACCCTACCACCTCGCCGGCCAGCCCAGTCCTGCCAGTATACAGATGTACAAACTGCCATCGGGCGAGCCCCGACACAGGGTAAGCCCATGCACAATGGGACCACACCATTCTGATCCACAGGGTTTCCAGGTAACCAGGTCTTACTTCCTAACCTCTCACTCTAGATGCTCCTGTGATACCAGTCCAGCACCTGAGCAGCAAGCAAGCCTCCACTGGCAGCTGGGGGGTGGGGAGGGGTGAAGTGGATGCACGGGAGATGCATTAGCCAGGAACTGAACTTGGGCCTTCCACGTGCAAGGTGGGAATCCTACCACGGGACTGCCAACACCTGCACAGGCATACCCAAACCAAAACCAAACACTGCCACAGAGTCGATGAAGACTGGGCAGAACTGCCCCGTGCGTTTCCAACACAGTGACTTTAAGGGAGTAGAAAGCCCTTGTCCCATGAGCTGATGTTGGAACCCATCAGCAGTTTCGAACTGCTGACCTTGCAGTGCAGCCCAAGCTACAACCACTACACCACCCGGGCTCCTTCTCATGTATACAGTAGGAGCTTTGAATGGGGTTCCTTTCCCAGCAGCCTCCTCCCTGAGGCCTGTCCTGATAACCTACTGAGGCTCACAGTAGGAGCCTTGGGCAGATTTTTGAAATCTGAGTTGATCCAAGCCTGGGGGAACCCAAGTGCCTTTGTCTTACCAGGAAGCACCGGCACCGCTAGGCAGCCTCAGACTTTCATTACCAGCGACTGTGGTTGGCCTTCTTGGCAAATTGGCTTTACTCCCACAAAGAAAGTCTCTTTTTGCACAAGCTGAACCGCCTCCCCTGCTGCTCAGGTAGAACACCTGAGTGCTCCTTACCCAGCCCCCAGGACGCAGGCCCTGCCTCCAAACTCGCCGACATCGAGTCCAAGCGCCTCACCGCGGCCCTATAGGACAGGGTAGAGCTGCCCCTGTGGGTTTCAGAGACCCTACTCTTTATGGGCGTGGACAGCCTCATGCTACTGCAGCCCCAGCCAGACACAGGTCCACGGGCAGGGGGAGAAAAGGCAGCGCCCTAACTCCAGGTCACACTGCAAGTGCCAGTGCAGGGCTTCCCACCCCAGCGGCCTCTCCCTTAAACCACAGGCAGATGTCACAAAGGTTCACCCACCCAGAGATGGGTGAAAGTTAGGCTCGCGTGTCACCTACAGAAATAAGAATGTCCAAATAAATCTTCCTAGTCAGCTGGGGACGCTCAGCGGCACACCAAGACCCGCCCTGTCCTTAGGACCACAGGCTGAGCTGGTGGCCTTTGTGGGGGATACTAGGTATAAAAATCCAGAATTCTACAAAAGAGGGGTGTGGGCCTTGCAAAGGGCAGTAGCTTGGTGAACTCTAAGCTTGCTGACAGCTGGTAGCCTCTTCATGAGCAGGGATGAGCCTGGACTGTGGGTGATGGGGGGGCGGGAAGGGGGCTGCTCACCCCTTTCACCTGCATGACAAAGGGGCCAGGACTCCCTAAGTCTAGCCTCTAGCACTTAGCTCCCTCCCTCCCTCAACTCACAGGCACCCTACAGGCAGGGTAGAACTGCCCCTGTGGATTTCCAAAACTGTCATGAGTAGAAAGCCCTGTCTTCCTCCTCTGGAGCGGCTGGTAGTTTTGAACTGCTGACCGTTCAGGTGGCAGGCCAACATGTAACCACTACACCACCAGGGCTCCGGCAAATATGTCTCCCAGCAAGAGTGAGGTGTGCTGGGCGTGCTGGTTCCTGGCTTGGGACTACAACCCCCCACCCCCTACCCCAGTCCCTAAACCCATAGCCCTGGCCATCCAGTAGATTCTTACTCATGTGACCGCTTGAGGGCGTGGTTAAAGAGCCTTAGCCATAGCAGCCTGGGGTGATCTGCTGTTTGCTACTCACTTGACCCAGAAAACCCCACCAACATCATGCAAATCAAAAGGTCCAATCTTTGGGTCACACCCATGAATCTGCCCAGGCCATCAAGAGCAGGCATATCCCGAAAGTCGCCAAGTATTAGAAAGCCATCACTCTGCAGAAGCAGTGCGTGCCCTTCCGAGGATGTTACAATGGGGGAGGGGGAGGTGTGCCGCGGCCAAAAGTGGGATGGGACCCAGGGCTGGCGGCCCAAAGAGGTCTGAATTCTCGCTGCAAAGAGTGCTAACAATGCAGAGAAGGGAGACATGGGACAGTGTAAGATACGACACAATAATAATTTATAAATCCTCAAGGGTTCATGAGGGAGGGGGAGTGGGGAGGGAGGGGGAAAATGAGCTGATATTAAGGGCTCAAGTAGAAAGCAAATGTTTTGGGAATGATGAGGGCAACAAATGTACAAATGTGCCTGACACAATGGATGGATGGATGGAGTGTGATAAGAGTTGTACAAGCCCCCAATAAAATGATTTTTAAAAATGCTGCGCCTAAGGGGTTAGATGTGGATTCTCTGGTCACTGAGCGTATGCAGGGGAGCAAAGCCCCGGAGATGCAGCGCTCAAGTTGGATGGACCCAAGCGTGGGCTCCCCTGCCACACTGAAATGAAACTTATGGCTCGGGAGGAAATTAAGCTTAAGGACCCCCCCTGGGGCGAAGCTTTCTACCCACGTGGAGAGTCACGGCCTCAGAAACCCACAGGGGCAGTTCTACCCTGTCCCATAGGGTCACTGCGAGGGAACTGCCCCGCGGAGTCTCCTTAGAGGGACTCGCGACAGTCCCACCAGCAGGCCCCCTGGAGAGCTGCTTGCTGGTCAAACCGGCAGTGGCTGACGGAAGGTGGCTGGGGCCATATGGGTCCTCCGTAGATCACACTGAGAGCACCCCTAATGAACACCAGGAGCCAATCCTTCCACTGTGCTTCCTGTTGAAGTGTCTCCACGCATTAATGAACTGAACAGCGAGGAAGCACCGCCCTTCGAGGTGGAGAGCCGGTTACAGGAGCCCAGGGGTTTGCCCACCGAGCTCCAGACTCTCCACCCATGGGGCAGGCACTACTTCTCCTGGGGCCCCCCACTCCCAGGAGCCGGGGCTCTGGGCTGTCCAGTTCCCTCCGGAGCCCTCGCGCCTAGAACAGTCGTTGCTCAAGAAGGCGCTGCCCGAACAAATGCTGTGTAACTGGAGCTGGGAGGTGGTTAATGAGTGGTTGGGCAGAGGAGGGGATGGGTTCCCTTTCCCACCCTGGGTGGGGCCTCAGAACCTTCCTGTGGGGACGGGAGAGGCCCGCCTGTCGTGCGCGCACCGGGGTCTAGGTAGTGTCGGTGCACAGTTGAAATCCTCCCAGAGCTGGAAGTTGTGAGGACAGTTAGTTCCAGGCTCTGGCCTCAAGCCCTGCCCTCTCAGCTCCAGGACTTTCGGCTCTGGCCTCCAGCCCTGCCCTCTCAGCTCCAGGACTTTCAGAGGCACCACCCTGACTGATCCCTAGCCCAAACCCACCACCACGGGGGTGGGGGGTGTTTGATTCTGACTTAGAGGAGTTCTGAGCCAGCTCCATCTTTCTCCTGCAGAACAGCTGGGAGAGGGGGGGGTTTGAACCTTTGACCTTGTGGTTAGCAGTGCAATGCCTAAACCTACAGGACTACCAAGGCAGTCCAACTGGAACTCGGTTCAGCACATTCCTCCTTTGGGGTCCGGCTGCCACGTGCTGCCTTTCTGGACAGGAGGCCCCTTGAAAATGACCACCGTTTTGCTCCATTTCCCTGCCCGTCTCAGTCTGCCATGACCATGCTTGCAGTCTCCTGTCCAGCCTCCCTTATCTCTCCTGGTCTTCAATTCATCCGCTGTGCTGCCCCAGGCCATCTGCACATTGCTGTCCCTGATCTACCCTTCGGTGACCCCCACCGACCTCCAGGGGAAACCTGCCTCTAGTCACATTTCAGGTCTCCTCACCCCTTCCCCACCCTCCACCCCACCCCACCCCATCTCACCGCTGCCAGAATGACTCTTTCCTGCTCAGGGGGCTGAACCCTGATTCACCACCTACCAGCTGGTGATTCACCTTGAGCAAGTTACTGACTTCCCTGTGCCTCAGGCTCCTCATCTGAGAGAGGAACACCAGGACAACATGGCTTGAAGGGCTGCGGTAGGGACCTGGCACACCAGTGGACAGTCCACTCTGAGTGGGCTCAGCCCATTACTGTTGGAGCAGTTACCTCCGCCTGAAGGGACTTCTTTCCTTCCCCTGCCTGGATCACTGTGTTCCCCCCACCCTACCCCCTTACTCTTCAGTTGTTTGGTCATAATAAAAGGGCTGGACAGTCGTCACCACAATCAGGTCCCCGGCATTTTCTTTCTTCTCCCACTCACTGCTGCGAACTCCCCGTTTCCCTCCAACCCCCCCTCCCAGACCCAACAATCAATCAATCAAATCAGTTACTGTCTATAGATTTACCGATCCTGGGTCCCACACACTGAAAAACACACACAAAAGGAAGAGAAGCGCACCCCCAAACCCCAACCACAGAACAGAGTCGACCCGAGAAGAGCCTCCAGGGACAGACCGTCCAAGTCTCCCTGATGGGCCAGTGGCCTCCTCTGGGCAGCGGCCATGGGTTTTCCTCACAGTCTCTGAGCCAAAGACCTGGGTGGTGGTGGTGGGGCGGTCAGAGGGGAATCCCCCCCTCTAAGACGCGTGGCAGGCATCTCTCAAGAGTAAGGGCAGGGGTCAAGCTGACGCACGGGAGGGGCAGAGGGGCCACAGCACGCGCCTCTCTTTACCTGCTTTCTCGTCCGAGTCTTCCCTGTCCTCAACTTAATATAGCGTGCGATCAGCTCGTTCCGACCTGGGGGGGAGGGTGGAGACCAGTGAGGAGGGGGCAAAAGGTGGGGCTGGCAGCTGGAGAGCCCCCATCCCAGGGAAACCTCAGAATAGTGCTCTCTCTTGGCCCCCCGGCCCTGTTCTGGCCAACTGCCCCTAGGGGCAGGAACAGGGCAGCAAAGGCCTGGAGGCTGGGGAAGCTGTTCATAGGGGTGGGGGTGGGGGATCTGTAGGAGGCAGCAGGGGCGGCTTCGGGGCAGAAGAGGAAGGGGGCAGGGTGGAACTGTGTGCAGTGGCCCAGACAGGTTTCCCTGCAGACAGACAGGCAGGGCCAGGTGTGGTCACAGGACAGCAGGACAGCTGGCTGTGTGTGCGGGGGCCCGGGGGCCTCTCCAGGCACACCACACCTTCTCACCCAACCTCCCACCTCCAAGTCCGTGCGTGTGCACATGCTCACACGCAAGCATGTGGGCAAGCCTTGCCCTCCGGCCTGTTCCAGTTCCATCCCTGCCTTGGGGAATACCCTGGACAAGTCCCCCTTCCTCTCTTGGCTCAATGGGGCAGTAAGGGCTGGTCAGTCTCCAACATGCCTCCTGCTCTGACAGTCCATGCCGTGTCCCATCCCACTGAGCATGCCTCCTGGTACCAGTGTTTCTCCCATTCTGTGGGAGGGGACCTGGGTGCCGGTCAGCCTGGGGCAGGGCTGGGGGGGAGTGGCGTAGTGCACAAAGAAGCTGGTCCTGTCCAGGGCTCAGCACCATGAGGAAGGTGCTAGGGGCACACAGCTAAGTGGATGTTGGCATCTTCAGGGAATACCCCTCTTACCCCCCAAGTTCAAGCCCTCTGTCCCCCAACCCCATGGCCTCCCCAGAATGGCCACATTCTTTAAATTCTTATGCCATGACAGAACCAGAATTGCTCCTCCCTTCCCTACTCCCCTCCTACACTCTGTCTAAAAATACGCCTGGGGCCTGTCCCAGCCAACTGGGAGGGAGCAGTGGGGCAGGCAGCCCCTACCCTGTGGAAGGTGCCAGGCACATCTGCCTCCCCCTGCGTGGGGTGCTGGTGGTGCTAAGGGTGGCCACGGCAAAGGGAGCAAGGGCAGGGACTTGGGCTGTGGAAATGCTTGCCCCTCCAGACCCCGTGTCTCCCCTTCCAGAGGGGACGGCCCAGGGCCTGCCTCACTCAGCCAGGGTCTGCTGGGAGAGCTGGCAAGGGGTCAGGCCCAGAAGGGCTGAGTTATCCCCAAAATGCAACTCCGGGAGAACCCTGGGTGGGTTGGGTGTGTGTGTGTATTTGTGAACAAGAAGGGACGCTCCCTTCTGGAGGCAGGAGGTGGCCCCTGAGAGCAAGAGATTGGGGGGAAGGGTTTGTCTCCAGCCCTGTCACCACGCTGGCATTCCCACCGCCCCTGCAGTCCCACAGCACACACAGGAGGAGACTGGGAACGCCAGACCCTGGGGCTGCCCCATCTCCTGCACTCTCGCAGGGCCGGCAGCAGCAGGCTGGACTGACCCAGTTTCCTTGGCCCACTGAGTCACCCCGAAACCTCTGGGCCAGTGCGGGGCGGGGCCGTGGGTGTAGGTGTGGGCGGTGCTCTGGCAGGGGGCAAGCCTAGCTTGTTTATGAGGAGGCAGCGGGTGGGGCGGGCAGGCGGAGGATCCGGACACACAGGCTGACACGCCCAGACTCGCCTGTGGCGGGCTGGCAGCCTCAGGCCTCCTCTCAGGACTTCGCCAAACCGGTTAGGTGAGGGGCAGAGAGCAGGAGGGGGCGGGCTGCCGGGAGGACAGCAGCGTGGAGGGTCAGGCCACTCCCCCCCCACCCCAGGCCTGTCCAGCGTCCACCCCCCTGCCCCCACACGCACCGTACATCTTTCCCTCGTCTGACAGGATGATCTTGCGCCGGCCGCAGGGTGGGTAGATGGCCAGGGCCTCCTGGAAGCTCTGCTCGATGTCCGGGCTCCACACGCCCTCTGCATCGTTGTCCAGCCCCTTGTCCAGGCCCTCGGGCCCATCTTCCCGGGCCTCCCCGGGGCTGCTGCTGGCGGTCCAGCTGTTGGACGCTATTGTGCTGGTTGCTCTGGGCTCTGGGCCTGAGCCCACTGGGCAGTCGGAGCCTGGGGGCAGACAGAGGGATTGGGGTCAGCATCACCCTCAGACCCAAACCTAGTGGCTCGCTGTACCTCAACCCCCCTCTCCATTCCCATCTCCACCCTGGGGGGGTGGTCATCAGAGGTCAAGTGTATTCAGAGCTGTGTAACCTTACATGAGCTAGTTCACCTCTCTGAGCCTTGGTCTTGTAAAAGGAGGAAAGGGTCTCCAGGAGGTTGTACCGATTAAAATGTCTTGGCCAAGTTGTCACCCTTTAACACCTGGTGAATGGCACTGGGGAAGGGCCCTTGTGGGCCCATCGGCATTCCCCCTCACATGGACACCCCCCTTCTGCTGGGCGAAACCACTTCACCTGCCTTCAGTTCCTATAACACCTCCAGCAGGGAGAGATGCCACTTTACTCAGAGGGGGTAAACTGAGGCTGCAGAGGACTGCAAGCTGCCAAAGGAGCAAAGCCAGGCTTCTATTTGGTTCGATCCCCTGCTGAGAACTAGCTTTTCTAACCCCTCCCCACTCCAGGAAGGGAATCCCAAATCCAAGTTGAACAAGGTGATTCCTCTCTGTGTCTCCTTAGGGAAGTTTGTTAAAATGCAGATCCCATGTCAGCAAATGGGCTGGTACAAAAGGACGGCCTGGTAGCACAGTGGGTTAAGCTGCCGAGCTGCTGAGTGTTGGTGGTTCAAACCCACCAACTGCCCCTTGGGAGACAAAGGAGGCTCTCTGCTTCTCTAAAATAAGGAATCTGTCTTTTGGGGCTCCATGGTAATGGGTGGGGGTGGAAAAAGGGAAGTTCTCAGCAGGGGGTCGAACTGAAATGAACCGGTTCCAGGCCCTGGAACAGCAAGAGGTGGAGCAGAGGCATGGGGGTGGCACTGTGGAGGCTCCCTGGGGAGGACCCCTCTCCACTCAACATTCTCTACCAGCATGTCTCAGTGTGACCTGCTCAAGGACCAGAGGGATCCCGCTCAGGCCGCGGCTTGGACTCACCCTCTGGAAATTGGAAACTAATGAGATCCCGGCTGAAAAAGTTAGATGAGGGGCAGAAATTGCCCCAGGAGCTGGGAGCTGGAAGCGGTGAGTAGGGAGCTGGGAGGGAGCCGTGGAGAAGCTGCCGGGCCAGCAGCCTGGCTCAACCCCACCCGCTCCCTCCACTCCACTTCCTGTTCCCGCACCTCCCCGGCCCCACAGCAGCCCATAAACCACCCACATGCCTGCCCCTGCCCTGTCCCACATTGAGGATGGGCCAGGGCTCTGTAAACTACAGAACTCCTTCCACTCGCAGAACACACCCAGACAGTCTTCCCAACACCCGCAGCCCCCAAGGCCCGCTCCAAGCCCCTGTCAGCCCAGGGCGGGATGAACATAGGTTGGCAAGTCTGCGATGGCCAGACCTTGGGACCCTGTCCTGGGGTCTTAGAAATCAGAGGCAGGGGCTGGCTGATGTAGGGAACCAGGTAGAAGTTAGAAATGGTAACTCCTCTCAGGTGTGAATCCCAGGCCCTGCTGAGTGCATAGGGGCTGGAGTCTCCTAACTGTTGGGGGAGGTTTGAGTTGAGGGTGGGCATCACTAAGAGGACTGCCCCCCCCCCCCGCACAATGACCAGTCACAGCGCCTGCTATGTGCCAGGAACTGGCTGGAGATTTTACACACACTTAATCCTTACCATCATGCTGTGGGGCCGACAGGGTTACTGTTCCCACTTTACAGATGAAGAAACCAAGGAACAGAGAGGTGAAGTGTGAACTGGCCCAAGGACACACAGCAGCAGAGTGCTAGAGCTCAGATCTGAACCGGAGCGATGTAACTTCATTCTCTCAACTGAACAGGGTAATGGTTCGGGACCGAGAGAAACTCTATCCCTAGAGCAGTGGTTCTCAACCTTCCTAATGCCATGACCCTTGAATACAGTTCCTCATGTGGTGACCCCCCAACCATAAAATTATTTTGTTGCTAAAAAAAAATAAAATATTTTCATTGCTACCTCATCACCGTCACTTTGCCACTGTTACGAATCGGGCGACTCCTGTGAAAGGCTCATTCGACCCTCAAAGGGGTCGTGACCCACAGGTTGAGAACTGTCCTAGATGGACAAGGTAGCTCTAGCTGCCACGGCAGCCATCCAGGTCCAGCTTGAGGCCCAGGCTAGAGGCTCCTCCGTGGGGGAGGAGCTTTTAGGACTCTACACATGGCTGTATATAGCTCTAACTATACAGGACCCTAGCCCACCAAGTGGGCAGCTGGGAGAGGGAGGGAGCTTTCTCACCAGGGAAGCCTGTGGCTAGATTCCCATCCATCCCAGGACTCTCCAGAGCTCCTGGGGCAGAGCTCCTGGAGTCAAAACTCCAAGGGATTGGACGGGTATGCTCACTGAGGAAGGGGCCGGGGCCTCCATGTGGAGGTGACTGAGACGCAGGATCTGTCAGAGGGAGGGCTAGAAGAGAAGCCACAACATGCTAAGACCCTCTTAGTGGAGTCCTCAAGCCAACGCCAAACCCCTCCTTCACTCCTGCCACAGGGGAGCAGCTGGCGGGGGGGGGTGTCAAACAGCGAAGATGGGGTGCTTTTACCACTGCACTACCCGGGCTTCTGTCTCCAGCGCCAACCCCCCTCAAAAAAAGCCACGGCCCAGTCCCCACCAAATCCTCCTGAGGGGCCGGGCCACATGGGGGACCCTGGCAGCCCGGGACTTTTGAAAGCAACTTTTCTGCTTTCCCCCAAGTCTCTGGCTGCCTCCCCTCATCCAGACCGTGGCCCCCCCTTCCCAGGGTGATGTCAGCCCCGCCCCGCCCCCCGAGGGAGCACAGTGGCCAAATATGGCGAACACAGCAGCGCTTGGGAGCTGGGACAAACTGGGGGGGGGCGGGGCAGGCGGCCCCTGGCTGGGACCGCTGGCAGCTGGTGAGGGGGAGGGGAGCTGAGGGGGCAGCTACAGGATGAGTCAAGGAGAGAACCGGGACCACCGGACAGCCCTGCTGATGACAGTGCCTCCCTCCCAGGGACATGCCTGTGGGCAGGGGCCCCAACACGGAGGCACGCAGGTGACCCCGCACCAAGCCGTGTGCGAGAGCACGTGTGGGCAGGCATGCTGCGTGGGTTCCCAGGGTGACCTCCCCCACGATGTGGCACCCACTTGGGTCACCACAGTGAGCAGCAGCTCGAGGCTGGGCTAAGCTCTCAGTCCCTTGCAGCCCCAGGAGGGGCTGGGGGGGTGGTACATTCCGAGAGTCACTGCTGGGGCCCTAGGACAGGGTGGAGGCTGCGGGGGATGGGGTGGGGGGGAGACACCCAGACACTGATGGGGCCGGGCTCAGACAAAATGTGACTCAGGCCTGGGGGGTGGGACAAAGAGTCAAGAGGGGTCTGGCTGAGGCCCAGCCCGGGGCAGGGTCTCGGCTCCCTGTTGGAGAGGGGCTTGGGAGGTGGCAGTCCCCAGGCTGCTTGCTGACACTTGCCCAGATGTCTGCAGGCTCTGCTTTGCTGGGTTGAGGTGGGGAGAGGGAGAAACACAGGTGAGGGGCAGACGGGAGGAGGGGAGGTGGGGAAGGGACCATGAATTGGGGAGAACCTGGGATGCGGGTTTTAAGAGGGAGAGAGAGAGAGATGAATGGACAGACGCAGAGAGACAGAACAGGCAGCATGGTGGTGTGCGTGTGTGAGCCCGAGCTCAGGGAGGTCAACTCAACTGAGTGTCAGGTCAGTGTCGGTGGGGGTGGGGCGGAGGGAGACCTAGAGGGATGAGGACACACACAGGGCTGGAGTGACCAAGTCGAGGAGGGAGGGGCAGGCCAGGAAGGGGACAGGAGAGAGGAACCAAATCCAGAGACTGGAGATGAAGGGAAGGGACAGTAGACCCAGAGGTGAGAGCAGACCCACAGGGAGGAGGGACAAGGAGGCCACTGCTGGGGGCTGGGGTTAGTCACCACAGGGCGGTGTCCAGGACCTCCCCGTTCTCCCAGAACCATTATCAGATGTCCTACCCTCCTGGCCGCTCCCTCGGCCTGACCCCACACCTGCTCCCTTCCTCTGGGAGCCCTCAGTCCTCAGGGTCAGAAGGCACCCCTGGGTGGTGACAGGGGTAGGGGCTAGGACTCTGGGTGAGCAGGCTTTGGGGCCCTGGGGAGATAAGGGGCACCTGGCTGTCCACTCCCCACCCTGGGGCCAGAGCTGCTGGAAGAACTGGCTGGACAGCTCCAGAGGGAGAAGCCAGGGCTGGGGCTGCTGCAGGGGCCCTGAAGGCTCGACATTCCCACCCCACCTCCCTTCCAAGGAGGGAAGGGCAGGGCTGAGGCAGGGTGCCCCCCAGATCCACTGCTGTGGTAGAGGGTACAGATCAGCCCAGCAAGGGGGGGAGGGGCACCCACCTCACCCACCCCTTCCCTTTGCCCAGGCCCAGCCCCACAGGGCAACCCACTGGGCTAGCGGCCTTGTGGGGTCTTGTGGCCCGCAGCTGCCTACTTTTGCAGGGACCCTGACCCCAAGCGCTTTGAGGGGTGGGGGGCATGGGTGAAACTAGCAGTTGTATCCCAAAGCCCCTGCCCGAAAACCTGGGCTGGGCTGGGCTGACTGGCCAGGGGGTGGGGGTGGGCAGTTCTGAGGGCTGGAGGAGCCTCCCTCACAGGGCCCAGCTGTTCTCCAGCTGCCAGAAGCTCTGGTTGGGCCCAGACTGGGGCAGGGCAGGGGGTGGGGGTAGCGTCTGCCTCCCCCACCTCCAGCTCAAGGACTCCTGGGGGACCCTGCCAAGTGGCCACACCCCACCAGGCTGGGGAGGGAGCAACCTCTTCCCTGGAGTAGGGGCTAGATTTTACAGGAGGAAGCAATTCGCTGGAGCCCACTAGGAAGGAGGTGGGAGCCGCCTCCCCTCTCCCCGCCTACTAATGTGCTTCCAATTTGGGAATCAAGCCTCTAGGGCCTCCACCCCCACCACTACTTGGGGAAGGGGCTTCTGGGTGGGGTGGAGGGGCGGGGCTGTGGGGGGCGTGACTCTCTTCCTCTAAAGCTCAACCTCACTGCCACTCCACCCCAGAGCAGGGCTGGGGGGAGGTGGGGTGGGGGTGTAGACCCTGCATGTAGACTCAAGGCTCAAGCTCCGTTGTGGACTCTGTTCTGTCTCCTCAATTTGTCCCCCTCCCAGCTGGGGGCCTGGGATCCCTTGAGGGATAAGCTGGGGGTGGGGGGGGCGCAGGGACGCAGTCAACAAGTCACTCTTGATGGTGTCCTGCTCTAAGTAACCCCCCAGTGGGCCAACCTTCAGCCTCTGGGTCACCCTGCGTATTGGTCCAGTCAATGGGTCAGGCAAGGCCCTGTGACAGTCACAAGATCTCCTGCTCCGACCCTCGCACACAATTCCTTGCACCTCACTCCTCTCTGGGGTTTGCACGGTACCTCTCCACGGTCCTCGATGCAGACACCACACACTACAGGGTCATAGGCCCCCTCAATGTGTCACGCTGTATCCCACACCCTCTCTGGCACAGCCACCAAGGATGTCACCCACACTGTCCGGCAGCCCCAAACAATCTAAGATAGTGGCCACCCACAGAGGCGCAGTCTCAGGCACACCCCAGTTTCTCTCGCACGCAGCGCTGCACATGGGGTTTCTTTCTGGCGTGGTTTCACCCACACGCCTTCATCACACTTGGCTTATCACAACAGTCCTGTCCAGTGTCCCCAGTGTCCCACACACAACCACGGCACCACCGTTTCTTCCTACAAAGCATCACAGGTCACCCAGAAACACTGCCTCGTCTGCTTGACATGCACCTAGGGCCTGACCTACAGCCCCACCTGGCATCAGGCAGTGAACAGCTCCTCACCCTCCAAACAGCATCGTAACCACACACTGGTCCATACACTGCTTCTGTCCGACACGCACAGCGAGACCCCACCCCCCACTCACACGGCTGGCCCGCCCACAGTATCCGTGTTCCTCATTTATGGGTGAGTGAGGTGTAGCACACTGAGAAAGACCCCAAACCCCACGGTCCCTCTGGCTGGGGATGGTCAAACACAAGATGGTCACACAGTGCCTAATACACACTCGCGAGCCAGAGTCACGGACGATGTCATCATGCAGCTTCGCTGGCTCGTGGACATAGCTGGTCGGAGTCGTACACACAAACTCTTTACCTGGCTGCTTCCTTGCATGCTCAAAGCCCCACACTGCCCACCCACCCCCTCTGACACACACACACACACACACACACAGCCACACGCTCATTTCCCCTATCACTTCCTGTCCTTTCAGGCCTGGCAGGGCGCACAGGAAACAATCAGCACTCTAGGAAACCCCGAGGGCTCAGGCTTTGGGGACCTGTCAAAGATAAATCGGAAGCATCCCAAACCCACTGCCCTAGAGTGGATCCCGACTCACAGTGACCCTACAGGGCGGGGTGGAGCCAACTGCCACATAGGATTTGAAAAGCTCTCAATCTTCGAAGGAAGCAGACTGTCACATCATTTCGGTCCTGCTTGGAGAGGCTGACCGGTGGGTTCGAACCGCTGACCTTTTGCTTAGCAGCTGAGCACCTTAACTCGGGCACCACCAGGCTCCTCTGGAGAGCTGAAGGGGGACTGAGTTCTCTAGCCCTGTGGGGTCCCCGAGAGAACCTTCAACCTCCTCTCCTGCCGATGACACCCCTCAGCCTGGCACCACACCAGGAGGGGAGGGCATGGCCATGCCATGACGACAGGGCTGAGTATGACCTGCTGACCGCCCTGCTGCATGACTAGAGACCCCCCTCCCCCACGCCAACCTGACCCCACTGTCACTCCTCACAGCTCCTACAGGTCTCTGTGGGAAGAGGAGGCTGTGACCCCTGGATACTTCCACAGAAAGCTGCAGCATCCCACCTGGCCCACCTCCACTCTCCTCACAGTGAGCCCCTCTGCCCTTCCTGAGGGGGGAGGAGGAGGAGGGCAGTCCTGACAGCTTCTGGGATCTGCTAACTGCCATACTCATCCTCAGGGGGTTCCACTGGGGGGGGGCGGTCTGTGAAGGAGGCAAGCGGGCTGGCCATTCGAGTGGTCTTTGACCAGTAGCACCTGTGCCATGTGCCCTGCCAGACCCCACCAGGGCCAGTCCTCAGTCCCACTTCAGAGGGCAAGTTCCTCAACTTCACTCACCACCCTGTCCTGGACCACCTGCCACCTTTCCAGCCTCGCTCCGATGATCTAGTGACTCCTCAGTCACCCCCTGGCTCATTCTCACCACCTTCTTCAATAACCTCATCCTCCCCACCAGACCCGACCAAGTCCCAGATCCACAGTGGGAGGAGGAAGAAGGCAGACATCTACTTCAAGTAGGGAAACTGAGGCCTGCCAGCCCACCAAGAGGACACAGTTGGTGAAAGGTGAGCTGCCCAGCTAGGAACAGACCCCCCGGCTTCTTGACTTCCGCAGTTTGAGAGATCTCCTGGTTTTACTGTTCTCCATCCGGTGGCTTCAAAAATGTGTGGAGACCCCTTCAACGTCCACTGTTTCCCCTACAAACTTTCTGAAGACCCCAGGGGTGTGCAAAACTGAGGGTGTGAAGCAAGGCCCAGGACCCACCCCTGATGCACAGAGCCCAGGAGGACCACTCCCCATCTCCCCTCAGACAGTTCACATACATTCCCTGATCCAAATGTGTTAGTGAGTGTTAATTATGGCCTCCTCCCTGCAGAAGGCCCATGAAGCTTAGACTCCCACTGGCCCATGGCCTATTGTTCAGGAAGGGGCGCCAGGGATCCCTGAGCCCACCCTTCCCAGACAGCCTAGTCTTGGAGGACAAATCACAGTTCCTCCTGAGAATCCAAAGAGCTGCATCCTGGCAGGGAGGTGGGGCATGCCCTAGAAAAGGGGTCTGGGAAAGGGAGCTACAGGAAGGAGTCTGGATGCCCTAGCATCCATCTGCGCCATGGAGGTCTTCACTGGGTGGGGTGTATACAGAGAAGAAAGCCGCAGGGGGTCAGATACAGAGCCGCTATGGGCACCAGGCCCCTCAGGCTGTGTCCAGCCTCCACCAGGATCCCCTGCTCTCCTGGGCTACAAGTCTAGGCCTGACCTGTCCCGCCTCCACCTGGAGAGGGGGAAGACATAGACAAGGCGGCCCCTACATGCCCTCACCCAAGGCCTCATTCTCTTTTGGCTCCCCCCACCAAAAAAAGCAACAATCTCTGCTTCAGATCAGGGCTCCTTCCCCGGAAAGGTGACAGGGTAGGGGCTCAATGACACCGCCCTAGGGCCTGGACTGTGCTGGGCAGGCAGACACGGACAGGCAGCCCCTGGGCCTCCCCCTTCAGACAGGCCTGACAATGGTGGGGACTGTGGTGGGAAGTGGTGGGGGGCGACTGCCTTCAAATCCTCTAAAGTTTAGACAAGATCCCCGGGGAAATGTGGCTATGAGAAGGCCCCAAATCCAGTCCCCTCAGGGATCTGCTCTCCGCGCTCAGCGCTGGAGGCACCCCAACCCCCAGTCCCACGCAGGCGGCATATCTATGGGGAAACTGAAGCCCCCGCCTGTCCTGGGGCTCAGAACTCAAGCTTTGCCCCCAGACGCCCTGCCCACGCCAGCGCAGCCGCGGGCACCGCGCGCCCGAGACGAGGCCGGGCCGAGGCCTGCGTGGAGCTGGGGCCGGGCGGGCGCCGGGAGAGCGCGGGCCGGGAGCCGGGAGTCCAAAGGGCGGCGAGGCCCGGGACCGGGCGCCCCAGGACGAGCTCCCCGGGGGCAGGCCCCCCATACATGCGGCTCCCGGGCCCTCCCCTTAATACCCTAAATGCGGGCACTAGGGCAGGAGATGGCACGGGGGACCCACTCCCGGGTTCCCCTACCTCCCAGGACCAACGCGGAGTGGTAGTGGGCGGGGCTTCCCGGAGAGATTTGCCCCCCCCTTCCCTCTAAACTTCCCGGCACCCAGATCCGGGGCTTGGGCTCGGGCCGGACAATAGCTCGGGGCTCCAGCCCCCCTAAACTGCCCCCCTCCATCCAGAACCGACCAACCAAACCTCCTCTCCCCGCAGGGCCTCCTCCCGGCGTCCGCCCGGCTTACCTGGTCCGAGCTCCGGGGGGCGCTCCGGCCGGGCCGCTCCGCCAGGCCCGAGGGAGCGGCGAGGGGGGCCGTGGAGGGGGGTCGTGGGGAGGGGGCTGGCCGGAATGTGCGGAATGAGCCGGGCTGGAGCGGGAGGCGTCGGGCGCGGAGGAGGGAGCGAGCGGGACGGAAAGTTTGTGTTGAGGAGCCGGGGCTGGGGGCGGGGGCTGCGGGGAAGGAGGGGCGGGGCGCGCCGGGGGGCGGGCACCTGCCAGGAGGGGCGGGGCCTCGAGGGCCGCCCCCAGCCGGCGCGCGGGCTGCCTGGGCTCGGGCCCGCGACCTCGGGCCGCTCCCCGCCGCCCGCACCCGGCAGCGCCCCCTCTTCCTCCGCGGACCGGACCTTCTCAGCCTCCCCGGGAGGTCTTGCACTGCCTTCCCAGAGCCCCGCCAGAATTGGGGGCTCCGGCCCGGGGCGGGACCGAGGGCGGAGCTCCGACCTCGGGGCTGGGCTCCCGTCGGTGTCGGGGCCCGGGCTGCCGCGTCACGGGCGGCCGGGCCGAGCCGGAGCGCACGGGCCTCGGGGTGCTACCCCTCCCCGCAGGGCCCGTGCCGCCGGGGCGGAGCGCCCCCTCCCGCCCGCAGCCCGCCCCCCACTCTCGGGGCCCCAGACCCGGCCCCGCCCTGGCGGCTGCGCCCGCCTCGCCCGAACCCGGTTTGTCTGGTTCTCCCCGAGAGGCTCGTTTCTCAAATTTCCCCCTTTCCCCCTCTCCCCGGAGCTCCGGGGCCTCCCTTTTAGCCCGGGGCCCCCGTGGGGGGCGTCTCAACACTGCGCGCCCGCCGAGTTTCGGTAGGACCCGCCGAGGGCACGGGGGAGGGGTCCCGGGATGCCCCAGGTCTGGGCGGGACCTGGGGGGCCGCGTGCAGCCTGCCCTTCGAACCCCTCCCTCGCCGGACCCTTGCGCAGCCGCTCCCCGCGGTCACTCGAAGAAGCACAGCTCCGCTGAGTTTACCGGGCTTTATTGGGGATGTGGGTACCCGGCCTTCATTCCCCATCACCTACCCTCCCTGAGCCCGCCCCTTGCCCACGGACCCCTAACTCGGTCCTGCGGGGGTTAAAACAACACCGACTACTGCTCCCGGACAGGAAGTGACTGGGACGCGGTGAAGGAGAGGGCGGGGGCGGGGCAGGCGAACTCCGCGACCAGATGTGCAACTCCCACTCCAGATGTTCTTCATCTCTGTGCATCCGCGCTCCTCCTCCGCCTCGCCCCGTGCCAGGCTGGGGAGTGGACGAAGGTCACCCGAAGGCAGTGAGGGTCGGAGGAGACTCCCGTGGGGGGCCTTTGGTAGAAGGGACCCCACTGAATTCTTTTCTTTCCCCCACGCTCGAGGGCACTGAGGGGATACTGAGGTCACTCGCAGGCCAGCTTCCCGTCGAAACTGGAGAGGGCGATGGCGAAGGCCTGCAGGGCACACAGCGGATACCGGTAGTCCAGGGTGAAGGTGTCCTCCGCCACTCTGCCGAACTGCAGCACGATGTAGTCAGCTGTAGGCACAGACAAGGTGGGGGCCTGTGCTCTCAACATTGGAAGTTTTTTCCCTTGCCTTGGGACCCCAACCCTTGGCCACTGTTTAAGTTACTAACCTTCTGCCTATTTCCCTAATTGGCCCCACCAGCGGCATTACCATCCTGCGGACAAGGACACAGCTTAATCTGTGGGCCACCGAGAGAACTGCAGGTTGTTAATCTAGTATAGGGCCATGTCAACCTTCCCCAAGCCCAGAATCGGTTGTTTCCAATTTCTCAGTTGTCTTCCGGTCCCATTCCTTCTTCCCACTCCCAGCCCCCAAGTCCTAAGAGATAGCCACAAGGCTCAGTTCTTTGACTCGCTCTCCAGTTCTCCAGCTACTGCCCACTCTCAGCTCCCACCTCATTTCTAGTGCCTGGTTCCCAGCCTCATCCCAACACCTCCCCCAGGATCCATAGGGACAGGAAGCTGCTAAAAATACCCCCAACCTCTGCAGACCAGGCTCTACCAGACACATGATCTGGTGAGCAATTTTCCAAGGCCACTGGACAGGTGACAAGGGGGGTGGGGGAACAACCCTAGAATGGAGTAGGGGGGTGGGGACTTAGTGTTAGCCCAACCCTGGGAACCTGGAGTCCCTTGAGAGAGCCATCTCCAAACTTCCTCCCCACAGTAGGGCCCTCTCCTCCAGGCTTGGAAACAGGGACATTTTTTCTTGATTGTCCTCCGGGTACATAGTGTTTCTTTAATGGTTGGAACCCAACCAGTATCCTGGAGAAAGGCTTTCTACTCCTGTTCAATTGTTTTGTTTTTTTTTTAAGTCTTAGAAATCCAAAGGGGCAGTTCTACGTGGTCCTATCGGGTCACTATGAGCCAGAATGAACTTGGTGACCGGAGGGCTTGACTTTAAAGAACCCTGGTGGTGCTGCGGGTAAGCACTGGGTTGCTAACCACAAGGTTGGCAGCTGAAATCCAGTCCTTGGAAGAAAGATGAGGCTCTCTGTTCATCTTACAGGGTGAAACGACCCAGGGTCACAATGAGTCAGAATCACCTTGATGGCAGTCGTCGTGGGGTAAAGGAAGGATAGACTCAGAAATGCTTGTTCCTAAAAGGCAGCCATCGTAAAGAAGTTGAGCTCAGGCAATAGAGCCAAACTACCTAGGTTCTAGTCCAAGCCCTTCTAACCAGCTGTGTGACCTTGGGCAAGCTACTTAAACTCTCTTTGCCGTATCTATCAAATAGACATAATAATAGTACCTTCCTCACAGGGTTGTTTACATGATTGAATGATTCACTATCTGTGATGTTCTCAGAACAGTGCCTGGCACAGAAAGCACATTTTAGACAAGGAAGGGTATGTTTGTGAAGTACCAGTTCCGCAGTTTGAGCCCATCAACCACTCCGTGGGAAGAATATGAGGCTTTCTACTCCCATAAAGAGTTACAGTCTTGGAAACCTACAGAGGAAGTTGGGTTGCTGTGAGTCAGAATTGACTCGATAGTGGTGTGAGAATTTTTGTGTTCATAAGTGCCTGGAGAAGCTAATAGGGATGTGGGGCAAGGGCCTGACCCTCAGAAACAAAAACAAAGCCTATTGTCATCTAGTCAATTCCCACCCCTGGTGTATCTTACAGAGGGATTCTGAGACTGTGCATCTTGATGGGAGCAGGCAACCAAGTCTTTCTCCCTTGGAAAGGCTGGTGGGTTTGAACTGCTAACCTTGCAGTTAGCAGCCCAACACTTAGCCCACTACACTACCATTGACCATAAAGGAGTTGGGTATTAGTGGTTTCCAGACTTTAGCAGCTCAACCCTTTCTTCAACACAGTCTTACCCAGAATCCAATAGCCACCTCAGGGCTCCGGTCCATGCTGGCTGGGGTGAAAGCCTGAGCGTTGAGCCCGAGACCAGCTTAGAATATCTGAGGCTCCTGAGAGCACATTACCAATGTATCAGAGGAGGGTGACCTTACTGGAAGTTTCAGGACTTCATTAGGCTTGTGTTTGGGGGTGGGTAGGGGGAGTGGCAGGTGATGGGGAGGCCTGAGTGGCAGGGTCTTGGAGAAGGGGTGAAGAGCCTGGGCTGGGCCCTCAGATACTCACAGTCATCAGCGTGGACAATCTGGAAGTTCTTGACTGAGGCCTGGGTGACCCGACCTTGGAAGTTGAGGGTGTAGGAGCCACTGTCCTCGTTCCAGATAGGCGGTTTGTTGTGCAGCTCAATGAGGCTCTCCAGTGTCTTATTCTGCCAGCGCACCAGCAGCCCGTCACTAGCCTGGGCGCCCCGGCAAGTGGATAGGGAGAGGGCAGTTAGGGATGACAATACCCAGGGGCCACTGGGGTAAGCTGGCCTGTGGGTCTATTCCTGCCCCTGTGAGCATACAGCCTGCACATTTATGCCCACCCAGGGTGTCCTTGAGAGCATACTGACTCTCCGGGGTGCCCTTATGGGTGGGATGGACATCTGTGATGATGGGACTTTATGGCTGTGGACGCCAAAGTGGGGAGCAAGGAAATGGAAGCTTGGCCCTACGATGTAAATGGCTTCTGGCCCAAGGTAGGTCCTCAGGGCCCCTGATACTCAAGGAGCCCTGGGAGACGGCTGAATGCTGGCACCCCTAGACATATTCTAAGATGTGCCAAAGAGCTCAACGTTGAGCTGAGAGATGGACAGGTAAACAGTGGGTTAAGTGAAGTCTTCTTGCAGGAGCGTCTGAGAGGAGGGAGAAGGGTCTGCATGATGGCACTTTGAGATCTCTGGAGTGTGCTTGTCACCCACTCGAGCTCATGGCTTGGAGTGGTTCCATCAGGATCACCTTCCTGACCCCAGCTCTGAGCTCCCATAACACCTTGCTCAGGCCCACTGCGTTATAATCAACAATTCAGCAAGTGCTAAGGGCAGGGACAGTCATTCGTTCGGATCTCTCTCTCCTTCACAATAGAGTGCTGTGAAGATGAAATAATAGTACACAGTGCTTATTTAGAGTACCTCCTTGCCCAGAGTAGGGGCTCAGTCAATGTCAGATATTATTTTGATGATAACCGGTTGGGTTGATTGTGGCTCTCCAGTGCCAGGCACAGGGTGTATTTCTAACAAGTGACTATGTTATTAGATGCCATGGCCCCTGACACAACGGATCATTCCCCAGATCCATGGCAGATGGAACCACTGTAGTCCAGAGGGTTTTCAATGGCTGAGCTTTGGAAAACGACCTCACGACCTTCTTCCTAGTCTGGAAGTTCCATTGAAATCTGTCTCTACATCATAGTAGCACACAAGCTTCTGCTGATAGAACCATGGTGGCTGCTCATAAGGTCCATGGGTCAAGAAACAAGTTCAGGTCTCCTTCAGGGGAGGTGAGAATTCTCCCAACTGAGCCAGCAGCCTTTGAGCTGTTAGCCACAAGATTGGTGGTTCAGACCCACCAGTTGCACGTTGGAAGACAGAGGTGGCTGTCTGCCTCTGTAAAGATATGCCATCTTGGAAACTGTCTAGAGCAGTGGTTCTGAACCTTCCTAATGCCACGACCCTTTAATACAGTTAGTTCCTCATGTTGTGGTGACCCCCCTCAACCACAAAATTATTTTCATTGCTATTTCATCACTGTAATTTTGCTACTGTTATGAATCGGGCAACCCCTGTGAAAGGGTTGTTTGACCCCCAAAGGGGTTGTGACCCACAGGTTGAGAACTGCTGGTTTATAGGGTCTCTGAGTTAGAGCCGACTTGAGGGCAGTGGGTATGGCCTTGGATATTGAATGACCCCAAGTAGCACTGGGCAGTTCTAAAACTCAAGCAAGGGTGGGCGGCACCGCCTCTGGAGGATTTGGGTGTTGACTCTAGGATGGGTGGGATGGTCAAGAGGGGAACTTCATGTCATCGTCTGTGGGAGGCCAAAGCAGAGGGCAAGGAAGTAGATGCTTGGCCTGCCCACTTAAGGGTCCAGCTGGGTCTCTGATTATGGCATGGCTTTCAAGCAGGGAAAGATGTACGATCCTCTGACAAGGAGATGTTTCACTGTAAATTAATGCAGTGACACGGGTTTCCTGTGAGTATGGACAGGTAAGCCATTGGGTGGCTGTTATGCTGGTTGACCAGACCTGCAGTGCTGACATCCTGCCGGAGGCCACCTCTCTCAGGACAGCTCTCCATTTGATCTTACAGCTACATACACACACCCAAGAATCCAAACCCACGGTGGCCAAGTCCATTCTAACACAGCAGCTCTATAGGACAGGGTAGAACTGCCTGCCCCAGGGAGTTTCCAAGTCTGCTGTCTTTACAGAAGCAGATGGTCAGTCTTTCTCCTGTGGACTGGTTGGTGGGAATGAACCACAGACCTTGCAGTTAGCATCCAAGCACCTCAACCGCTGCTTCACCACAAGCTCCCCCTCCTCACCACCACCACCACCACCCTCCCGCAATGTGTACAAAACAAACATCCAGCGACTTTTAAGAACTGAAGTCAAATCGTGTCACTTCTTTGCTCAAAATCCGGCTAGTTGTGGTAAGCTACCTGCAAGGCAGCCCCCAGCTCGTGGGGACCCCATGTTCAGCGGAATGAAATGCTTGCTGCCTGGCTCTGCTGGCAGACCTTCATGAGCCTAGGGGATTCCTTTGGTTCATTTTTGGAAGTAGATCACCAGGCCTTTTTTCCTAGTTTACCTTCGTCTGGAAGTTATGCTGCAATCTGAACCATATCAGAGCTCCCCGTTTCTCACAGTTTTAACCAAGAGCCTGGTTAGCCCCTTTCCCTGATTTTACTGACCTGTCTCATTCCGGCTGGCTGCCTCACCATCTCTCAAGCCCACCAGGCAGCCTCTGCGTGGGCTGGTCCCTCTGCTTGGCTGCCCTTCCCCAGATACCTGCAGGCCTCTCCTCCACCTCCTTCCCGACCTTAGCAAACCTCATCTTCTCCGTGTGGCCCATTCTGACTACTGGAAAGTATATATACCGATACACTTCCTCCCCCTTGTTTCTTCTTTTATTAGCGCATCGCTAACACATGTCATCATCTGTTGTCTTAGCGTGATTATTGTCTACTGTCCCCCTCAACTGCAATGCCAGCTCCTCCAGGGCAGAAATCTTGCTTGGCCCACGGATGTCTTCCAAGTGCCGAGACTAGTACTTACCGCTCCATAATGCGTCCGATCAAATACAGGAATGAATAATTTGACACAAACTGTGCCAACACCGTGCTGTGGTTGGCTCAATGAATTAAACGACATCAAGCCCGGAATTCATGCAGCAGGTGGCAGGAATAATCCCTGGGAGTACCAACTCTGGCTGTAGGTGACTGGGTATGGGGCAAGCTAAGCCCTCCGGGTTTGGGATGTCAGGGACGGGCATCAAGTCGGGATGGCGCTTACGTTTCGGGGCCGGATGGGAACTCTTTCGCTGTCAGAATTCATGCCTGGAATGATGACTGTCATGCGCCTGGGGCCGCGGAAGCCCAGCACGTTGGTTTCCTAGGAGGGAGACGCCTGTGAGGCCGGCCTTGCAAGGGGAGGGACCTGGGCCGGGGGCGGGGCTGGGGGGTTCTCACATAGATCACCGCCGCCAGCTCCTGGCGCAGGCTCCCCACGTCCCCGCCGCCGCCGCCGCCTCCACGGTGCGGGTTGTGCCCATTGTCAAAGACGGTGAAGCGGTTTCCCAGGAGGTTGGACCTGCAACCAGGATGGGGCTGAATGCGGGTTCCACACGTCTGATCCAAGACTGAGAAGGCGCCCTGGTAGCGTAGTGGCTACGCTTCGAAATCCGAACTCCTCACTGCATGGTCAGTGGTTTGAATCCACTGGAGAAAGGAGGCTGTTCGATCCCATGAAGCTCAAAGTCTCGGAAACTCAGAGTTCTACTCAGTCCTATAGTGTCGGATGAGTAGAAATTGACTCGATGGCAGTGCGTTTGGTCCCAAGACCTTTCCTCACAGCCTGATACCTTCCTTTGTCAAAGGTGGGGGTGACGTGGGACAGAGCCATCCACGCCCCCTGATGTTTGGAAAGCTTTAACAACTCTTCTGGATCTAGAGGGAACTGGGGAGCACTCAAGTGCACATTCCATCTCTCTCTCACAAGCTAGGTGACCTCAGGTAAGTTAGTCAGCCTCTTGGAACCTGCAGAATATAGTACCTAGCTCCTTTGGTTGCTAAGAGGATTGAGTGCGTGACTATTTGAATGTGACTGAGAGCCTTGCCATGTCTGGGTCTTAGTGCTCCCATGTGACACGTAGCAGGGGCCCCTAGGGCTTTCTAAGGCTGCCTTTCCTTAAGGAAGTAGCCCCGGGGGTGGGTGAAAATCTGGGAGAAAGGCTGGGCCAGTCTGCTTCTATAAAGATTACAGCCCGGGAAACCCCCGGGGGCAGCTCTAGTCTGTCTCATAGGGTTGCTGTGAGTTGGAATTGACTAGAAAGCTCCCTACTTGGGGAGCAAATGACCAGATCTTTTTCTTCTGTGGAGCCACTGGTCCGGCTCACCAGCCTTTTGGTTAGCAGCCGAGTGCAGAACCATGGTGCCGCCAGGGTTTCTTGGTGCAGAGAAACCAATCCAACCCACTGCTGCCGAGTTCCTCTCCTCATAGCCACCCTGTGAGACTGACTCCTTACCGCTGCAGACAGCCCCATCTTTCTCCTGTGAAGCTTTGAACCACCAAACTGGGGGTTAGCAGCCCGACACTTAACCCACAGCACCTCTAGGGCTCGTCAAGTTACCAAAAAACCCAAGCCCACCCAATCCAGTACCATCTAGTCCAGGGGTCCTCAAACTGTTTAAACAGGGGCCAGTCCACTGTCCCTCAGACCCATTGGAGGGCCGGACTATAGTTAAAAAAATATGAACAAATTCCTATGCTCATTTCACAAATCTTATTTTGAAGTAAAAAAATGGGGCAAAACACCCGGCGGACTGAATAAATGTCCTGGGCAGGCTGCATGTGGCCCGCAGGCCATAGTTTGAGGACCCCCAATTCTAGTCAATTTGACCCATAGTGACCCTGTAGCGCAGTGTAGACAGTTGCATATGATTTCCAAGGCGGTCATCTTTATGGAAGCAGACTGCCTCAGCTCTCCTGCAGTGGATGGGGGGGTTCAAATCACCAACCATCCACTTGGGAGATGAGCTCTAACCACTGTATCACCAGGGCTCCTTAGGGTCGAGTAGAGCCAAGTCGTTATGCATGCCATTCTCTCAGTAACTACCAAATAGCTACTGTGTGCCAGGTGTCCAACTATGAACAAAACAGCCCCCGCCCCGCCCTGATGGTGTTTATGCCCTACTCCTGGGGCCGCTCTTGGGGTCAGCAGTGTCCGAATCACGAGGTGCTTGGTCACAATGCACACTCTCGGGCCCACCGCAGACTCCCTGATGCTTTATAACAAGCCCCCAGGTGCGCTGTGCACACTTGAGTGTGAGCAACCCAGGGCTTGGGGACATTCCCAGGTGTTCAGCCTGCAGGCACAGGGCCCATAAAGGCCTGCCTGAGGTCCTCTAGCTCACCCAACCCCAGGAAGCCCAGCCTCACCTCAGCTTCCCAATGAAATTCTCCCCTCCTCGGGACAGATTGGTGGGATCACTGGAGATGAGGTAATTGGCTGTTTTGCTTCGTTTCCGTTTCCGGCCAGCCAAAAGGAACACCTGGAGAGGACGGATGGGTAGGGAGGATGAGGTGGAGGAAGGAAGTAGGCTGAGGAAAATGGAAACTCTGCAGACCCTCCCTCAGCCATGGTCCTGGCCCCTCCACTCTCCCTCCCTTGGTCACCTCATTCCTACCCACCTTCTTCTCCGTGTCCAGGTGCAGAAAGTAGGAGGGATACAGCCCCCGGTCCATGCCCTTCTTGTCCCGGGTCAGCCGGCAGCGCACTGTGCGCCCCTGGGGGGCAGGCCGCAGCACAAACTCTCCAGGGTCACCCACCTCCACAGGGGGGGATGGGGGTCTCTCTTCCTTCTGGGTGGGGACAGGGGGTTTATCAGCCAGGGCCCCAGCTGGGGCGGGGACATAGGCAAGATAGGCAGGACAATTTACCACCGCTTGCTGAGGTCGCCTGAGGCTGGGTCCTCCCAAGCGTCCCTTCACACTTTCCTAGCAGCCAGCCCGCATGGTCATGTAGGAGGCTCAGAGAGCTTTGTGATTTATTATTATTTTGTGTATCTGTGGCTAAGAGACCAGGCTCTGGAACCAGAGAGCCTGGGTCCAAATCCTAACTCTACCACTGACCATCTGCTTAAAGTTTTAGCCACACTTGAAACTTACTTTTTTCCTCTGAAAAGTAAGGATGAATGGGGTGGATACTTCTGATAAACTCACTGCCATCAAGTCGATGCCAACTCATAGTGACCCTAGAGGACAGGGTAGAACTGCTCCTGTGGGTTTCTGAGTCTGTAACTCTTTACGGGAGTAGAAAATCTCATCTTTCCCTCATAGGGAGGCTGGTAGGTTTGAACTGCTGACCTTGTGGTTAGCATCCCTATACATAACTACTACGCCAGCAGGGCGTCTCCACCTCTGATGGACCTTACTTATTCTACAGATTGAACAAACCATTCTTACAAAGCCAACCAATGGACCAGAAATGGCTCTAAACCCTTTGCAAATTTGAACTCACTGAATCATCTCATCCACCCACTTTTGTATCTTCATTTTACAGATGAAGAGACTGAGGCTCAATCAGAGAAGTTAGGTCACTTGCCCAGCAAAGCTGGTAGGAGGAGAAATTCCCAATGGATCCAGAGCCTTTGGAAAGACCTTCCCTGGTGTACACACTATCTGAGGGGGTTTACAGAAGCTGAGCGCATAGTAAGCGCTGTCGGAATGTTGTGTGCCTTATGGCGGAGTGGAGTTTTTCAGACCCATGGCCACTCTGTGTGTGCCGATCCTTCACCGCCAGATCCCAACCTTTTTGCCTTTTCCTTTCGCTTTGCCCTTCGGATTGCTGTTCTTGGTCACCAGCTCTTCCTTCTCCTCTTCCTCCTTCCTCGCTCCTGCGCCTCTGGGAGCACCTGGGCCCGAAGGCAGGGAACAAGTCTGGTGGCACATTTTCTGGTTTGCAAAGAGCTTTTACCGCCCTTGTGTGACTTGGACCCTTCTTATAAGCTTGAGAGGGTCAAGTCTGTATTATTACTTCAAAACTATTTTATTGTGATTTGGGTGAAAGTTTACAGGCAGGCCATCAGTTATACATCCAACAATCTGGACACATTTTGATTCCGCTCAGTCATCGCAAGCCTGTGCTGTTTTCATCAGAGCCTCACAAGGCTAAAACACCTTCCCACAGCCACTCAGCTATTAAAGTGGGGTTGAGATCCCCACATCATCTAACGTTTGAATGACACCCCTTTCCCTGCCTTGCACCACATGATGAGTAGATCCCCCCAACTCCCCAACCCCAGGACTGCCTCACAATGTCAGGGCACCAGAGGTCACTGCTGACTACCGTTCTTCTTCCAAGCCTTTGCAGCTGGGTCCCCTTCTCCCACCAGAAACATGGCGGTGGGGGTCTTCTTCCTCACCCCGGCTGGGCTCTCTGAGACATCCTCCGCCATCTCACCAGACTCTGCATGGACAATGGGAGATGGGAGAGGGTCACCACCGCCCACACCCAGAGCGCCCTGCTCCACCCCAGACCAGGCTCACCTTTCTTCTTGACCTTTCTCATCTTGGTTGTTTCCCCGGCTGGGGCCCCCTTCTTCTTCATGCGAAGTGGCTTCTGTGGTGGGACAGGACTTCCCAGGTCCCCTGGAAACGGATGAGGGGGTGTTAAATAAAGAAGGAACCCGTGGGAATGGAAGACACCTCCCAACCTACTCATCCTTCCTCCAGTCCCCAGGGAGGCTGAAGGCTTATCTTGGTCCCTGAGCTGCTGCCCCTCCCCCCACTTCCAAGGACGGAAACACCAAACAAAGCAAAATCCAAACAGTAGATTCTAACTCCTAGTGACAACTGTAGGACAGGGTGGAACTGCCCCGTAGGGCCTCCACGGGTGCCCATCTTTCTGCACTCGGGCTGCTACATCTTCCCCATGGGGTGCCAGGTGGGTTCAAACTCCGCGGATCTTTTGGTCAGCAGCCCAGGCCTTACCCATGGTGAGTCCGGGAAAGAGAAGGGGTAACCTGAGAGCTCAGCAAGCAATTGCTGAAGGAAAGAGCGGATGAATAAATGAGCCCCAGACCTTCCACTTGCACCGCTAGATCCTGGCTCTCGTGCGCTCTCCTCTCAGAGGCACAGGGCTCCTCCCGTGGAGCTAGGTACCCAGGCCAGGAGGCGTCCAGTGTTTATTCATTGTTCTGTGTTCACTCTTGTTCTTATCAGGCGGCGTCAAACCCATGTTCCCAGCCCCAGGTGACAGGGTCAAACTACCCCATAAGGGTTCCTAGGCTGGAACAGGGTGTCAGTCTCTCTCCTGTGGAGCTGCTGGTGGCCTTGAACTGCTAGCCTCTAGGTTAGCCCTGTGATCACTTTGATAGTTTTATAAGAATTGTAACAACGAGGCACACTGAGTTAAAAAACAAAAACGTAACCCAAATCACAAAGAAATGAGACGCCTCTGCCCTTGCCTGCCTCAAAGAGCACTCAGGGCAAGGGGTGGTTAAGATTGTCAAGTGCATGTTGATCTACAACCGTAAGGACCAAAACCAACCAAACTGACCACCCTCAAGTCAGTGCTGACTCGGAGTGACCCTCCAGGATAAGGTAGAACACCCCCCCCCCCATGGGTTTCCGAGACTAGCTCTTTATGGGAGTAGAAAGCCCCATCTTTCTCCTGTGGAACGGCTGGTGGTTTTGAACTGCTGGCCTTGGAGTTGGCAGCATAACCTCTACACCACCAGGGAGAAAAATATTACCAGAGAGAGAAACTCCCTAGTCGACACTGGGAACTTTCTGGTGTCTCCTTGCAAGCCCCCTATAGGCAGGGGCTGTTTGTACCGGTCTTTGAGCTCCCTCTGACCCCAACACCCACCCCTTGGACCCTGGCTCTTGGTCCTTCTCTCTTTGGCGTCTGCTGAAGCCTTCTCTTTAGGAGGCTTCTTGGGAGGTTGAGGGACTTTCTCTTTCTTCTCCTCTTGCTCTTCCTCACCATCCCTGTTGTCCTCCTCTTCCTCGTCGTCATCCTCTGTAGGGGAAAAAAACCCCTTATAAACAGGGCTAAGGTGGGACCCCTTGTTTGGGGATTCCAGGCCCTGGGAAATGGCAATGAGTGCCAGAGGCAGGAGCCCACCCTCCCAGGAAGAATGGGCATGACCCGGAAGTCCTTAGGTTTCTCCCAGCGAGGAGAGGGAGCTGGAGTTGGAATTCTGGGCCTTGGGGATCTCATTCTGGGAAAAGTCTCTCCTCTGCAGGCCCCTCCTCTCTCTGGCCCTTCACCTCTCCTCTTCACCTACGCTCCTGTGCCTCCCCTCCAATGTCACCTGCTTCTCTCCCCATCCTTGTCTGCCTGTCTCTCTGCTTCTGATGGCCCCTCAGGGCTACCTCCGGCTCCCAGCTGTAGTCTAAGGCCAACTCTTAACTACCTTCTGCAGGTCCAGGTTTCCCATTTGCCAAATGGGAAGAAAAAGCAAGTTTACCAAGGGAATCAAGTTTTTGTTTTTTCCTGGCATCAAGATAAGGCCAGAGAAAAGGGGACTCTTGGTGCTAGTTTTCTGCCTGTGGTTCCTCTTCAACCCCCTCCCTCCTTCTCTCTGCTTCTCCCTTGGACCCCTCCCAGTTCCCTCAGGCCTCCCCCTCACCGTCCTCCGCATCAGGGGCCCGGGATGCTAGGAAAGTTTCTCGGGGGTCGCGCTTCTTGGCTTCGGGGTCCCTGAGGAACTTGGTGTAGAGGTCGCGTGGTGGCCCCTGGCCATCCTCTGGGTCAGGGGTGGGCACCTTCAGCGGTGGCCGCCGGCCCGCTGAGCCGGGAGGTGGGAAGCGAGGGTCAGACAGGCAACGCGGGCATTCAGAGACCTCTGCCTCCCTTCCAGGTGTCCTAAGCCAGGGGCACCTCTCTGGTGTGGGGTGTGGGGTGGACCCGGTTTCCATTTTTGGACACTGACCCCGCCCCCTCACTATCCCCTCCATCAGGACCCAGCTCTCCTTCTTGGGGAGCAGACCTGACTCAACCCCAGGCCTGCCCCTCCGCAGCCCCCAGCCCCACCACCTACACTGCGCCTCCTACCCTCTTTCGCTGTGATACGCCCTTCACTTGCCCTCCAGCCCCCCTCCCTAGTCCCTTGACCCGGGCGGGGCGCCCCGAGTTCAGCCCCTAGTTTGCCTCCAGGTCTCCGGAGCTTGGATCCTGTAGGGCAGGGGTCCTCTGGGATCTCTGTCTTCTTCTTCCTCAACTTCTGTCCAGGGACCGGTCGCTGCGGAGGAGGGGTTCAGGAAGAGGGAGAGTAAGAAGGGAGGGGAGAGGGGTGTTGGAGGGCAGCCCATCCCCCTTTAATCCCTTGAGCCACCAGAAATAACCGCAGATTATCTGGGGGTAGAACTGCAGCGCCCCCTCCTCTGCTGAGCGTTGAAAGACCTCTCCTGGCATCATGGCCACCTCCAATGCCCCCAGACCCAAATGCTACCTTCCACACCTTCACTCTCCAAACACCCCTTCCCCACAGGGAAACCCATCCACAGATGCTGCTGAAGGCCTCTCCCCATCCTGGACCCCCGACCCTGAGTGGGGGCACTGCCACGTCCTTTGCAAGAAGGGGTGAAGTACCTGCTTGGGGCGCCTCTGGATCTCGGGGCTCCGGCCTTCCTCCTCATGCCCACTGAGGGTGACAAAGGGATAAATCCGTCTTCTTTCTTACATATCCCCACCTAGTTTCTGCACTGGTTCCCACCCCCAGGGCTGCTGGAGACACTGGGGTTTCCGAACCTGTCTGAGGCCCACACCTCTCGGAGGGTGTCATCCTGCAGCGGCATGGTGCTGTCGCTGGCTCAGTTCCCCTGCTCCAGCCGCCAAGGCTCCCCGAGTCTCTAGCAGCCTTCACCCCCACCCTGCCCCTAATCCCGGCTCAGCCTCCCTGCCCAGCACCTGGCTGGAGTCTGTGGATGCCAGCTTGCCCTGTGGGAGGCGCTTCTGCCCCACGCTCATGCCATCCAATCGAATCGGACTCACAGTGACCATATCGGACAGAATAGAATGGCCCCTCTGGGTTTCCCAGACTAACTTCTAACAGGAGTAGAAAGCTTCTTCTTTCTCCACAGCGGCTGGTGGTTCGGAACTGCTAAACTGCAGTTAGACTCCTGAATGGATTGACAGAAGCAAAGATTTTAAAAATCCAGACGCTTATGGTTGACTCTCAGCTTGGACAGATGGAAGGAGAGGCCTGTACGCCACGGCAGACCCGTGATTTGAAGTTCAAGACTCCATCATCGCGACGATGCTCTTTCCTTTCCCGCGTCAGCCACGTGGTTCTCCGTTTCTTAAATATCCAGGCACCGAGGGCACCGCACCAGCGTAAGCTCCTGCCTGGACTACCCTGCCAAGGGCCTGGTTCACCAGTTTCAGAGCATCGTCCATGGAGCTCTTCGCTAGAAAGTCTCCTAGGACTTGGCGCCAGGGCTGATTGCCTCGCCCAGGGGTGGGGGACGGTGGTGGTGGGGCTGTCTGGCACAGCCTGAGCACGCTGTCAGAGTCGAAGCCCAGAGGATGAGGGCGGAGATGCCCAAAGACCCGCATCCCTCGCCCTGGGCTTAGCGCTGCTTCAGATGGACTGTGTAGGGGTGATGTGCTCGGGGTGACAGGGCTCTTCTGTTTGCTGGAGGCTCTAGCACACCCCCGGGTCCTGTTGGTCACAACTCGCCCTGGTCACGAGGCCTGTGAACACCATGCACAAGGGGTCATGCAAAGCGCAGATCCTTCACACCGATCTCTCACCTTGCAGCCTGGCCACGGGTTTCTCCTCCACTCCACGAACAATGGCTCATCCACGAATGCCAACTGTGGCAGGGCCCTTCTTCAGTGCCTTTGGTGTGTGCTCCATTTGGAAGAGGTGGCTGTCGGGAGAGAAGACAGCGATGTGTAGCGTTGGCCTGCTCCAGAGACAGCGCATGCTGGGCTAGGTGGGGAGACCTGACTGTGGGCAACCGAGCTCTTTGCCAAAAGTGCACACTCCTGTGCTCCCCAACAGATATACCCACCCACCTCGGGCTCTGCCACCAGGCCACGCTGCCACAGGAGCAGCATACAATTATATATATATATATATATAAATATATAATACTATATATATATATATATATAGTATTTTCAGTAGATGTTTACATAGTACAGTGGTTCTCAACCTCCCTAATGCTGCGGCCCTTTAATACAGTTCCGCATGTTGTGGTGACCTCTAACCATAAAATTATTTTTGTTGCTACTTCTTAGCTGTAATGTTGCTGCTGTTATGAATCGGGCAACCCCTGTGAAAGGGTTTTTCGGCTCCCAAAGGGATCGCAACTCACAGGTTGAGAACTGCTGACACAGTAATTGAGGTTCCCTTTCAAGAATTTCTGTACAGTTTGTTTGATGACATGGTTGGCTTTCA
This sequence comes from Tenrec ecaudatus, assembly GCF_050624435.1. Classification (NCBI taxonomy): domain Eukaryota; kingdom Metazoa; phylum Chordata; class Mammalia; order Afrosoricida; family Tenrecidae; genus Tenrec; species Tenrec ecaudatus. Next base: position 166,303,163 of record NC_134536.1, read on the forward strand.
TCCCAATGTGCAAACATTCTCATTATTTCCCTTCTGGTTGCTCCATTTCCTTTCATCTAGTTTCCCTGCCGCCTTACATTCTCATCGTTGTCTTCAGGTCATCGTTGACTGTTTGGTATCATCAAGGTGGTTTTTAAAAGGAGCACAGTACTGACAGGTGAGCATCATTATTTTTTGGAGTCCATTTGTTATTTAGCTACAAGGTGACCTAAGGGGTTAGTTTACGGTCAAGTTTTGAAGAGTAACTCAGGGAAGCAGTCTCAGGGGAGTCACTATGTGTGTACAGTTGTTAAAGAAGCATCTCTGTAGTGAGGGTGTGCCCGCAATCATTTTGTACTGTGAAGGAGAAAGGATTTTTAATAAGCTCTGGGGTCTAGTGTCCACATGATTGATGCCATGGGTAGGGGGTTAGTTGATTGCTGAGAAGCCTAAGGAGGGGTCCAATCTTGGGCCTTGAAGGTTTCCTGAAGCCCAAACTAAAGCTTGAAAGATAAGCAATAGGAGGAGCTGTAAGGGGAGCTAGTCTCAGAAGCCCACAGGGGCAGTTCTACCATGTCTTATAGGGTCGCTTTGAGGTGGAATCGACTTGATGGCGGTGAGTTTGGTTTGGTTTTTTGTGTCGGGCACCCAGAAAGGGAACAGCAGGAGCAAAGATAGGTGTGTTCAAAGGTCCAGACTAAAAGCTGTTGGTGCTGGGGGCCCTCTAATCAGTGCCAGCTCATCGCGGCCCCATGTATAACAGAATGAAATGTTGCCTGGTCCTGAGTCACCCTAACAATAAGTAATTCTGCTTGAATCCATGTAGCAGCTCTGGTGTCAATCCATCTCAGTGAACTCCCGCCAAGAAATTTGGGAGATAGCTACCTGGCCAACCGACTGGAAGAGACCCACAGTGGTGCCCATGCCAAAGAAAGATGATCCAACCGGAGTGTGGGAATGATCCAACAATATCACTCGTAGCGCATACAAGCAGAACCTTGCTGAAGATAATGGGAAAATGCAGCAGTACAGCGGCACGGAGCAGCCAGCCATTCAAGCCAGATGCAGGAGAGGACTGGGCCCGAACACTAGGAGCAGGGTGGCTAACCCCAGCCCCAGCCAGCCCTGCATTCGAGCCCTAAACGCTGCCCCTTACAAGCCACTTAGCCTCTCTGAGCCCCAGACTCCTCATTTGTAAAGTGGGTTTGATAATCGTATGGCCTGGCAGGGATGTTGTGCCGATTCAATGAGATACTGGCCACAAAGCTGCCTGCAAAGGGCTCAGTAACTGGTCATTCTATGGACTGTGAAGGGTTGAAGGCACTCCTGATTTCATTTGGGTCTTTTCAGCTGGCGGGCGAAGCAATGGAGGCTCGGGGAAGTGGAGTGACTTGCCTGGTGTCAGTCAGAGAGTAAATTTGCTGAGCCAAGCCTTGAATCCAAATCTGCCTGCTGTCAGAGATTTGTGCTCACCCTGGCAGATACTATCGTGTTAAAGATTAGAGATGGGGTCTAAAGGAAGCCAATGCACTTTGCCTTCCTTCCCTTTATTGACTCCCCCTGATACAGAGTTCTCACAATGCATCTCTCTGCACTATTTCCCCAGTTGACTCTTCTGCTCAAAAGCATTCTTTGGGCCCTTCCTGTTGCAGGAGGAAGTTTAAATGGGCTGAGTTGGCACACTCAACGCTCTCCCTCATCTGCCTTTGTAAGTATGGGCTACCCCAGCCCCTACCCTTGACCAGGCCCCATGGGTTTACTTACTGCCCTTACCCCTTCTCTCCTCCACACTGTTGGTCAAGTTCGCTCCTGGAATGCCTCCTCTGCTCCAGGAAACCTACTCAAATCTCAACAGCCATGAAGTTCCAACTCCAAGAATCCCCTGACTCTGAACACAACACTAATAGCAGCATGTATTGACCACCTACTGTGTGCCAGGCCCCTCGCATCAATTCCCTCTGCACCCTCTCAAGAGTAGGCATCAGGCAGATATCAGCATCCTGCTTCTAAAGGCAAGGAAACTTGAGGCTCAGAGAGAATTAGCCAGCTGGTATTTCCGGAGCACCTACTGTGTGCCACGGGCTATGGCCAGCACTGTGAGCATGACAGGTCAGAAGGAGCACAGGCACACCGGTTCAGTCCAATGGTCTCACTACTATGACTTGGAATAAGTGCCAGGAGGGAAAAGGGCTGGGATCCGTGAGCGAGGAGGCTTCAAGTCTGGATTTGGAGAATAATCAGAGTCATCTGAGGAAGGGATATTTAAGTCGAGACTGGAAGGGTTCCAAGGTCCAGGAAATGCGTGTTCCAGGGCGCAAGGCCCCGCATGTGCAAAATGCTTCCAGGCAGCAAAGGCCTTGGCACGATGGATTAGCACTGCCCCTCGCTTGAATAGGGCACGAAGGGCCCTGCCCAAGACCGGTGCTTCCGAAGTTTCCTGAAGCTTTTAAACAAATGTGTTACTAAGATCACAGGGTTTCTGAGTCACCCCAGGACCTGGGGCTCAGCTCTGGCCTGGCAGGACTGTAAACCTGAATGTCCACGTTCTAATATGCTCAGGCCCCAGGGAACATTTCTTGGTATCTCTTGTATCTGTCCTCAGAACCAAGAATGGTTGTACCCGGAAGTAAGAGAAGAACATGAACTGAGGAACATCTCTGCTGATGAAGTAAGAGGTGTGTGTGTGTGTGTGTGTGTGTGTGTGTGTGTGTGTGTGTGTGTAGCTCTGAGATGAAAGAACAGATAAATGAACATCCCGGATCTCACAGGTTGCAGGAGTATGAAAGATTCTTGCCTAACTCAGTGTCCATTTCCTCCTTTTCCTATCCCGAGGGTTTTCATGAATTAGCACAGCGCAGAGTACAGTTACCTATGGCAGCTAAGGAACATTTTGACTGTGTTACATGATTTACATGATTGCTAAATTTTTGTGTATATAAGTCTGGACATAGCATGGGTGACATGTAAAAGCAATGGAGGAGATATGGGACACTATGCTTCAAGCAGTTCTGTTTTTCTCAAGAGTTTTCATAAGATGGCATTGAAAAATTCAAAACCACTTAATTTTTATTAAACACAATATATGTTAACTACACATTGGACATTGCTTTCATGTTAATGCCTCCCTAAAAATTCATATGTATTTGAAGGAAGGTCACACTTTGAAGTATGTTAAAAATAATTTTAATGGTTTGAAATTTTACATTTGTGTTAGTTAATCTTTTGAGAAAAATGTATTTGTACTTCAAACGCTTGAATACATCTTCCTTTCCAGTACTGACAGTTTTCCACCGACTGTCACCGGGAATGATGCAGAAGAAGAGCTGCAGCAGGCAGACTTGGGGTCTCCACTGCCCCCAGGGACACGCCACTCTCTCCTGTCCTTAGACTCACTCACCGAGCCACAATGCCCGGACACAGGGCAGTAACATGAACACAAACCCTTTGAGAATGAGCACAGGCCATAGTCATGCTGGAAATAGGAAACAGAAAAGTGAATCCCACAAAAGAGAAAAAGTAAGGATTTTGTTGTTAGGAAGGTGATTTGTCACGGCAGAGTAGTAGAACATGCTTTGGCTAATAGTTTAACAGGTTGATTATACTGCTTAAGATTAGGCCCACCAAAAATCATATCATTGTGAATGAGGGGGAGTGTGGAGTGGAGACCCAAAACCCATCTGTAGGCAGCTGGACATCCCCTTACAGAAGGGTCGCAGGGAGGAGACGAGCCAGACAGGATGCAGTGTAGCAATGATGACACATACAACTTTGCTTTATTTCTTTAATGCTTCCTACTCCCTACTATCTTGATCCCAAGTCTACCATTCAAATCCAGCTAGACCAGAGGATGTGCACTGGTGCAGATAGGAACTGGAAACACAGGGAATCCAGGACAGATGATCCCTTCAGGACCAGTGGTGAGAGTGGTGATACCGGGAGGGTGGAGGGAAGGTGGGGTAGAAAGGGGGAACCGATCACAAGGATCTACATATAACCCCCTCCCTGGGGGACAGACAACAGAAAAGTGGGTGAAGAGAGATGTCAGACAGTGTCAGACATGACAAAATAATAATAATTTATAAATTATCAAGGGTTCATGAGGGAGGCAGGAGCTGGAGGGTAGAGGGAAGGTGGAGTAGAAAGGGGGAACCAATTACAAGGATCTACATATAACCTCTTCTCTGGGGGACGGACAATAGATAAGTGGGTGATGGGAGATGTTGGACAGTATAAGACATGACAAAATAATAATAATTTATAAATTATCAAGGGTCTGTAGGGGTGGGGAGGCAGGGAGGGAGGGAAAAATGAGGATCTGATACCAAGGGCTCAAGTAGAAAGCAAATGTTTTGAGAATGATGATGGCAACAAATGTACAAATGTGCTCGACACAATGGATGGATGGATAGTTTGTGATAAGAATTGTATGAGCCCCCAGTAAAATGATTTTAAAAAAATTAGGTCCACTACATTTGGTTGTGGTGTGGAGAGTGCACTGGTAAAAGGCCAGAATCTCAGGGAGGTGGCAGTCTGGGTAAAGGTCTGTCATAAATAGACAAGTCCAGTGCCCAGCATTGGAACTTTAGGGTTTGGGTGAGCTATAGTGGACAGTAAGGAGCCCAGGTGGCTTCTAGCTAGAAGGTTGGTGATAAGAGCCCATCCAGTGGCTCCATTAGAATTCTGGTGGCATAGTGGGCTCCACACTGGCCTGCTAAGCACAGGTTTGGGGTTCAAACCCACCTGCTGCTCTTCGGAAGAAAGATGAGGCTTTCTGCTCCCATGAAGATTTATACTCTCAGGAACTCACAGAGTCAGTTATCTGTCATCCAGGGTCGCTATGAGGCAGAAAGGAGCTCTGGTGACAAGGTGGTTACTTTTTGTTTGTTAACTTCAAGGTCAACAGTGTGAAACCATCAGCAGCTCTGTGGGAGAAAGAGGAGGCTTTCTACACTCTTAAAGAATTACAGTCTGGGGCAAAATGGGTGCATGAGCAAATGCGGTGAAGAAAGCTGTTGGTGCCCAGCTACTAAGAGATAAGCATCTAGGGTCTTAAAGACTTGTAGTTAAATAAGCAGCCATTTAGCAGGTAAGCAACAAAGCCCAGATAGAAGAAGCACACTGGCCTGAGTGATCATGGGGTGTTGATGGGAAGAGGTATCAGAAGTTCAAAAACAAGCCACCAAATTAATGTGAAGGGGCATGGATGTAAGATAATAGAACAGGTCCACTCAGAAGGGCCACACAGAAGGGATGAAAAATCCAGGGTGTAGTATAGCACTGATGAACCACAGAACTATCCTCTAGCTCTTTAATATTTCTTCCCCTTCCTATTATGGTTTTTATTTGTTTTACCTCATTAATCATGTCTATTTCCATATGTTCATTTGTAGATTTAAGATCATTTGGTGCATGAAAGTCTAGACAGATAACCCTTCAGAAACAGTAACAGGAGCAATGGTTCCCTGGGGGTTTGGGAAGAGAGCATGGGGATGGGGGAGTAGGGAGCTGATGGCACTGATCACTGTATGACCCCACTCGATGGGATCCAACAGCAGAGTTGTATGTGAATGGTTATATTGGATTGCGTAAGATATAGCAAAACAACAACAAACAAACAAAAACGATTATAGGGGAGAAAGGGTTCCTAGGGGAGAGGGTGGGGGAGGGAAGGGATAAAGGGGAGCTGTTATCAAGGAGCTCAAGAAGAGAGAAAATGTTTTGAAGCTGCTGTGGTAGCAATTGTACAGCACTGCTCGGTGTGATTGGGCTGCGGATTGTTATAAGATCTGTAAGGGCTCCCAATAAAATGATTAAAATTTATATTAAAAAAAAAAGAATTACAGTCTCAGAAACCCACAAGGGCTGCTGGCAGCGAGAAAGAAAAGAATGAGTCAGAATTGACTTCATGACAGTGCCTTTGAGTAGCTCCGTGCGAGAAAGGTCTAGTGATGTGTTGACTTCATGACAGTGCCTTTGAGTAGCTCCGTGCGAGAAAGGTCTAGTGATGTGTTGACTTCATGACAGTGCCTTTGAGTAGCTCCGTGCGAGAAAGGTCTAGTGATGTGTTGACTTCATGACAGTGCCTTTGAGTAGCTCCGTGCGAGAAAGGTCTAGTGATGTGTTGACTTCATGACAGTGCCTTTGAGTAGCTCCGTGGGAGAAAGGTCTAGTGATGTGTATCCAGGAACATTACGGCCGTGGAAACCCTAGGTTGTTGTTGTTAGGTGCCGTCCAGCCGGTTGTGACTCACAGCGTCCCCATGACAGCAGAAGGAAGCACGGCCTGGTTTTGTGCCATCCTCACAATCTCTGTTATCTCCTAGCCCCCTTGACAGCCAGTATGTCGGTCCATCTGGTAGGGTCTTCCTAGTTTTTGCTGCTCCTCCACTTTATCGCCGAGATCTTTCTTTAGGCATTGATCTCTCCTGATTAAAGTCCAAAGCATGTGAGATGAAGTCTCGCCCTCCTCACTTCCCAGGAGTATCCTGACGGTACTTCTTCCAAGACAGATTTTCTTGTTCTTCTGCCAGCCCCTGGTACTTCAATAGTTCCTGCAGCAGCATAATTCTATTAAAAAATACACTATTTATTTATTAATCTATCTATTTATTTATGGCATAATTCTTCCTCAATGTGAATGAAATACCATGACCTGGATCGGGCACTTCATTGTCCCCGGAGTGACAGCCTTGCTCTTTTACACTTTCAAGAGGTAGGTGCAGCAGATTTGCCCGTGCAAGATGCCATTTGATTCTCTGACTGTGGCTTCCAAGAGCACCAATTGTGGTTCCCAGCAAGATGACGCCCTTCACTTTAATCTTTTCTCCATTTATCATGATGTCATCGATAGGTCCCGCTGTGCGGAGTTTGGTCTTCTTTCATTGAGTTTTCATCCACACTGAAGGCTGCAGTCCTTGACCTTCATCAACAAGGGCTTCAAGTCCTTCGCACTTTCAGCAAACAAGGTTGAGTTATTCAGCATAGCTTAGGTTGTTAATAAGCCTTCCTGCAATCCTGAAGCTGAGTTCTTCTTCACATAGTCTAGCTTCCCTGATTACTTGCTCAGACTACAGGTAAAGTATGATGAAAGGGTACAACCCTGATATCTAGTTTTCCTGAGCTTAAACCTCTCAATATTCCCTTGTTCGGTTCAAACAACTGCTTCTTGATCTATGTGCAGATCTCGCCCCTAAATTGGTGGAGAAATTGGATAGTTGATTCTCATTGTTTGCAGTGGTTAGTCCATAAAGAGGCCCGGTCTTCCACGGATGCTGTGAGTTAGAATGGACTTGTTGGCAGGAGGTTTATGATCTATAAAGGAGCCTTGGTGGTGCAATGGTTAAGTGCTTGGCTGCTAACGGAAAGGTGGGCTCTTTGAAAGACCTGGGACAAGCTTCCATGAGTGTGGCAGCCTAGAAAACCCTATGGGGGCAGTTCTACTCCATCACACGAGTAATAAATTCAAGTCAACTCAATTGACATCTGTGTTAGTCTGGGTAGACTAGAGAAACAAATCCATAGCAACTCATATGTGTATAAGCGAGAGTTTTATGTAAAGGGTAATTGTACATTAAGAAAGCTTCCCAGTCCAGTCCAAGCCCATCAATCGGATACTAGTCCACATGTCTGATACCAATCTATAAAGCCCTCTTCAGACTCAGGAAACACATGCAATGATGAAGAATGCAGGATGATCACAGGCCAGTGGGTAGAAAGTCTTTGGATCCAGGGGTGCTGTAAGCATCTCAGTGCTGGCAGGGGTCTCCACATGGCTTCTCCAGTTCCCAGAGCATGGGGTCTATCAGTGTGGTGCTATGTATCTTGTCAGGAAAGCGTCTCCAAAGGAGTAAACCGAGAGAGAGAGAGCCTGACTGTCTCTTGTCTCCAAGGAGGAAATGCTGGATTCCCAGAATTCTCAGGAGAAGGCCATGCCCACACAGAGGCTTCACTGGCTATAACTTGACTGACAGAGTAGACTCCACCGGTTCACTCAACCCTCTCAAGTCCCAAATTGACACCAGATTATGCAACTACCACAACATCTAACAATACAACAAAAATAGTCAGTTTTGACTCAACTCGACCAACAACAGGGAATCAGCCAATGCCGCACCAACCACATTGGGAACTCACATTTTCCACTGCTCTCCGAATGTGCCGGCTCTTACATTTTGCAAAAGTGGAGCCAATATTGATTTATTGTCATAAGTAAGTCTCAGCTAGTAGGTGAGCTAACAAACACAGACCCCAAGAATAATGAGGCTCCGCTCACAGAAGCTGTGAGAATTAAATGGACTGATACATGTGCATTACTTAGCCTGGGAAGTGGCCTGCAAACATGAGCCAAGCATCCCTTTGCCTTCCCTCATAGAGAAGGAAAGTGAGGCTCAAAGTCTTATGAGAAACACCTTCCCTGGCCGTCCTGGCTCAGCATCATTGGCCAGGAGTGAAGGGGGGCTCTCTGGAAAGCATCTGAGCCTGGGGTTCCCCGGCTGGCGAGTTTGCCAGAAACGGAGCCAGGCTTCCTGCCTCATCACGTCCCAGCTGGGCGACATGGGGCAAGCTTTGCTCCTCATTCAGTACTTCTGCCCTTACAATTGCTGTTTCTTCAGCTGACAAAAAAAAAAAAAAAAAAAAAATCTGTTTGCATCTCCAAGTGCTTCCTTCCAGTGGGCTTCTCAGAAACCTGGGGACTCCTACCTGGCTCTATTTTGTTGGGTTTGTCTGGGGCTTTTTGCAATCCCCACATCTTCAAGTCCTCACCTAGTGCTGGACAGACTGCTGCCAAAGGAAGTCTCTCTCAGTCCACCGGCGACTCCCAGGGCCAGGGCTGCCCTCCCATTTCTCAGATAAGGAAGTGGAGGCGCAACAATGCATGGGGACCATCGAGCATCCCTCAGGCTGGCCGTGAGCAAGCAGGGTTCAGGTCCAGTTCTCCAGAGCCCAGGCCCACTTGGGCGTCCTGGGACCGTGGAGCGGTGACCACGGAGATGCTGACTTAGTTTTCTAAGTGCTGCTGTAACAGAAAGACCCCATGTGGGTGACTTTAAATACCAGAGATTGTTTCAACATCCTGGAGGCTGAAATTCCAAATCAGGGTTCAGACATATTATTTGTTAGTGTGCCTTAGTATTCTTTGTTCCTCGGCTTGTGGATGATCTTCATGCGGAATCTGTCTTGTGTGTGTGTCTGTCTAACCTGCTCCTTTGGAACTCATAAGTGGTTAGGCTTAAGAAACCGATGGTGCCCAGCTATCAGAAAGAACAGCATCTGAGGTCTTCTGGTTTGGCTTCCAGCAAGCAGCCATCTAAATGGGGCGTCAACTAAGTGCACATGGAAGGAGCACACCAGCCTGTGTGGTCCAAGGACTGTAAATCCTATCATCCCAAAGGAAAGGAGAAAATAGTCTTAGAGCTTAAGTTGTGGGCACCTGTTTTGCAGAAGGCTATAGAGGACAGTGGAAACCAAAAGTCCATTATAACGTCCACACATGGATTAAGCCTCCGGTGAGTTAAGAGATGTGAATGGCCCTGTTATCAGTCCGAGAGCATCGTAAAGTTGATTATGGCAGAGGTAGTGAGGTAAAAATGTACTATCTTATCATATGATCTCCCTTTTGACTTTTGACCCATTTTAGAGCTGTTTTAGTTTAAAAAGAAAAAAAGGTGAAGGGGAAACACTTGGATTAAGACCCTGCTGAATCCCCTCTGACCATGGCCCAGGGGTGTGAATCGCCTTGTTAAGGCGCAGAAAGCGCATGGTTGCCAATGCGGTCAGCTTAAAATTTAGCACCCTGTCATTTGATCTCCCTTATGATCCATTTACCATAAATTAGTACTAGCTTTGAATATTTTCTGCTCTCTTTCTGATTGAGGTTTTCATCTGTTTTACTTTGTTATTCTTTTGGGTCTTAATTAATTAATTGTATGTGAAATCCAAGATAAGTAACTCTCTAGAGACAGTAACTGGATTAATGGATCCTTGGTAGGGGTGCGGTAGGGGAGGTTGGGGAAATAGGGAGCTGATAACAGTGAGTATAAGAATAAAGAAACTACTCTAATATTGACTGTGGCATGTACACCTCTTCTTCGTGTGATTGGACTATTGAATTGCATGACATGTGAATTATTTGGCAATAAACTGTTAAACCACCAGCTGCTCCATGAGAGAAAGATGAGGCTTTCTGCTCCCATAAAGAGCTGCAGTCTCAGGAACCCACAGGGGCAGTTCTACCCTGTCCAATAGGGTCACTGTGATTCAAAATCAGCTCACTGGAAGTGAATTACAGCGACATCAGGCAGGATCGAAAACCATAACAAAGAAGGTTATATTTCTAAACAGGGTCATATGCACAGTACTAGGGGACAGCCTTCCAACCTACCCTTGAAGGCTCACTATTTAATTCCTAACAGGGCTTCATGATTGCTGAATGGAGCCCCGTGTGACTAGCTAGACCGTGGCTGCCAGAGCTAAAACTGGGGTTGGAGCTCAGCGTTTGCCCTTAAGGAGCTCTGTGCTGGGGAGCGAGGTTTGGGGTGCATGAGGAGATGACACAAAGAATAAGCTGAGGACCTGATGGACTTTATGGCTTTTCATCGAGTCAGTGTGAGTCTGAGCCGAAATGACTGTGCAGGTCGGGAGTGTGGCCTCCAGCGGTCAGAAATCCCCCTGCACACCACGTCCCCAGCCCGTGTTCACGCTCCTCCAGGCACGGGGAGCTCACTGCCTGGTGAGGCCAGCATGCTTTGCAGGGACAGCTGCTTGAAAACTTTCTGTGCACAGAGCCCCCCACCCCCCACTTCAGAACAGCAGCAGCAACACACACACACACACACACACACATGTGCGTGCCCTTGGTTCCTCTGGCCTCTCCATACTGGGATACTCACAGCCTCAGTTTACCCACCGATAAACATTCGGCTTCCAGCTTCCCAAAGACCTGGAGTGGAAAGAGAGCAACAGGCCCCGGGCCTGTCAGCTCCCAGACCCAGGATATCAGGGTAAGTGAGGGAGGACTGGGCCCATTTCTGCCTGGTGAGCCACAGGGCCCGGGGCAGGAAGATCCATCAGAGCAGGGGAAAGACCAACATAAGAGATGAGTGGGACAGACAGACAGCGCAGGCAGGTAAGACCGTTGTGCCCGAGAATGAGGGTTCATTCAAGAACCATTATTGTGCCAGGTACTGTGTTTGGCACTCGAACCAAAATACAACCCAAACCTACCGCCATTGGGTCGATCCCAACTCCTGGTGACCCTAGATAGGGTTTCCAAGACTGGAAATCTTGTCAGGAGCAGATGGCTTCAACTCTCTCCCAAGGAGCAGATGGTGGGTTTGAACCACCAGCCTTCAGGTTAGCCATCTATCACTTACCCACTAGTGCCACCAGGACTCCAGAGTCCTTCACTTGACACACAGCAGACGGAAGTCCCTGCCCTTGGAACACTGGCATTCTGGACAAATGGCTCATGTGGTCTGTTAGAAGGACAGACACGCTATGCTGTTGTTATTGTGACTCCATTCTGAGTCCATGCTGACTCATAAGGACCCAGTGTGACTGAACAGAGCTGCCCCCTAGGGTTTCCTAGCCTGTTGTCTTTATGGGAGCATGTCTTGAGCCTTTTCTCCCAGATCCATGCTGTAGAGAAGGTGAAAACAGGGAAGTAGGGGAAAGTGCAGAAGACTGAGGAGGGAGAGGGCTGTGATTTACATTGGAGCAGGTGAAAGGCAGGGCAGGTTCCCTGAGAAGGTGACATTGATGAAAGGCTTGAGGAGGCGAGGTTTGAACCATGGTCATCAGTATCTGGAGGAAGAGCGTTTCAGACAGAGGGAGAGAGCAAGTGCAAAGGCCCTGAGGTTGGAGTGTGCTTGATAGACTACGGGTGGCTGGAAGCCCCCAGTTTAACTCTCGGTCATATGGGGGGTGGTAAATCTCCTGCAGGACTGTGAGGAGACTGAGGCTGGAGTGTGCAGATGGCCCAGCCCAGCGCTGGCCCAAGGGGCTGCAGATGGTAGTGATGGCTGTCCTGAGGGGTCTGGGTCAGGTTTAAGATGAACATGGTCAAACCAGAGTTTAGTTTGGGCTTGGACTGGTCCAGGGCGGTGGTGTCCAACCATGGCTGAGAAAGGGAATTGCTCAAGGGATTTAAAAAGGCCAATGCCTGCTCCCAACTCCAGGAAGTTCGGATGTAATTGATTGGGGGTTGAGTTTGGGTATTGGGGGTTTTAAAAGTTCCTGTGTGATGTAGCACCTTCTCAAGGGCTTGATATAGGTACCTTCTAAATCCTTCCTTTCAGGGAAGTGGCGGTTCTTTGAGTGTGGTGTGGGACCAGCGGAGCAGCACCAGCATCACATGGGAGGCGGCTAGAAGGATGTAACCTCCCCCTCCCCCACCTCCCTTCCCCTTCAGCAGATTCTGACTCCTAGGGACCTCCTATGACAGAGAGGCGCTGGCCCAGAGGGTTTCTTTCCTAGGCTGCCATCCGTAGGGGCAGGAGCCCTGGTGACAGTGAAATATGGGCTAACAGCAAGATTGGCGGTTCAAATCTGGAGGGAGAGTGAAATCCTGAGATGAGACTTTCTGCTCCCATAAAGATCTACAGCCTCCAGGGCACTTCTACTCCGCCCTGGGCGAATTGGCCCAGCAGCAGTGCGTGTGTTCATTTGCTTTGCAGCTTGATGGGAGCAGGTCCCTCGGTCTTTTCTCTTGGGGAGTGGCTGCCAGGTTTGAACTGCTCACTTTTGCTTACCGATTATGTCACCCGGGCCCCTGGTCTCCGGGGACTGAACCACTGGGGGGGCGGTTCTGAAGCACGTTCACGTTTCTAGACCACGGCAGCGCAGCATGGCCCTCATGCTCATGCTTGGCCCTCTGGACTGTCCCGTTTCTCAGTCTCAGCGAGCCGCGGCTCATGAGCTGCGAGCAGGAAGTCTCATGGGACAGGGACGGCGCGTCTCTTACTCACCACAGGTGTACAGGACAGCACGACGCCACGATGCCCCGATGCATGCAGGGAGAGTGCAGGGAGAGTGAGGTGCTTGTGTTAGATGCTGGTGGAGAGGGGACCCTGTTGAAACAGTGTAGCCTATTCCACCCCCATTCCTCTGTGGGGTGCTGGGAACTGGGAGGGGGCTTCTTGGCAATCCCTTTCTGTCCCCAGAGCCCAGAGTACATGAACATCTCTTCAAGCCAAGTGTCAGACTAGCGGGTTGAGAGTTTGGAGATGCAGTGTTCGGGCATGAGTGGGCCGCTGAACACTGTGGGCCGGGTTCCGCATTTGGTGGCACCCATCTAGCCATGGCTGGATGGAGTCTGACCCTATAGGAACTGTCCCGCAGGATGTCAAAGGCGGTCATGGATTTCCAGGGTCTGTGTGCCACATCTTTCTTCCCAGGTGCAGCTGGGCAGTTCCAACTGCACGTCTTTCCATTGAATCACCGAGTGATGAGGGCTTCCTAGCAGACACCCCAGAAGAGGGCAGGGACACAGTGTGTTTGTGGGTCTCCCACGGGGTGTGCGAATGTGACTGTGGGCACACTCCTTGACGGACCATTTTGGAGCTGCTGCTGCTGAGTCCACTGTTTATCGTCAAACACTTCAAACTTACACTCCAATCACAAGAATGGTACTCAGGCCTTCAAAGCAGGAAGCACGGAGTACCCTTGGCCTAGAGACGCTCTTCAAGTTTTGCCCTTTGACCCCAAGAACCCCTCTCATCATGCTATGGAGCAGAAGTTCCGACCGCTATCCATCCAAACAAAGCTGTTTGCTGCGGCATGGGAGGATCCGGGAACCTTGTCTAAAGATAAAGTGCCCCTGTGCTTGGAAGGAGCGGTTGTGCGCTGACATAGCTCAATGGGGAATTCTGCTCTTGGAGCAAAGGTAGGGAGGACAGCGCGGGGCCACCCTCTTGGCTCCCAGCCCCTAAGGCCATGTACCTGGGAGAAGCTTCTGAAGGAGCCCTCTTCCCCTCACCACCAAGTGAAGCCCTTGGCAACTAAGTGAAGATCTTTCCAGCTAAAGGAAATTGACCCGTCTTACCGTATCAGAAACTGGATGGATCCGCATCGCGAAAGAACTGCTAAAGAGTTCTCCCTGGGAGAAAGGATCTCTAAGACGTAGAAGTAGAGCACTTGCCGTGAGGCCAACCTGCGATGGCAGGAGGACGGGGTGGTGGCACGGTGACCGTCCGAAGGTGGGTATGTATGATTACCCTCTTTCTGAACATCAGCAATCTTATTTTGGGAAGCGAGTGGCCCAAACACGCCAACAATTTTAAAAATGTATTCTTTTAAGCAATTTTAAAAATTGCAAGTTGGGCGGGGGTTGATGCACAAGCACGCTTGATAAACATCTGACAACCCTTTCCTCCACATTCCTAAGGCGCAGTCTTATTTACTAAGGGCACTCAGGTTCCAGAAGAATCTTGCTGGCAGGGGTCAAAGCAGAAGTAAAGCCGAGGTGAAGACAAAGGGAAAAGCAAAGTGGAATCTAATGTGGATTTGGGTCAGTCTGTTTAGTTATGCCAAATGCCACAGGGTTTTTCAGTTCGGTTGCAGAATAGCAAAAAGATCGGGCCAACGGCCACACCTTAAATGATTTTATTTTTTCAATTGTGAATTGGGTTAGGGTTTACATTTCAGACCATCAGTTTTGTATTCAACAGCTTCAGCTCCTGACCAAGCCCCTACTCCCTCTGGTGGAAAATTGTCTTCCCCTAACAGAGTCAGCACCTGTCTGCCCTCTCGCCGACTGCTTTGCCTTGGTAACCCTCAGAGTGGGTTTCCTTTGGCATGAAAACCTTCGTCTTGATGTTTTTCTTTATGACACTGGTCTCATGTAATATGTGTCCCTTGGTGATGAGCTGGTTTGCGTAGTATAAGATTCTCTAGGTCTATCGCGTCCTGAGGCGCTTCGTGGGTTCATTGTGATATTTTTGGCAAGGCACGGTTTGCCATGGCGTGTATAGACCAGGGCTTCTTCATTCATCCTTCTACTCATGAGCATCGGGTTGCTGCCAGTCTTCTTGCTATTGGGAACCGAGCTGCAGAGAACACGGATGCGCAATATGTCTGTCTGCACTATGGTGCCGGTGTGTCTAGGGGAAATGTGGGCTACATCTCTTGGCTGGGTCGTATGGAATTTCTGTTCCCAGTCGTGTGAGGCAGCACCTGATTGCTTTCCATGGTGGCGGCACATTTTATAGTCCCACCAGTTGTGCATGGGTTCCGATCTCTCTCCCGCCTCTCCAGCATTTGCTATTTTCTATTTTATTTGTAATGTTGTTGTCAATGCCAGTGTGACGTGGTATCTCATTGTTTTGATTTGCCTTTTTCTGGTGGGTTGTGACTGAGCATGTCTTCATATGTTTGTTGGCCTCTGGATTTCTTCTTTGGTGAACTGTCTAGTCATGTCCTTTGGCCACTACAAAAATCATTTTATTGCGGGTCGTACAACTCTTATCACAATCCATCGACCCATCCATCCATTGGGTCAAGTACATTTATACATTTGTTGTCACCATCATTCTCAAAACATTTGCTTTCTACTTGAGCCCTTGGTATCAGCTCCTCATTTTTGCCCTCTCTTCTGGCTCTTGCCTCCCTCATGAACCCTTGATAATTTAGAAATTATTATTATTTTGTCATGTCTGACACTGTCTGACATCTCCCTTCACCCACTTTTCTGTTGTCCATTCCCCAGGGAGGGGGTTATATGTAGATCCTTGTGATCAGTTCCCCCTTTCTACCCCACCATCCCTCCACCTTCCCAGTATCGCCACTCTCACCACTGGTCCTGAAGGGATCATCTGTCCTGGATTCCCTGTGTTTCCAGTTCCTATCTGTACTTATGTGCATCCTCTAGTCTAGCCAGATTTGTACGGTAGATTTGGAATCATGATTGTGGGGGTGGGGAGGAAGCATTTAGGAACTAGAGGAGAGTTGTATGTTTCATCATTGCTACACTGCACCCTGACTGGCTCGAGTCCTCCCCGTGACCCTTCTGTAAGGGGATGTGCAGTGGCCTACAGATGGGCTTTGGATCCCCACTCTGCACTCCCCTCATTCTGAATGATATGATTTTTTTGTTCTTTGATGCCTGATGCCTGATCCCATCAACACCTTGTGATCACATAGTCTGGTGTGCTTCTTCCATGTGGGCTTTGTTGCTTCTCAGCTAGATGGCTGTCTGTTTACCTTCAAGCCTTTAAGATCCAGATCTTTTGATAGACGGGCACCATCAGCTTTCTTCACCACATTTGCTTATGCACCCGCTTTGTCTTCAGTGATCGTGTCCGGAAGGTGAGCATCATGGAATGCCAGTTTAATAGAACAAAGTAGTCTTGCATTGAGGGAGTAGTTGAGTGGAGGTCCAATGTCCATTTGCTACCTACTTCAATACTAAACCTATAAATCTATGCTCACAGATCTATTTCTCCATCATCATATATATTTACATGCCTGTATTGAGACCTCTATAAATCCCCTTTGCCTCGTAGTTCCTTCCTCTATTTCCTTTTACTTTCCTCTTGGCCCACTATCATGCTCAGCCTTCATTTGGGAATCAGTAATTCCTCTCGGTTACATTGCCCTTGATCAAGCCCTACCAGTCCTCTTACACCTTCCTCATCACTGATTTTGGATGACTTGTTGTTAACAACACCACTTCCTTTCCCCCACCTCCCCCTCTCCCATGTTCCCCCCGCCCCAAAGGTCAGTCCCTTTGTTTTCTCCTCCAGATTGTTTATCCAGCCTAACTTATCTAGATAGATCTGCAGAGATAATAATATGTACAAAAACAAGGCAGAGCAAAACAACACAACAAAAGAAAACATCAACAAAGCCAATGACAACAAAAGAAAAGCCTGTATATGGTTCAAGGACTGTTTGTTGTCCTTTAGGAGTGTTTTCTGGTCTAGTCTGATGGTGCCATGCCCTGGCCCCAAAGTCTACTTTTGGTATTTCCTGGGGACTTCGTTGTTCTGTTCCCCTTGCTGTTCTTTTGCATGCCCTTAGTGTTTTGCCTCAGTGTGGTGGGATCAGATCGGGTGCAATTCCCACACTGTGTCTTCGGTGTTGTCCCCTGTAGGGTCAGTGAGGGATGTCGTGTCTCATAGTGGGGCCGGCCATGTGGTGTTCTCTGTGGATTGGCTGCTCTAAGCGGGGGTTATCGTCCTCAAGGCTGGGTGGGCTTTGGCCATTTAAAAAATCTGAGTATTTGTCGTTCTCCCGTAGAAGTGTTGCACTTTCCTGCAACTTCTAGAGATTAGTCCTTGTCTGAGGTGGCATTACCTCCTCACCCAAATAAATCCCTCTCTCCATGGATTCTCTTTTGATAAAGTCTTTTGATGCACACAAATGTCTTATTTTTAGTGGACCCCAGCCATCTAGTTTATCTTCTGTGTATGTTTTTATCGTTATGTTTGATAGTGTGTGTATGCCCTGTATTAGGAACTTTACGTTTGTCCCTGATTTCTGATCGATGGTGTTTATAAACCTGGTAAATACATTTAAGACTTTAATCCAAATTGTGTTCATTTTTGTATATGGGTTAAGGTAAGGGTCCTGTTTTATTTTTCTCCTGCACATGGGGACCCAGTTTTCCCAGCACGATTTGTTTAAATGTTTTTACCTGTGGTTTATTTTTTAGTTTTGTTGACACTTCTTCTACATATCACACACGACAAAATATTCTGCAATTCAAGACCTTTGACACGTATATTTCAGTGCCATTGATTATACTCGATTATGCAACTATTATTGATACCCTTTTTCAAATTATTCTGCCACCATTAACATGAGCTCAATGCCCCCTAAGCAAGTACTCTACCTCCTTCCCCCGTGGTAGACATTGGTCAACTTTTTTTTTTCTAATTAGGGGAGAGCGCGAACGCAGTCCCCCACGACCACACATCATACAGTCGAGTTTCCCACACTTGGGGTCGGCACATCGGAGTGCAATGGATGAGCCTCGCCCTGGGGAACCCACCTTCCTGATCATGGTATCTCCCCTGCCAGGTGAGTATTGCCAAGTATCATATTATACCATAGTTTGATCCACCATAGTCAAGTTTACAATCGTCTCTGTCTGAGAGCAAAGCTGTTTGAGTCCCTCACCCGCGGCTGGAGGGGATCTGCCAGAGGCTTTAATCAGACAGAGACGCTACAGAGAGATTTTGGGTTCCCATGGTTTCCATAGAGTTCCATAAATTGGGTGTTCACAATTTAAACACTAATATTTTCCCCTTCATTATACTTGGCTTTTGTTAACCTCATCCCTGTCCCATACAGCCTGGAGTGCTTCTTCCATGTGGACTTTGTGGACACCTCACTTAGATGGCTGCTTCTTGAATACAAGCCTTTAAGACCTAGACACTGTTCTGATTCATAGCCTGACTCTTCACACTTTGGTGTACTCCCAATCCCCAGTGAGCTCTTCGTGAGGTTCCTGGAAGAATTCACACCGATGCCTGTTTTGTAAGCCAAGTGGGTTTTTATGAAGGATGGGACAAGTTTCAGGTTTCACAGTCTCAAAGGGGTTCACAACTAGGCCCAAACAATCAAGTGGAAGAGAGCACCCACGTTTGTGGATCTTGGGGGGTAGGGGGGAGTCCCGGGAGGCCAGAAGCCCAAGAACTGTAGAGGCTGAGAGCATGTGGGCCAAGAGGTTGTGGGCCCAGAGTAGGCCCGGAGTGGGCGCACGTGTGCCTGTAGGGGAGGGAGACCCTCCCCGTCTTCGTGCCTCCGACCACTAGACTAGCAGGGTAAGAGAGGGCGTCCTAGAACGTACTCCCTGCCTTTATTCTAGCCCACCCCCCAAGGCGGGGGAAGGTGTGGTTGATGTATTGGTTGACCCCATTGGCTGAGTTAGGCCCACCCAGGTGATGTCATAAGCCTGGGTCTAGTTTGGCCTGCCCAGGTGTACCACCCACCTGACTCCGGGGCTAGAGTAGGAGCATGATCCGTTTGGGGTCTTCATAGGTGTCTAATGGTTGCCTGATTTCTTTCCATCCTCCTCTGTGGGGGCCTTTGCAGGCAACCCCCTGGCCCTACACTAGCTGCCTATCAACAGTTCTTGGATTGGGGTTAGAGTTAGGTGGGAGCCCAGAATCCAACTGCTTGTCCGTGGGTATGAACAACTCTGGTTTACTTTGGTGGTCGTGTTTGACAAAAACAAGACTCACTAAGAACAGCAACCAAAGAAAACAAAAACAAAAGACAAAAATGGAAAAGGAAACCAAACCAAACAGACAGAAGGGAACAACAAAACCATCAAAGAGAGAGACACTGTCAACCACCCCCTGGAGTAGAAGGTGATCGCTTGGTCTCATCAATAGCTTGCCCAGTGTAACAGGAGGTGAGTACAGCCCAACTGCGAGCTGCTGCTGTCCATGGGTCGTTGCTCTGTACTGACTGACTGCTTTCTTTATTGACTGAACTCTGTTTACACTGAGCACGGGGGTTGGTGCTAGGGAAAATGTTCCTGTGTCATTTCTTGCCCCCACCCCAACCCCTGGGCAGTTTATGACCAGGCAGTGAATTAGGGGATGGGCTCCAGCAGCTCGGGCTCCTTCACAAAGTGGGGCTCTCTGTGGGGTGGGCTGGGCGTCGGGGGGGGGTTGGCACTTCCGCTGCAGCCACATGCTCTTCCCGTGGGCCCTGGCTCTTCTTGGCATGCTTAACGCACTTGTTTGATGTGCACTTTCATTCCCACAGCGAGGGTCTTGCCCTTAACTCGCTTGTGCAGGGCCATGCCAGGGGCGTGCTGGGGCACGTGGTAGACAGTTCGGTTTGGCCACAGTAACATTTGTGCGGTATTCCCTTCGCAACAATGCCCAGCGCCTGATGTCCACAATGTCGCATGTCTGTGGCCAAAGGAATGCCACCATGCTTCCTGAAGGGCCTGGAGAGCATGGAGTGGGCGGCCCTCCTCTTTCCATGGTGTTCGCCATTATGGTGGGTCCTGCAAGGTGGCCGTGCCCGCCGAAGGACGCATCACTTCTTACAAGGACAGGTCCTTGCGATCAGATTAGCGCCTGTCGTATTAATGCCAGGGGAACATGGAGGTACTAAATACGTGGTGCCCTTCTGGGTGTCCTTTCAATGAACGCCCACCGAGCCAGGGGTCCCACCCACGGTCCAGTGAAGGCCCTTTCCGCAGTCTTGAGGCGTCCATATTTCGCTTCCTCTCCCATCTGGTAGTTTCAGTCCTAAGTTCAAGGGTTACAGGTAGTTTTGAGGTAGGGCCCAGTTTGTTCATTCTAGCTTCCACATCGATTCCTTCTGGGGTGGGATGCCATATTTCCTGTAAGGCCAGCGTCTAAGGTCATCCTTGTGTTTAGTCCATGGCGTGGTGCACCCAGGGTGAGGTAGAAATTTATGTTGTCCATCCAGGAACCAAAAACCAGCATTGTTCTCCCCTTCAGTTACTGTTTAACCTCCTGATGTGTGGCTTCTCCTCCCCATTTACACCAAACCCACCAACAGAAATACAGCCCCCCCCCCCCCGTCTTAGCTTGGTTTTCCAGTGAGTGTCTCCTCCCATTCCTGCGGAGGCCTCCTGTTTTGCAGCAGCGTGTCCCCATGCTGTGTAGCAGCAAGTGGACAGTCACCCCCTTCTCCCCCCCTTGAAGGAGTGACCCCAGAACTCTCTTCTTGCAAGGTGGTCCTTAGGAAGTGCGCCCAAGGGGGGTGAGCAAGCATCATGTATGGAAGAGACTCTCTTCCTCATTGAGCGGTTTTTGACCTGTGGGGAAGATCAGTTGTCTGTCGGTGGGTGGATTTATTTCTGGGCTCTCTATTTCGTTTCCTTGAGGACCACGCCTTGATAGGTCTCTCCAGTCCTCTTTAATCTATGTGATTGTCAAGGGTCATTTTATTGCATGTCCTTTTTACTTACGGATTATGGATGCACTTTGTGAGCTGCCTGCAGACTTTAACTTCCATGGGAGACACTGCTCCATGGACCTGCTCTCAGACGAATCCCAGTGATTCTGGGAGTGAGCCAGGACGATGAACCCGATGTGAGGTCAGACCAGACCCAATGTAAGATGAGCATAGGCTGAAATGGGAATTGACAACGAAAAGACAAACAACTGAATGATAAAAAAATGCACTAAGGACTTGAACAGATTGTCACCAATGAACACCTGAAAGGATGCTTAACATCATTAACCTTCCTTGCTGTGCGCTGTTGAGAGAGTTTTGCCTCATGGTAACTAACGCTATAGAACAGAGTAGACCCCCCCACACACACACACACAGGGTCTCCTAAGCTGAAATCTTAATGGGTGCAGATCGTTCAGGCCCTTTTCCGTGAGTGCCTTGTGGGTTTGAACCAATGACCTTTGGGGTAGCTGCTGAGCCCACTGTGTGATCAGGGCTTCAGAGCAACTTGCTAATCAAAACCACAGTGAGATGGACCCTCACTCCCAAAGGAGTGGCAATGACCTTGGAAATAGAAGAGAGCTTGTGCTGGAGAAGCTGGAGCCTCATCTCTCGCTGGTGGGAATGGAAAATGGTGTCCAACAGTTTGGCAGTTTCTAGGTAAGTTGAACATAACATTACCATAAACTAAAACAAAACTCAGTTCCATCGTGTTGACTCACAGCGGCCCTGTTGGCTGGGCGGAACTGCCCCTGTGAGTTTCTGAGACTGGAACTCTTTCTGGGAGTAGAGAGCTTTATCGTTCTCCCACGGAGCAGCTCGTGGTTTTGAACTGCTGACCGTAGGTTAGCAGCCCAATGACTAACTCAGACTCCTCAAAAGTACCATGGGACTCAGCCATCCCAATCCTAGGAAAGCACTGAGGAGCTGTGGTGGCACAGTGGTTATGTATCCAGCTGTAATCTGGAAGGTCAGCAGTTCAAAACCACCAGCCTTTCCACAGGAGAAGGACAGGGCTTTCTACTCCCTTAAAAATTGTAATTTTGGAAACTCTCAGGGGCAGTTCTACCCTACCCTTAAGGGTCACTACGAGTCGCTCTCCACTGGATGAGAGTGAGTGTGAGGTATATACTGAAGAGGTGAGGAATGCGGACAGAAGCCTGTTCACTCTGGTTCGAAACCTTTCATACAGTTCTTCATGTGGTGGTGACCCCCAACCATAAAATGATTTTCATTGCCACTTCACAACTTTAATTTTGCTACTGTTATGAATCCTCATGTAACCATCTGGTAGGCAGGATGTATTTTTATTGTTACAAATTGAACATCATTAAAGCATAGTGATTCATCACAAAAACAATATGTAATTATAGATTGTGAAATATTTATTTCTAAGTACAAATACATGAAATGTAGCATGTGTAACAGTCTTCATGCCGGGTACTCGGATGTGGGCATGTCTGCATGTGGGTGGACCCGCCTGGAGATGGATAGAGGAGCGGTGTCTCAGTTCATCGGAAATATGTGTTTTAGATGGTCTTAGGGATCCCTGTGAAAGGGTTGTTTGACCCCCAGAGGGGTTGAGACCCACAGGTTGAGAACCGCTGTTGTGCACCAATGTTCACTGCAGAATTTTCACTCTGTGGGAGAGCAGTCCAAGGGTGGAACCCACTGAAATGTCCACCAACATGAATGGACAGGCAAAATGCGGTGCATCCAGACACTAGGACGTCGTGCGGCCTTGGAGAGAAACGACGTTCTGACGCATGCCACGGTATCCTTTAACCTTGGAAGCATTATGCTGAGTGAACGAGGTCATTCTCCAATGAGCGAATCCTGCACGATCTTATTATATGAGATCAGCAGGAGAGGGGAGCAGAGGGGTAATTTGGTCTGGCGGGACACTGAATAGACTTCCCGACGGTGGGATGTTTTGGATGAGGATAGTCATGATAGTTGCGGCCCAACATGGAAAACGGAATCAATGCCACCGAACCGTGAACACGGAAGCTGCTGTGTTGGCCTGTGTTTGGATGTGTGTGTTATGTTTTGACCACAACAAAAATAAAGGAAGAAACCAGCTGCTGGGACCTGACTGGTCGCTTCCTGGGCCGTTTGGGCTCCTCTTCACTTGCACGGATGGCTGCTTCCAGAGTGTCAAAGCATGTCCCCGGCTCCGTCTCAGAGCGAGGTGGGGCATTTGCATACCTTGGCCTTAATTTGTTTCTGCTCAGAGGCTTGGGTGCTCTGGTCAGCTCAAGTCACTTGTCCGCTGGGGTGTCGTCTTCCTTGACTGAAAGCGCTATGTGGGTGAAGGTTCTGGACAGGAACGGTCGACTGCTCTGAAGAGCGGTCAGTAGTCCACACAGGGGTGATTGGCAGATCCACCAGGAATAAGAATAATATCGACAGCGGTAGTTGTAAAAACATTTACTGGGTGCTTGAGGAGGGAGGCCTGGTGACGCAGAGACTTAAGTGTTGGGCTGCTAACCCAAAGGTGTTGCTTTGAAACTACTAGCTGTCCTGTGGGAGAAAGGTGAGGCAGTGTGTTTCCGTAAAGGTTGAACGAGCTTCAGAAGCCCTACTGTGTGTGTCTACTCTGTCCTAGAGGGTGTCTTTGAGCCAGAACGGACTTCACAGCAGTGGGCTGGGCTTGGTTTTGCTGTGTTCTGGGCATGGTTCTGAGTATTTTATATGTTTAATAGAACAGTCTTAGGGAGCAAATGCTGCTTTCATTTGTCAAAAACAAGACCAAAAAAAGAACCACAAAATCATCTCACTGCCATCAAGTTGATGCTGACTCGTCAACCCTGTGGGACAGGGTGAGTTTCTGACACTTGCCAGGTATAGAGAGCCTTATCTTTCTCCCTCCGAGTGGTTGGTGATTTCGAACTGTTGACCTTGCAGCTAGCTGTCCAATGCGTAACCACTATGCCCCTTGGGCTCCTTTGCTTTCCTTTGTACACAAGGATGTTTCTCAGAGAGGTGCAGTCACTTGCCAAGGACACACAGCCCATAGGCAGCTCCCCAGGGCCTCGCTCGCAGCAGGGCGACAGGCTCACTCCGCTGCGCAGGAAACCTGACCTCCTGTGGCAGGCAGTGTCTGGGGCAACAGAACACACCCCACAGTGAAGGCAGAGCCCAGAATGGGGCACAGGATGGGAGAGGAGGGGTTCTCAGTCTGGCTGAACATTAGAATCCCCCTGGCGGCTTACAAAATCCTGATGCCCAGGTGTGTTAGGCTGGGTTGACTAGGGAAACAAATTCAGTGACACTCACATATGTATAAGAGAGGGCTATATATCAAGAAGTAATTATATAACAAAAAAGCATCCCAGCTCAGTCCAACTCAAGGCCTTAAATCCAATACTAGTCCTTAAGTGTCTCTTCAAACTCATGCAGTCATGTGTAATGGTGCAGAATGCGGGAAGATGACAGGCTGGTGTGTGCAAAGTCGTGTGGATCCAAGATCCCTGGAAATGTGGCCGGGCTCCAGCAGCTCTCAGGGTGGCAGCAAGCAGGAAAGTCAAGGCAGAGAGAGGGGGAGGTTCATGGGCCCTCCTTATGAGATGGCTATGACCTGATTGACAGGTGGAATGCTCCCCCTACACTCTTATTTATCTTCAAGTTGACATGAAATTATGTAACGACCACATTAGACCACTCACCTTGTCCCAGTTACATGGGAATCTCAGGTCTGGCCCAAGAATCATTATTCCTTAAAGCTCCCCAGCTGACCTCAACATCCAGCCAAGGTGAGGCCTATGGCTTTAGCGGAAATAGCAGTGGGTTAAGACCCACCTGGGGAGGAGCTTTGTACCAGCCCTTCACTTCTCCGAGCCTCAATTTCCCCTCAGTGGAAAAGGAGCCTAGAAGCATTGGGCTGAGGTCTGAAGTTTAGAACCACCAGCCGCTCCTGGAGAGAAAGACAGGACGTTTTACTCCCATAAAGAGTTAGTCTTGGTAAACCTTTAGCTGGCTTACCTGTTTGCTGGGGGTCCCCACAGATTGAAGCTGCCTGATGCCCCACCAAGGCCCCTTGTGGCTGGGAGTTTTGCCCTGGGGTTTGAATGGGACAACATGGCCTTGGGCTTGGCGGGGCAGTTGTGTGTACAACCAGGAGGTGATCCTAACCCACCCACTGAGAAAAGACTCCAGCCAGGCAAAAACAAGTTATTTGGGAATAACATAAAATTTTAACGGACTCCCCCATTCCCCACCTCTCCTCAGGACTCTCTATACTCATATACTAAATTTTTTATATATAAGGAGGCTTTAAAAAGTTTGTGGAAATTTAAAATTCCCATTTTCCACTAACTTTGCAGAGCCCCATGGTGTTTCATTTCCTGCAGCAGTCTTGGGGTTGGTGCTCCTCCTTTGGAAGGTGAAGCTAAGGAGTTGGGGGTGATGGCTTATTAAAAGCCTCTGATTTGGAAACAGGAACCTACTCCCAGAGTGGGGAGGAGACTTGCCCAAGTTCACCAAGCTAATCCCACTGAGTTCCTATATCCTCTGATCCAGAATCCAGGCCACCCCAGCCAACAGATGGGGTAATCAATGCTAAGCTCTGGAGGATGGTGGTGGCCAAGAGGGAGGAGTGTGTGCTTCTTCATCTTCCGAATGACTGGGATTTGATAATATTGTCACACACACCCCCACCCAACAGAATCATGCTGATACCTTGTGAATACGCTCCCACCCCCCACCGTCCTGTGCCATCTTCACACCTGTTGATAAGGGAGAGGCCCTTGTTGCGGCCACTCTGTCAATCTAGCTCATGGAGGGTCTTCTTTTTACTCAGCTCTCCGCTTCATGGCGTGTCTTAGTTAGTCAGTGTGGATGGCGGGTGCTATCCCCACAGAAACTTATTTTCTCACCGACTCACAACACCCAGTCTAAGAGAAGTCTTTGTGTTTCTGCGACGTCCCCAAAGCAGGGGCTTTGGGTCCAAAGTCTTCTTTGGGGGTGGCAATGGGTCTCTGCTTGCTTCTTTCTCCTTTTTGATTTCGTAAGAGAGAAGGCGGTTCAGGCCACACCCCAGGAAATCCCCTTGCATTGAGTTTGGATTGTGGTTGGATTAAG
Organism: Tenrec ecaudatus; assembly: GCF_050624435.1. Lineage (NCBI taxonomy): Eukaryota > Metazoa > Chordata > Mammalia > Afrosoricida > Tenrecidae > Tenrec > Tenrec ecaudatus. The sequence goes on from NC_134536.1 coordinate 166,329,109, forward strand.
AGTATTGCATTCCACCTTAATCCTTTCATATTGGAATAGGGATGATTACATCATCATATCGCTGGCGTGTTACAACATGTATGTATTTTAAAACATTTTTTCTGTCAAACCACTGGGAATTATGGTGCACTGAAATTGATGCTTTTTTTGGAGACAGTTCAATCCATAATAGCAAGTATGAGGTCCTCCTCCTGAGACTGAACACTCCTTTAATAACATATCTGAAATACGTGAGACCAAGTCTCAGCACTCTCACGTCTAAGGAGCTTCTTGGCAGTACTTTTCCCAGACAGATCTGCTCACTCGGCTGCCAGTCCACGTCTAGTCAATGTCCTTACCAACACCATCCTTCAATGCATCATCTCAAGCAAAGGATGAACGTCTGTTTCTTGTGGCATGTAGACCTTTATCTTTCTGTTCTTTTCTTTTGTAACACTGGTCTCACACAATACATGCCCTTTTGTGATTAGCTAACCTCATTCAGCACCATGTTCTCCAAATCCACCCATGGCTGGAGGTGTCTCACGGTTTCTTCATTATTCTTTAGAGATGTGTAAGATTTCACTGCATGTACGATGCACCAGTGTTTATTTACCCATTTTTTCCGGTGATGGGCATGTAGGTTGTTTCTGTCTTGCTATTGTGATTTGTGCTGCAATGAACATGGGTGTGCATGTCTGTGCTCTGGGTCTGTCCCTCCTTTCGTTAGGGTATTTACTGAGTAGAGAGATGGCTGGGTCATACGATATTTCTGTTTCCAAGTCTTTGAGGAAGGACCACATGCTTTCCTCAGCGGTTGTACAGTTTTACAGTTCCATGAGTAGTGTGTAAGGCCTCCAATCTCTCCACACCCTCTCTGTCATGAATTCTTTTCTTTTAAACATTGCTATAAATGCTGGTGTGAAGTGTGATCTCATCATTGCTTTGCTTTGCATCTCTCAGATGGACAGTTACTGCAAGCATTTCTTCATGTGTTCGTTGGCTGCCTGGATGTCTTTTTGGGTGAGCTGTCTGTTCATGCTCTCTGCCCATTTTTTAATTGGAGTATCTGCCTTTTTCTTGTTGCGGTGTTGCAGTTTTCTATGCACTTTAGAGATTAGTCGCTGTCTGATATAGCATTGTCAAAACAAACAAACAAACAAACAAACAAACAAACAAACAACCCCCCTTTCCAGTGTGGGTTCCCATTTTACTGTTTTGATGATGTCTTTTTACACAGATACGTGTCTTATTATGAGATCCAAGTCATCTATTTTGTCTTATGCTGTGGGTATGTATGGTTTCCATTATGCTTGATACAGTGTTGAAGCTTATCCCCGTTTTTTCATTGGTGACCTTTATAGTTGTAGGGTTTATAGTTAGGTCTTTAATCCATCTTCAGTTCGTTTTTGTATATGTTGTGAGGTATGGGCCCTGTTTATTATTTTGCAAACGGAGATCCAATTTGGGCAGTACCATTTATTGAAAAGACTCTTCCATTTAAGGTATTTTTGCTCTTTGTGAAAAATCAGTTATCTGTAGGTAGATGGATTTATTTCTGGGCTCTTTATTCTGTTTCACTGAACCAGTACCAGGCTGTTTTGACTGTAACAGCTTGTGAGATTTGGAGTGAGAGTTTGCCACTCTGTTTTTCTTTTAAAGTAATGCTTTGCTTATCATGGGCCTCTTACCTTTCCATATAAAGTTGGCTAGTTTTCCCATTCCTTTAAACATTAGTTCTGCTATCTGGATTGGAATTGTGTTGTATTTATAGATTTATTTGGGTAGTATTGACATTTTCACAACGATAAGTCTTCTATCCACAAGCATGGGGCATTCTTATGTAGATCTCTTGGTTTCTTGTAGTAGTGTTTTGTAGTTTTCTTTGTACAGATAATGTGGCTCTATGGTTAGGTTTATTCCTAAGTACTTCATCTTTTGAGTGATGACAATTGTAAACAGTATTGTTTTCTTTATTTTCTTTTCAGTGCTCTCCTCATTAGTATATAGGAATTTGATTGATTTTTATGTTGGTTACTGTACCACATTGTCAAATATTGCAATCAATTCCAATAATCTTCTTGATGGAGTCTTTAGGGTTTTCTAAATCATATCATATGTAAATGGATGCAGTATTGAAAGCACTCACTTGTCTATGGCAAGAAATCTGGAAGATAGCTACCTGGCCAATGCATGTTATATTGACTGTGTGGTAGGTTGGGATCTCTAGAGAGGAAAAATCAGTGATGTTACAGATAGCTAGAGCTACACATAGACAATAGAGATTTATATTTAGAACATGGTTCATACAGTCTGATTCAGGTCCGTGGGTTAGATGTTAAGCTGGAGGTTTCTCCTGAATTATGTAGCTGTGGAGGCCTATGAACCAGGGAACAGAACTGTGAACCCAGAAGTAGGGAGAGAAAACAGGAAGATCAGAGGCTGGTGGATGCAGAGGCAGATGAATCCAAGGTCAGTTGGTCAGTCTTGTGGCTGCAGAATTCGATGAACTCAAGGATGGCAGGTCAGAAGTCAGGCTGCTGCTGATTCCCAAAGTAGACAAGCAATATGGCAGGCCATTGACTCAAGTTCAAAGAAGTGGAGGTTCATGAACCAGATGCAGGCTCCAGACCAGCAAGAAGCAAATCAGCAAGCTTCCTCACAGCATCTAATGATCTAGGAATTAGGCCACATTTCCAAGGAAGCTTTCTCAGGTCTGTGGCCTGAGTAAGGGGTGCACTCCACTCTAATCTTCTTACAGACCTGTGGAGTTGATTTCATCGTGTTACATAACACCACGAGGAGTTATTCGATCGTAACTACCAAACCACTGAGGATCCTGACCCAGTCAAGTTGATACAGAATCTAACAGTCCACCCCTTGTCAATTTGATACCTATACATATCTCCTTAAACCATACATAATCTCCAAACAAAACAAGAATAAAATCGTACTTGCACCTAATATGATGCAACTAACATTGGTACAACTGAAAATTCCCTAACACCGTTTGCATTTTATAAGTAGAAAAAATTATATGAATATTCATAATGATTATAGTTCTTGTTTCTGCAACTGATCACTTGGCTGTAGTTGGTAATTAGAACTACATTTCCCTCGACTTCTTCCACGTTCCCTTTGCCCTCAGCAAACACTTCAGCTGGTCCTGGTTCTTTGCATAGTGGGGTGACCCAAACATTTATTTCTGAAGGGTCTAGGTTATTAGTAGTCTTCTCAAAATTGAATTGCTCTATTTTAATGCTAACTTGAATCACAGTGGTAGAGAGACAAACTAAGGAATCGCCTCAATTCCAGACGTATTCTTCTTTACTTCCATTATGTAATAGCAATTCAATTTCCCCTTGGTAATCAGGATCAGTTAGAAGAGAGTGTAAGTAATGACTATGTTCTACAGAGACACCGACTGCTTCCATTCGCCCCCCTCTCCAAAGGACCTGTTTTACTACAGTGAGAGAATGTACATTTTCATTTTGTTTGTTTGTAAAATAGACTTTTTAAATAGTCAGAACAACAACGAAAACGATTCACAGCCTTGGAAACACCCTGGGGGCGCCTCTACCCTGTCCTACAGGGTCACGGGGAGTCAGCGTCAGCTCGATGGCAGTGAGCTTGGTTGGGTTTTGGAAGCCCATGGAGGGTAGTTTGGGTAGAAGCCTCACATACAGGGAAGGCAAATCTGTATGCAGAGTAAGTGTGTATCCTAAAAATGTGATAGTTAAGTTTATTGTGACAACCTGGCCAAATAGGAACATGTGGGATAAATCAGGTTGCAATTTGATTGGAGGGCAAAGAGAGAAATGGATCTGCAAGGCCCGCCCCATCTCTCTTGCCCTCTGGTGATCGGAGTGTGCTGGAGTGTTCGTGCTGCTGCTGTAGCTAAGTTCTCTGCCTCAACCTGTGAGCTACACCACCTGTGGGCCAGGCCAGTCTGTGCATCATGTCACCAGAGCATGAGGCTACCTTCGAGACCTGCTTTGCCACACTGCTGGTGCGTACATCACTAGAGCTTGAGGCTGGTGGATCCTGTCCTCTTGCATTGTTTGCGATATCCCATCCAGGCCTGCTTCTCTAAGCTCCCGAGCTGTAGACTGTGGGTGACCCACCCTGCTGCTTATTGCCTGTGGGCAGACTCTGCCTGCCTTGCCCCAGGGAGGACTCTGCTGTCTGCTTCCTTAACCTTGCACCCAGCAGCCCACAGGTCGAAGGACTTCCAGTACATTAACTGTTCCATGAAAGTGAGTTGAACTGGGTGTTAACAAACCCAGGGACAAGGGAACAAGTGATCCAAATTGGTGGTGAGGTGGCTGTGGGAGGCCTGGTAGGGCAAGATCAAGGGTAATGTAAGGAAGAGGTATTGCTGAAACGCAGGTGGGGATGGAGCATGATAGTGGGACAAGAGGAAAGTCAAGGGAAATAGAGGAAAGAGCTGGGAGGCAAAGGGCATTTATAGAGGTCTAGATAAAGATATGTACATATGCAAATATATTTATATATGAGGATGGGGAAATAGATCTATGTGCATATATTTATAGGTTTAGTATTAAGGTGGCGGAAGGACATTGGGCCTCCACTCAAGTACTCCCTCAATGCAAGAATACTTTCTTCTATTAAATTGGCATTCTATGATTCTCACCCTCCCAACACAACCACTGAAGACAAATCACTGATTCCAAAGGGATCAGTTAACAGGCATCAAAGAACAAAAAATCATATCATTGGGTGCACACCTCCATGATACGATCACTGAAGACAAACAGGTGCATAAGCTAATGTGGCAAAGGAAGCTGATGGAATCCGGCTATAAAAAGGTAAAGCATCTAGTGTCTTAAAGGCTTGAAGATAAACAAACGGCCATCTAGCTCAGAAGCAACAAAGCCCACATGGAAGAAGCACACCAGCCTGTGCAATCACGAGGTGTCGAAGGGATCAGATATAAGGCATCATCAGAACAAAAAAAATCTTACCACAGTGAATGAAGGGGGAAGTGCAGAGTGGAGACCCAAAGCCTATTTGTCAGCCACTGGAGATCCCCTTGTAGAGGGGTCTAGGTGAGGAGATGAGTCAGTCAGGGTGCAATGTAGCACCGATGAAGAATACAGCTGTCCTCTAGTTCCTAAATGCTTCCTCGCCCCCAAATATCATGATCCAAATTCTACCTTGCAAGTCTGGCTAGACCAGAGGATGTACACTGGTGCAGATAGGTGCTGGAGGCACAGGGAATCAAGGGCAGATGAAACCTTCATGACCAGGGGTGTGAGTGGAAATACTGGGAGGGTAGAGGGAGAGTGGGTTGGAAAGAGGGAACTGATTACAAGGATCTACATGTGACCTCTTCCCTGGGGGATGGACAAACAAAAAGTGGGTGAAGGGAGACGTCGGACAGGGCAAGATATGACAAAATAATAATTTATAAATTATCAAGGGCTCATGAAGGAGTGGGGAGCGGGGAGGGAGAGGAAACAAAAGAGGGCCTGATGCCAAGGGCTTAAGTAGAGAGCAAATGTTTTGAATATGATGAGGGCAATGAATGTACAGATGTGCTTTACACAATTGATATATGTATGAATTGTGATAAGAGTTGTATGAGGCCCTAATAAAACTTTTTTTTTAAAAAGTGAATTGAACTGAATCCTCTGTACTTGCTGGGTAGACTAATTAGCTGTTAAATTCCTTCTCGCTGTAAAATCTTATCTATCTATCTATCTATCTATCTATCTATCTATCTATCTATCTACCTATCTATCTAATCCTACGTGTCCGTGTCCGTGTCCTCATCTCATTTCTCTAGAGAAGCCTGTCCATGCCCTTTCCATGATGTAAGTGGTCCCTTGTAGTCAACCTGCCACCAGGGTGTGGGTTGATCTCTGCTGCTGGCAGATTGGGCACTCAGCAGTGGCAGTAGCCATGTCAGGCTTGGTGAGTAGAAGTCCATGTTGGTGAGCCTACACATAACCTCCATCCCTACCCTCATGAGCACTTTTTCCATGAGCCCATCGGGCAATGATCGAAGTGACTGGGGGAAAAAACATAACTGGTTTCCACAGAACATATCATCCTACCTACTTGATTGTTAAAATCTTCCTCTGCAAAGGTAACCCTTTGGTTAACACCACCTGAGACATAAACATCTTCACTTTTGGGGGTTCATTCAAAGAGGTCTATCCATGTACTTATCTCTCACACATTCTTGTCACCAATTTTCCAATCATACTTCTTCCAAGTCACTGACCATCTGGCCTACGAGACAGTGTACAGTCCCACATTTGGTTATTTCTTCTTCAAAACCAACCGAACAAGCGAGTGTATTGCTCCAAGTTCTGCCCATTGGGAGTATTTCCCTTCACCACTGTCCTTCTGGGAGGTGCCACAGAGGGGCTGTGTTGCTGCTGCTGTCTATTTTCAAGTGGCACCTGCTTACTATGCAGAACCATCTGTAAACTAAGCACGAGTTTTCTCTTCCTCAGTCAACCAATCACCAGGGATTGCCCATGCCATCACAGGTGAAGACTGAGTGAAGAAAGGTAGTGGGGTAGAAGCAGAGACCTTGGGCCACTTCTTCATGCATCTTGCTTGTGATTTCAGGTCCTGCTCAAGTCCATTTTCATGTATACCTCTTCCATTTGAGTGCTGCTGTGCACTTCCGACGTTAAGACGACACCCAGTTCATGATTGGCAGCTCAGGTGCATGGCAAGGTATTCAATCTCTACTAAGACCCAGCAACAAGCCGAAAGCTATTTCTCAAAACTGGAGTAAATATCTGCATTAGCAGAATCATAGAGCCCACGTGGCAGAGCCTTCTCTTGTTCTGGGCCCCACTCAGAACTAGCAGCTGATGCAAGGGAGGGAGGGGGAAAAATGAGGAGCTGATGCCAAGGGCTTAAATGGAGAGCCAATGTTTTGAGAATGATGAGGGAAATGAATGTACAAATATGCTTTACACAATTGATGTGTGTATGGATTATAAGAGTTGTATGAGCCCATAATAAAACGATTAAAAAAAAGAGGGGGGGGGCGGAAAGAAAGCTGAACATGATAGTGGGACAAGAGGAAAGTAAAAGGAAATGGAGGAAAGAAGTAGGAGGCAAAGGGCATTTATAGAGGTCTAAAAACAGACATATACATATGTAAATATAGTTATATATAATGATAGGGAAATAGATCTATGTGCATATATTTATAGGTTTAGTATTAAGGTAGCAGATGGACATTGGGCCTCGACTCAGGTACTCCCTCAACTCAAGAACACTTGTTCTAATAACCCAGCATTCTGTGATACTCACCTTCCCAACACAATCGATCTATCACTGAAGACGAAATGGGTGCATAAGCAAATGTGGTGAAGAAAGCTGATGGTGCTCAGCTATCAAAAGATATAGCATCTTGGGTCTTAAAGGCTTGAAGATAAACAAGTTGCCATCTAGCTGAGAAGAAACAAAACCCATGTGGAAGAAGCACACCAGCCTGTGTGATCAAGAGGTGTCAATGGGATGAGGTATCAGGCATCAAAAACCCAGAACAAAAATCTTATCATTGTGAATGAAGAGGAGTGCGGAGTGGAGACTCAAAGCCCATTTGTAGACAATTGGGCATCCCCTTACAGAAAAGGCACAAGGAAGAGAGGACCCAGTCAGGGTGCAGTATAGCACCGATGAAACATACAATTTTCTTCTAGTTCTTTAATGTTTTCCGCCTCCTCGCCCCACTATCATGACTCCAGTTCTACCTTACAAATCTGGCTAGACCAGAACATGCACATAGGTATAGATAAGAGCTGGAAACACAGTGAATCCAGGACAGATAAACCCCTCAGGACCAATAATGAGAGTAGCGATACCAGGAGGGGAAGGGGAAAGTAGGGGTAGAAAAGGGGAACTGATCACAATGATCTACATATAACCCCTTCCCAGTGGGGCAAGCAGCAGAAAGGTGGATGAAGGGAGACATGGGTCAGTGTAAGACATGAAAAAAAACAAAACGATCAAGAGTTCATGAGAGAGGAAGGGTGGGGGAGGGGGGAAATGAGCTGATACCAAGGGCTCAAGTAGAAAGAAAATGTTTTGAAAATGATGATGGCAACAAATGTTCAAATGCGTTTGACACAATGGATGGATGTATGGATTGTGATAAGAGCTGTAAGAGCTCCCAATAAAATGATTAGAAAAATAAAAAAGATATCCAGGCACATCTGTTTCTACACACCATGTCTCCAGTTCTTGGTCTCCCACCTGAGAGTTCTCTTATGTTGCAACCACATCCTGTCGTAGCCGAGAGGAGAGCAGAGTCTGAGAGCCTGCGCTCGCTCCACGAAGACCCTGACACACAGATGCAGCCTAGTGCCCGAGCCCACGTGGCTCTTCTCTCATCCGCCCAAAGATCTTGACCCCAGCTCTCCAGGTCTAGTGACCTTTTTTTTATCGGCCACAAGTTAATCTGTTTGACAGCCTTATATTTGGTTGCCATGATAGTTGGGATTGATGGGAAAACCCACGCTTTCTATAGGGCCACTGTTATACAGAAAACTAACTAATGAAACAGTATTTCTTCCCTAGAGGTATCCCCACGGGGAAATCTCAGCTACCAGCAATGTCCTTACCTTTCTGTTTCCGGAGGTGGATGGACAGCCCCGCCCCAAGGAAGAGCAGACCCAGGGCAAAGCCCCCGATGCCGCTCAGCATCTTGCTCTGTGCAGATTCCGATTGTGCTGCTAAGAGAAGAAACCTGGTTTAGTAGTTTTTTAGCCTAAGTTTTTTAGCCTTTGAGAATGAGAGAAGGAGTTTACTATGCAAAATGGGCTGGTTGGTCACTTCTGAGTGGAAAAAAAGGTTTAAAAATCACATTGATTAGAAATGTCTATTGTCCTAAAAATAATGCTTTTTTGCTATATTTTAATGAGGTGTATTCACTTTGTTGTTATATTACAGTAATGAAAGTATATATATTCTTGATATGAAAGCCTTAACCGACACATGTATATGAATCCCTAATATTTTCTCCAATATTAGGTTATCCCTTACATCGGAAAACTTCATTGAGGAACAAAATGTTTCTTTCCTATGAAGTATAATTTATATGTTTTGTGTTTTATTGTTTATACTTTTGGAGTTTTGTTTAAGAATTCACTGTCTAATAACTTGGTCTAAAAGTGTAAACGTTATGTGTTCTTCTAAGAGTTTGTAATGGCTCATTTTATGTCATATGGGCTAGAGAAAGGCTTCCAGCATTCTGGGCAAACACTTGTCTAGTTACTGCTTTATAATGTGATAATATCAGATGTGATATGATGTGATGTAATCACATCCCGCAATACAATATAAAGTAATACGATTAATAAATCATACCACTTGTCTTTAAAAAAAAATCACTCCAGCCAGTGCCATCATGAGGTGTCATCAGGATCAGTTAATGCACCAAAAGATTAACAACAAACAAACAGAACACATCGGTGAGAATGAGGGGGGTCGGAGCAGAGAGCCAGAGTCCAACTGTAGACCATGGGGCATCCTCCCACAGAGGGGTTGCAGGGAGGGGACGAGTCAACCAGGGTGCAGTAGAGCCCCAGTGGATCACACAGTATACCTCTGGTTCCTGGAGGAACCACTATCATGACCCAGTGTCGCTTCCCACTCTGGACTGGATCAGAATATATACATAGGTATCGTTAAGCGATAAAGCTCATGACACACAGAATCTGGGAACAGGAATGGGAATAGTGATACCAAAAGAGTAGGGGGAAGGGAGAAAAGGGGATTGGAAAGGGCACTGATCACAACGAATGGCACATAGCCACACGCTCTCCTTCCTGGCGTAAGAACAACAGAAACCAGAGGGGAAGGGAGACAGCGGTTGGCCTGAGATATGAAAATAACAACAATCTGTAATCTATCAAGGGGCCAGGAAGGTGGGGGGAAGAGTGAGGGGAAAAAAAGAGGGGCTGATCCCATGGGCTCGATAGAAAGTCAATGTCTAGAAAAGAAAGATGGCAAGATATGTATAAATGTGCCTGATACAATTGATGTATGGAGGATTGTAACAAGAGTTGTAAGAGTCCCCAATAAAATAATCTTAAAAAATAAAAAAGGATCAATCTATAACCCCCTCCCAGGGGGCCAAGCAACAGAAAAGTGGGTGAGGGACGATGGAGGACAGTGTAAGATATGAAAATAATAATCTATAAAGTAACAAGGGTTCGAAGAAACGGGGAGCGGATATCAGGGGCTCAAGTGGGAAAGAGAATGCTTTGAAAATGATGACCACATCTGTGCAAATGTGCTTGACACCATGGATGAATGTATGGATGTGACAAGATGTAAGAGACCCCCAATAAAAGCATTTAATAAAAAAAAGAGAAAAGAAAAAAAGATGTCCTAATATTTACTCGTCTCATTGATCTCTTTTCTTTTAGAAAAACAAAACAAAAACAAAAACCCCAAATCTAGTTTTGGTATTGTTATCCTTTGACACTCATCTCTCTTTCAGAATGGACATTTGAGGTCCTGGCGGGGTCTGGGTCCATTGATACATGTGCTTCATGCCGCCCCTGAGGGGCCAGCAGGGCCATCAGGACGTGCGATTTGCATGTGTTTTTGAAAGAAGGAGACATTTGGAAAGCTACATTTTCTTAAAACCACAAAATGGTGGATTGAAGAAGGATGGCAAACCATGACTCACAATTTGGCCACATAGCTCACTGAATAAAAGTGTTTGGATTCTTAACAGCGCAAAGAAGAGAATCAGACCACAAGCTACAAACCGAATGGCACTCCAGCGCCATGTTAATAATCTTACTTCATAGCAAACCCATTTCTCTGGAAAAAAACATTAGAACCCGGAGCAAATAGTCAATAGATATTTCTTAGAGTACGTAATACATCCATGAACACTGCCTCAGAAATCAAGACATAGAAATGGAAAATAAACGGGCATCTAAAAAAATCATTTTATTGGGGGTTCTTACAGCTCTTATAACAATCCATGTATCAACTGCATCAAGCATGTTTGTACATATGTTGTTATCATTTTCAAAATATGTTCTTTCTACTTGAACCCTTGGTATCAGCTCCTCTTCCCCACCCCCTCCCATCCTCGTGAACCCTTGATAAATTAGAAATTATTATTATTTTCATATCTTACCCAGAAAAGGACATTTTCTTTCTTTTTTTAAAAAACAATTTAATCACTTTATTGGGGGCTTGTACAAGTCTTATTTTTTAAAATCATTTTATTAGGGGCTCATACAACTCTTATCACAATCCACACATACATCAATTGTGTAAAGCACATTTTTACATTTGTTGCCATCATCTCTCGCAAAACATTTGCTTTCTACTTGAGGTCTTAGTATTAGCTCCTTGTTTTTCCCCCTCCCTCCCTGCTCCCTCCTCCCTCATGAACCCTTGATAATTTATAAATTATTATTATGTTGTCATATCTTACACAGTCCGACATCTCCCTTCACCCACTTTTCTGTTGATCATCCTCCAGGGAGGAGGTTATATGTAGATTCTTGTAATCAGTTACCCATTTCTACCCCACCCTCCCTCCATCCTCTTGGTATCGCAACTCTCAGCACTGGTCCTGAAGGAATCATCTGTCCTGGATTCCCTGTGTTTCCAGTTCCTATCTGTACCAGTGTACCTCCTCTGGTCTAGCCAGATTTTTAAGGTAGATTGGGATCATGATAGTGGGGGTAGGGGGAAGGGAGGAAGCATTAAGAAACTAGAGGAAAGTTGTATGTTTCTTCATTGATACACTGCACCCTGACTGGCTCATCTCCTCCCTGTGACTCTTCTGTAAGGAGATATCTAGTTGCCTAAAAATGAGTCTTGGGTTCCCAATCTGCACTCCCCCTCATTCACGATGATTTGGTTTTTGTTTATGATACCTGATCCCTTCTGTACCTCATGATCACACAGATTGGTGTGCTTATTCCATGTGGGATTAAAAAAATATCGTTTTATTAGGAACTCATACAACTCTTTTCACAATCCATACAAACATCAATCGTGTAAAGCCCATTTGTACATTCATTGCCCTCATCATTCTCAAAACATTTGCTCTCCACCTAAGCCCCTGGCATCAGCTCCTAATTTTCCCCCTCCCTCCCTGCTCCCCCTCCCTCATGAACCCTTGATAATTTATAAATTATTATTTTGTCATATCTTGCCCTGTCCGACGTCTCCCCTCATCCACTTTTCTGTTGTCCATCCCCCAGGGAGGAGGTTATAGTAGATCCTTGTAGTGAGTCCCCCCTTTCCAACCCACCCTCCCTCCACCCTCCCAGTATTGCCACTCACACGACTGGCCCTGAAGGAATCATCCGCCCTGGATTTCCTGTGTTTCCAGTTCCTATCTGTACCAGTGTACCTCCTCCTCTGGTTTAGCCATCTTGGTAAGGTAGAATTCAGATCATGATAGTGGTGGAGGAGGAAGCATTTAGGAACTATAGGAAAGTTGTATTTTTCATCGTTGTTACATCGCACCCTGACTGGCTCATCTTCTCCCCGAGACTCTTCTGTAAGGGAATGTCCAGTGGCCTACAAACAGGCTTTGGGCCTCCACTCCGCACTCCTCCCCGCTCATTCACAATCATATGATTTTTTGTTTTGATGATGCCTGATACCTGGTCCCTTTGACACCTCGTGATCACACAGGCTGGTGTGCTTCTTCCATGTGAACTTTGTTGCTTCTGAGCTAGATGGCCGCTTGTTTACCTTCAAGCCTTTAAGACCCCAGACGCTATATCTTTTGATAGCTAGGCACCATCAGCTTTCTTCACCACATTTGCTTATGCACCCGTTTGTCTTCAGCGATCCTGTTGGGAAGGTGAGCATCATGGAATGCCAGTTTAATAGAACAAAGTATTCTTGCATTGAGGGAGAACTTGAGTGGAGGCCCAATGTCCATCAGTTACCTTAATACTAAACCAATAAATATATGCACATAGCTCTATTTCCCCATCTTCATATATAAATATATTTATACATGTACATGCCTTTATTTAGACCTCTATAAATGCCCTTTGCCTGCTAGCTCTTTCCTCTATTTCTTTTGACTTTCCTCTTGTCCCACTATCATGCTCAGCCTTCATTTGGGTTTCAGTAATTCCTCTTGGTTACATTACCTTTGATGACACCCTACCAGGCCTCCTACACCCTCCTCATCACCGATTTGGATCAGTTGTTGTTCCCTTGTCCCTGGATTTGTTAACACCACTTCCTTCCCCCCACCTCCCCCTCTCCCCTGTCCCCCCAGACCGTCAGTCCAGTTGTTTTCTCCTCCAGACTGTTCATCCAGCCTATCTTATTTAGACAGACCTGCAGAGATGATAACATGCACAAAAACAAGACAGAGCAAAACAAAGCATCAAAAGAAAACAAAACAACAATAGCAGCAAAAAGCCAATGACAAAACAACAACAAAAACAAAGAAAAGACTGTAGTTGGTTTAAGTGCAGTTTCTTGGACTTTAGGACTGTTTTCTGGTCGAGTCTGATGGGGCACCAAGCCCTGGCCCCAAGGTTTATTTTTGGTATTCCCTGGGGACTTTGTTGTTCTGCTCCCCTTGTTGTTCTGTTGCACACCCTTAGTGTTTTGCCTCGGTGTGGTGGGATCAGATTGGGCAGCATTCCCACACTGTGTCTCTGGTGTTGTCCCCTGTAGGGCTAAGGGTCAGTGAGGGATGTCATGTCTCATAGTGGGGCTGGCCATATGGTCCTCTCTGTGGATTGGCTGCTGTGTGCGGGAATACTGTCCTCAAGGCTTGGTGGGCCAGGATGTGCTCCACTCTGTCTTCCTCCCCCTTCATTTGCTCCTGTGTGCTCTGATCCCTCTCCCTGAGCTGCAGCTTCAGTGCTGTCCTCTGAAATAAATTCTTCTGGGGGGCGGGGCAGCTGTCCATGTAGTTGGGATTGGGGCCGACCCCTTAGACCTCTCCACTTATCCCCTACTCCATGCCGGTATGTTGCAGTCACATCCTGGAGCACTGGATTGAAGTCTGGTCCCTCTTTCCCTGTGGAGACACAAACAGTATCCTCCCCTTGGGTGGGTTAGTGCCCTGTGCCCCACTATCCATTTCTTTCTTTCTTTCTTTTTTTTTCTGAAAAGGACATTTTCCATGAAGTGTTTGGCAACATAGGAAAAAAGGCCTAACAAAGAAGACAGCAGGTATATTGTGTTAGAACTACACAAAACAATAATAGGTAACTAGTCAACTACCGGGAATAGTTGAATAAACATAACAACATTGATATGCTAATAAAATATTATACTTTTAAAAAATGCTGGTTTCCCAGGAAACCAAGCGGAAGGCGAATTTTGAGAATGATGAGGCCAACGAATGTATAAGGGTGCTTTACTCAATTAATGTATGTATGGATTGTGATAAGAGTTGTATGAGCCCCAAACAAATGATTTTAAAAATAATTAAATTAATTTAAAATGCTGGTTTCATAGTTCTTTCAACTATGTAAAATATGTGGATAAAGCCCAACAAAAATAGAAAAAAATGCAGAGCAAAGAAAAGTAGCCTCAGAATTTCCTCCGCTGGCATCCACAAAAGAGCAAGAATTCAGCGGCTCTGGTGCTTACGCCTCAATGCAGGAAACCTGGAGCGCACCCTGGAGCGTTCAGGGCTGAGCCGGGCCTGTGAGTCAGAATCCACTGGGTGATAGTGAGTTCGGTTGGTTTTTTGATGGAAAGGGCAGTTGGTGACTCACCTCACATTACAACAACATTTCCTTATCTACCTCCCTCCCCCAGACTGTCATCTAACCAGGGACACACAGCCAATGAGCGGTTTCTGATTCATAATGACTCCACAGGAGGGAGTAGAATTACTCCAGAGTTCCCAAGATTGGCAGTCGTTCAATCTGTAAATCACTATTCTCTGGAGAAGAGCTGGTGACTTTGAACCATCAACCTATTGCACAGGCTCCAGCACCCAAACACATACCTCTTCAATGTCCTCTCCCAAGTCTTGTAGGACCCACCCCAACCAGTGTTCCTCCCTCTCAGCCCATTTCCTGCAGCTCCATTTCCTTCCCTTCAGCTCACCCCACTGTGGCCCCAAGGCCCCTCCCCGCAAGATCCTCCCCCAAGGTCCTCACACCCACACTCTCCCTCCTTCTGCCTCCCCACCCCCCAGACAATGCCTCTGCCCAGCGCTTACCTCTCAGCGCACAGAAGTTCTGAAGAGCCCAGTAATTGTGTCTGCAGAACCTGTTCACCTTGCCCCGTTTGTAATCCAGGCACTCCTTCTGACCGTTCCAGTACTTGGTGTCCAGCAGTCCCAGCTCTGTCCCCACCCTGTACTCCCTCACGTCCCTGTCTAAGTGCACATACTCCGTCTGGTTGCAGATAGATATCTCTGCACATGTCGCACCCGTTGGTGAAATGACACTCAGACTTCAGCTGTTCCAGGAAATGTGCTATGGTGCCAGGAGAGGGAGAAACCGGTGGGGTGGAGGCGGCCAAGCCCAGATTCCTTGGAGCTCCCGCCAGCCCAACCAGCACACTGTGCGGGCTTGGTTCCCCCCCGCCCCTCGGAACACACGAAGTATGAATCTAGGAAAATTGGAAGCTGTCAAATATGAAATGGAACACACAGAGATCAATATCCTAGGTGTTCGTGAGCTGGAATATTGACCACATTGCAGCAGAAGATCGAGTGGTTGACTGCGCCGAGAATGACAGGCTCAACAAGAACGGTGTTGCATTCATTGTCATAAAGAACATTTCAAGATTTGTCTTTTTTTAATGGAAGATTTTTCTAATTTTAATTTGTTGACTATAAATAGCAAGACATGCAGTGTCTACGTGTACAACACAGTGACACTGATTACATTCTCCAAGCTGCATAGCTGTTGGAGCCCTCTCATTAACAAACTCATTGTCCCATAAAGGCCCCGAGCGAATCAAGATCTGTGTTGAAGGACAGTGCTGTCTGTGATAGGATAATCTACCTGCTTACAAAGAAATTCAATCAATACAACTATCATTCACATTTGTGAAACAATTACTCATCCTATTGATGTACACCTTGAAGAGTTCGATCAATACCTTCCGTCTAAATGGACCGCGCATGCAGTCATGGGACATTGATACTGGCAATTGGAATGAAAAATTTGGAAACACAGAAAAAGGAACTGTAGTTGGAAAAGCTAGTCTTGGTGATAGAAATGAATCTGGAGATCGCATGACATGGTTTCGCAAGACCAACAACTTCTTCATAGCAAATAACTTTATTCAACAACACAAGTGGTCACCGTACACACGGACTTCTCCAGACAGAATACACAGAACTCAAATGGACTTCATCTGTGGGCAGAGAAGATGGAGAAGTTCAATATCAGCAGCTAAAGCCAGGCCAGGGCTGACTGTGGAACAGGCCTCCAATTGCTCATGTGTAAGTTCAGGTTGAGGCTGAAGAGAATGCAAGCAAGTCCACGAGAGCCAAGATACACCCTGATGACATCCACCCGCCTGAATTTTGAGAGCCCCCCAGAACAGATTTGACTCATTAAACATTACTGACAGAAGACCCGATGAGCTGTGGAATGACGACATCAAGAACATTGTACACGAAGAAAGCAAAAGTCATTAAAAAGACATGATTAACATGGACACGTTGGTTATCCACATTGCTCTCCCCACCCCCTCACATCTTCTTTTTTTGAGAAAGAATACACACGTAAAACACCAAATACTGTCAGACATCCCAGACTGGAATGTTTCAGTCGCATAAGTTTTTATAGACAAGCGGACACAGGAGAAAACCATTTGAAAATGTATTGACTCTGTACAATTGTCCCTCAAACGCATCCTGAATTTTTAATAAAAACTAAAGTTCTCCCTTCCCCCCCTTCTCTGCCGTCCATTTCCCTGGGAGGAGGTCACATGTGGATCCTTGTAATCAGTTCCCCCTTTCTAACTCACTCACCCTCCACTCTCCCAGCATCGCCCCTCACATCCCTGGTCCTGAAGGTATCGTCCGCCCTGGGTTCCCTGTGCTTCCAGCTCCCATATGCACCAGTGTACAACCTCTGCCCCATCCAGTCCTGCACGGTAGAATTCGGATATGGCAAAATAACAATCTGTGGATTATCAAGTGGGGAGGGAGGGGAAAATAAAAAAGAGGACCTGGCGGAGGGCTTAAGTGGAGAGTAAATGCTTTGAGAGTGATTAGGGCAAAGAATGTACGGATGTGCTTTATACAATTGATGTATGTATATGTGTGGATTGTGATAAGAGTTGTATGAGCCCCTAATAAAATGTAAAAGAAGAAAATGATTAGGGCAAAGAATGTACAGATGTGCTTTATACGATTGATGTATGTTTATGTATGGATTGTGATAAGAGTTGTATGAGCCCCTAATAAAATGTTTAAAAAAAACAACTAAAGTTCATGTCTTTATACATCTGTATTTTATACATCTCTATCGGTTATACATCTGTATTGTAGTCTGTGCACAAAGACTCTTTTACCCATGAAGAAACCCATTGCATTGATTCAATGCCAAAGTATAGACTCCATAGAGTAGAATTGCCCATCGGGCAACTCTGTGGAATCAGCTTGCCAATCTCTCTCTTGTGGAATGGTTGGTGGGTTTGAACCACTGAATCCACTGTCCCCAATCTCATATATTCTCTTTAAACCCACAAAATAACCCCAGGAAGGAGATGTCTTCCTTCATTTTCTAAGTGAAGCAGAGAAAGCGCCCAAATCCACTCACTGCCACCCAGTCAATTCTGACTCATAGAAGCCCTGTGAGACTGAGAAGAACTGGCCTTGTGGGCTTCTGAGATTGTAACACTTTGTGGGAGCAGCAAGCCTCATCTTTCTCCTGGGGAGTTGCTGGTGTATTTGAACTGCTGAACTTTCAGCTAGCAGAGAACTCATAAATTGTCCATAACCAAATACTCCATGGCAGGTGAAGCAAGGATTTGAACTCAGGCAATGTGGCTTCAGTGTTGTGGCGCTTCACCGGATACTGATGTCTACAAGTGATTAATTATTAGCCGTATCTCTGTGTTACAGCTTCTGTGTCATTATCCTGTTAGTACAGATTTACAGTGAGCTCGCAATTCCTAAATTCAGTAGATTGATTTTAATGATCACTTCAAACACTGCCGTCCATCTACCAGGGAGGAGGTCACATGTGGATCCTTGTAATCAGTTTCCCCTTTCCAACCCACTCACCCTCCACTCTCCCAACATCGCCCCTCACACCCCTGGTCCTGAAGGTATCATCCACCCTGGATTCCCTGTGCCTCCAGCTCCCATATGCACTAGTGTACAACCTCTGCCCCATCCATCCTGCAAGGTAGAATTTGGATCATGGTAGTTGCGGGGAGGAAGCATCCAGGATCTGGGGGAAAGCTGTGTTCTTCATCGGTACTATATCGCACCCTGACTGACCCATCTCCTCTCCTAAACCCCTCTGTGAGGGGATCTCCAGTGGCTGACAAATGGGCCTTGGGTCTCCACTCTGCACTTCCCCCTTCATTCACTATGGCATACACACACACACACACACACACACACACACACACACACACACACATATATACACACATATTCTTTTTTTTCTTTTTTTGCATGATGCCTTATACCTGGTCCCTTTGGCACCTCGTGATCGCACTGGCTGGTGTGCTTCGTCCATGTGGGTTTTGTTGCTTCTGAGCTAGATGGCCGCTTGTTCACCTTCAAGCCTTTAAGACCCCAGACACTATCTCTTTCGATAGCCGGGCACCATCAGCTTTCTTCGCCACATTTGCTTAAGTACCTGTTTGTCTTCAGCGATCGTATCATGGAGGTGTGCAGCTAATGATATGATTTTTTGTTCTTTGATGCCTGATAACTGATCCCTTCGGGACCACCCGATCACACAGGCTGGTGTGTTCTTCCATGTGGGCCAGATGGTCTTCTTGTCTCCATTGGTGAACCATACAATCCATTTTCTACTTAGGAGTTAGAATGATTAGAAAACACACCACCACCACCACCACCACCACCACCAACAACAACAACAACAACAACATCAATGATCTCTCTATCTAACCCTCTTATAGTGCCTTCTCCTATGTCTTCACATACAATTAAAATTTCTTTCTATGCTGTCATGCCATAAATGCCTTTGCTCCTAACTCCCTCCCCACCTTGTCCACATCCCTCTGCTCCTTGGTTGAAGTGCTCCCGCGGCTCTGGCCTTCTTTCTCACCCTTAAACATGGCCACCGTCCTGTCCCATGTAGACCTTTCTCCGGAAGTCCCTCTCCCGGGAGTCCTTGCCCCTGAAGTCTTCACAGGGCTATAGAATAATTTCCTACTCACTTGGGGAAAGAATGTGGGATTCATATAATAAAGATACATCATTAGTGAAGAAGATGGACAATATATATTTTAAAGACAATATGATATCACACGGTCTGAACACAGTGACAAAGTGGATTCTTTCCCTCTCTTGCTTCACCCCATAATGGTGAACACTCACGGTGGGTACTTAATGTTGGGTATGCCTGGATAAAGCTAGAGGAGGGTCCAGCACCATCAGGAGCAGTGTCAGAGATGCCATTCAGGTGCCCCCAGGGAACTACCAACCCACCATGCAGGGCAACAGGAGAGCCCAGGGCAGGTGAGGAGCGCGGGGTAGTGAGGAGCATACAAGTCTCCCAATCACGCTGCTGTAGCCACACCCCCAAACAGGAACCGAGGAACTCATTGCTCTCCCTCTGGATTGGGTGGCCTCAGTGTTGCGAACCAATCAGCATCTGAGAGCAGCAGCATCATCAGTTGCTGGTCAGCAATTTAGACTGCAGTTCCTATTCTGAAACCGACTTTCCTTCATTCTGTTTATTTCAATTTGTTGTTAGATGCTGTCCAGCCGGTGCTGACTCACAATGACCCTCTGCACAATCAGAAGCCGACAGCGCAGGTCTATTCTGTCGTATAGGGTGCCTAGGACCCTAGGCAGCTGTGGGTTGGGTTGTGGACGGGTCTTAGTATTTTTTTTTAAATTTTAATTTTAACAATTTATTGGGGCTCATACAATTCTTTTCACAGTTCATATATATACATACATCAATTGTATAAAGCACATCTGTACAGTCTTTGCCCTAATCATTTTTTTCTCTTTTCTTCTTTTACATTTTATTAGGGACTCATACAACTCTTACCACAATCCACACATATACATACATCAACTGTATAAAGCACATCCATACATTCCCTGCCCCAATCATTCTCAAGGCATTTGCTCTCCACTTAAGCCCCTTGCATCAGGTCCTCTTTTTTTTCCCCTCCTCCTTCCCCCTTCCCCCCTCCCTCATATGCCCTTGGTAATTTATACATCGTTGTTTTGTCATATCTTGCCCTATCCGGAGTCTCCCTTCCCCCTTCTCTGCTGTCCCTCTCCCAGGGAAGAGGTCACATGTGGATCCTTGTAATCAGTTCCCCCTTTCCAACCCACTCGCCCTCCACTCTCCCAGCATCGTCCCTCACACCTTGGTCCTGAAGGTATCATCCACCCTGGATTCCCTGTACCTCCAACCCTCATATGCACCAGTGTACAGCCTCTGTCCTATCCAGCCCTGCAAGGTAGAATTCGGATCATGGTAGTTGGGGGGAGGAAGCATCCAGGATCCGGGGGAAAGCTGTGTTCTTCATCGATACTACCTCACACCCTAATTAACCCATCTCCTCTCCTAAACCCCTCTATGAGGGGATCTCCGTTGGTCGACACTTGGGCCTTGGGTCTCCGGGTCTTAGTATTTTATATGTAGTTTAACACAACAGTCGCAGGGAGCCAACGCTGCTTTCATCCCTGTTTTACATATGCGGACATTTCACAGACAGGTGCAGTCCCTGGCTCCAGGGCACACAGCCCACACGCAGCAGGACCCAGGGGTGCACATCGCAGGGCCTCGCTCAGGCGGGCGGCTCCTTTCTGGAGCCCATTCATTCTGTGCTCCCTCCGACCACCTGTGGCAGCCTGCGTTGTCGGGGGCGGGGGGGGGGGAGTGGGGGGGCGGGGGGGGGGGCGAAGCAGCAGAGGCAGAGCCCAGAAGGGGAGCTGGCCGGGTGAAGTTGGAGCGGGGTTTCTCATCCCGGCTGCACCTTGGAATCTCTCAGGAGCTTTACAAAACCCCCAATGCCACGCCCCCAGAGTGACGTCAGAAACTCCAGGGCCTGGCCTAGGAATCAGTATTTGTTAAAACTCGCTAGGTGACCTCAGCATCCAGCCTAGGTGAGTCTTTTTACTAGTCACTTCACTTCTCTGAGCCTCACTTTCCCCTCTGTGGAAAAGGAACCAACCCCCTAACTTCCAAAGGAGCTGTAAGGGTCCAAGGAGCTATCTCTGTAAGGTCGTTAGCTGGCATACATTTTTGACTATTCAAGAGGAGCTGAGCAGGGCCTTGGGTACTTGGCACACTGTCACTGGGATGGACTTTCTGGTTTCTTACTGTCCTGGAGGGTCTTCCATCCCAAGCCCCTTGCGTCTTGGATTTTGTCGAGGGGTTTGAATGGGCCAATTGGGCTGGGAGGGTTGGGAGCGTATGAGAGCAATGACATAGACTGACCACCAGGTGGCAATACAAACTCACTCGCTTAGAGAAGACACCAGCGGAGAACAAGTTATCCTAACATTTTTCTCCCTGCCTCCCTCAGTACTCTATGTATGCGAAGCTTTTTATATATGAGGGGGTTTTTAAAAGTTAGTGGGAAATTTTAATTATCATTCAAATCCATTTTCCACGAGCGTTTAAGAGCCCTTTGTACTTATTTTGCTTTTTATTTTATTTTTATTTTAAGGTATTTATTTATTTATCTTAATGAATCATTTTATTGGGGGCTCTTACAGCTTTTATAACAATTCATACATCAATTGTACCAAGCACATTTGTGCATATTTTGTCATCATTTCCAAAATATTTCCTTTCTACTTGAGCCCTTGGTATCAGTTCCTCCTTTCCCCCCTCCATTTCCCTCCCTCCCACCCTTGTGGACCCTTGATAATATATATTATTTTAATTTTCATATTTTACACCATTTACTGTCTCCCTTCACCCACATTTCTGATGTTTGTCCCCCTGGGGGTGTTGTTGTTGTTTATATGTCGATCACTGTGATCAGTTCCCTCTTTTGTCCCCCTTCTCCCTCCACTTTCCCCCTACCCTCATGGTATTGCTACTTTCATTATTGGTCCCGAAGGGTTTATCTGTTCTGGATTCCTTGAGTCGAGAGCTCTTATCTGTACCAGTGTACATGCTCTGGTCTAGCTGGACCTTGTATTTAATTTAATTTCATGCAAAACAAAAACAGAGACAGCAACCAAAGAAACCTGTGGTAAGATCCATCTTCTTTTTTGCAGAGGCGGTGCTTTAGCAACTGTCTTAGTGAGCGCTGCTATAAAGAAACAGCACAAGTAGATGGTTTTGACAAACAGAAATGCATTTTCCGTTTAGGAGGCTGGCAACTCAGATTCAAAACGTCCAGTCTAAAAGAAGGCTCTCTCTGTGTGTGCCCCCTGCTTCTGGAATGCCCCAAAGCAGAGACGCCTGGTCCAAACAGTGCAGGCCACTCCTGGCTCTTCTTTCTTGGAGACAGTAGTTCCTTTTCTTTCTGATTACTTCATTCTCCTTTTATTGTTTCTAAATGAATGACAATGCAGAACAAGCCCAGGGAAATCCCTTTCATTGAATTATGACAGGGACCTCCCACCTCATTCCCCTTACTCTGGATCCGGGCTGATCACATCATGGGTGATGATTACATCATCATATAACTGGTACATTACAACATGTACTTCAAAACATTATCTAACTGCCAAACTGCCGAGAGTCATGGTAGAGCAAAAGTGATATGTATTTTGGGGAAACACAGTTCAAGTCATAATGTCAAACATATGTCCTTCTCCAGGGCCTGGACCCTCCTAGGACCATGTCTAAGGTAAATGAGACAAAGTCTTTCCATTCTCCCTTCGAAGGAAGAATTTGACTGTGCTTTTTCTAAGACAAAGTTTTTCGTTCTTCTGGTTGTCTGTGGCAGATTCAATATTCTTCACCGACACCATCATTCTAATGTGTCAGTCTGAGACAAGGCAGAAGGAAGAAAATCAAAGGTGTTCAGAGACAAGGAGTCCAAAGGACTGAAGGACCACTCCAACTTCAGCTTTCATGACCCTGAACCCAGAATGAGTTGGTGCCCGGCTACAGCTGCTGACCACAGCAGATTACAACAGGGTCCTGGGCTGAGTTGGAGAATAATGTGAAAAAACCTCAGAATCATAAAGGAGACCTGGATCATTGGTCTGTTGGACCAGTGAAACGCAGACACTCCTGGCCTTAGTCACCCTTTAAGACTGGAATTCAACTCACCTCCATGGCTAAACGTTCAAGCACATGATAGCCAGGCCTACAAAGGGAGTCATAGCACCGCTTCTCAGAACCTACTCCGTAGAATAATCAACGACAGGAGCTCAAAAGGGCAACATTTGCACAGGGAGAAAGCTCAGAAGGCCGGAAGAGGGGTAGCAAATGGAAGTGCTAGACTGGGAGGGAATAGGATTAGTGCTGTTATGGCGTGAACTGTTGAATGGCAAATCCGTTTGCGCTATAAACCTCTCACCAAAGACACTTGTCCTCGGTCTGTCCTGCCGCCTGCCGCCTGCCGCCCACCATGGCCCTGCTGCACTCTGGTCGCGTCCTCTCCGGAGTCGCCGTCGCCTTCCACCCAGGCCTCGCCGCCCCGGCTTCTGCCAGAGCCAGCTCCTGGTGGGCCCATGTGGAGATGGGGAAGGATCCAATTCTGGGAGTCCCCGAAGCTTTTAAGAGAGATACCAACAGCAAAAAGATGAACCTGGGAGTTGGGGCCTACCGGGATGACAAAGGACAGCCCTATGTGCTCCCTAGTGTCCTGAAGGCTGAAGCCCAGATTGCTGCAAAAAACCTGGACAAGGAATACCTGCCCATTGGGGGACTGGCTGAATTTTGTAAGGCATCTGCAGAACTGGCCCTGGGCGAGAACAGCGAGGTGTTGAAAAGTGGCCGATACGTCACCGTGCAGACCATTTCTGGCACCGGCGCACTCAGGATCGGAGCCAGTTTCCTGCAAAGATTCTTTAAGTTCAGCCAAGACGCCTTTCTGCCCAAGCCCTCCTGGGGAAACCACACGCCCATCTTCAGGGACGCTGGCATGCAGCTTCAGGGGTATCGGTACTACGACCCCAAGACTTGCGGTTTCGACTTCGCAGGTGCTATCGATGACATATCAAAAATGCCCGAGCAGAGCGCGGTCCTCCTGCATGCCTGTGCTCACAACCCCGCCGGGTGGACCCGCCCTGAGCAGTGGGAGGAGATGGCCAGCGTGGTGAAGAAAAGGAATCTGTTTGCATTCTTCGGCATGGCCTACCAAGGCTTCGCCAGTGGGGACGGTAACAAGGACGCCTGGGCCGTGCGCCACTTCATCGACCAGGGCATTGACGTGTGCCTCTGCCAGTCCTACGCCAAGAACGTGGGCTTGGACGGTGAGCACGTGGGGGCCTTCACCGTGGTCTGCAGGGATGCTGAAACTGCCAAGAGGGTGGAGTCGCAGTTGAAGATTTTGATCGGTCCCATGTATTCCAACCCCCATCTCCATGGGGCCAGTATTGCCTCAACCATCCTGACCACGCCGGAGCTGGGGAAACAATGGTTGCAGGAAGTCAAAGGCATGTCAGACCGCATCATCAGCATGCGGACCCAGCTGGTCTCCAAGCTCAAGGAGGAGGGCTCCTCCCACAACTCGCAGTACATCACTGACCAAATTGCCATGTTTTGTTTCACGGGGCTCAAGCCTGAACAGGTGGAGCGGCTGACCAAGGAGTTCTCTATCTACATGACAAAGGACGGCCGCATCTCTGTGGCTGGAGTCACCTCCGGCAACGTGGGCTACCTTGCCCACACCGTTCATGAGGTCACCAAGTAGTTTCCCCATGAGAGGGAGCAGAGATGCCCTGCCTCTTCAGCTCCTGCTGTGGTGGGGTTCATGGGGAGCCTGAGAGCAGGTGGGTGGAGGGCAGGCGAGTTCTCTGAACCACAGGGCTTCACGCAGCCATTGAATGTGTTTCTCGGAAAAGAACATGTAGTGAATTAGGGCAGAGGTACCGTGGCTCCCAAGCCAACCTGGTCCCCATCCTGTTATCTGGGGTGTCTCCCAATGAGTATGTGTACAAGAAAGAGCCAAAAATCTGTCTGTCACACAACTTCAATATTTCAGAAGCTTTGACCGTAGCACCTTGCGTGCTCAGGGTTCCTGTGTGCATCCAGCCTAAGAACTCGCACGTACTAGACCGTGTACAGAGAAGCCTGCTTCTGATACTAACTCCTGTGTCCTTCCCCACAAAAGCCCATGGTGCAGAAATCATGTCTGAGAACCCACTGAGCCCACTGCCACTGCAGCAAGGAAAGGAAAAGACACCCTTTCCCGGCTCATTTAAGAGAAAGGAAGAAAGAAGGCTCTCCTTTTTCATTCTTAGAGGCATTTTACCACTTCCCTCTTAGCCCTAATCATTGCTGTTCTTTTCCTTAGACACAAAGACCTCTCACTAGCCCAGCTCCCCCATCCCATCAACAACCTCCCCCAGGCCCCCGTCAGGATATACTTATGTCAAGAATGTGCATGCCATGCCCTCCCCTGGAGGAGAGAGAGCTTCCTCTCCTGCACTTTCATCTCAGCGTCCATCCGTGAGTCATTGTTTGATCACCTCCTCTGCCCGCTGGGACTTCCTACCTAGTGTTTGAGTGTGGTTGTGCAGGCGCTCATCTCACCCATGAGCCAGGCAGTGCAGGAGAGGGCGCACTCGGGGCTTTGCCTTCAATCTTGGGTGGGTGCTGCCAGGAGGGCTCAGGCTCCCCCTCTGGAAAGATAGCCACCATCTGCTCTAATCATGTAGGCTTAGTGCAGCCTGGGTTCTCCGTTAAAATTAAATCACCGAAGACCCAGCCTCTGGCTACTAAAAAAAAAAAAAAAAAAGTTAAAAGCAAACAGACATGCTAGCTTTACTGCAATGATAAACATTAGCTAGCTTTCCTTTGTATTAGAAATTGAGAACGTGAAAGCATTTGACTGTGTGGAACATAGCGAATTACGAATGACATTATAACAGGCAACCTGTACACAGGCCAAGAGGGAGTCTTTCAAACAGTACAAGGTGGGGAGGGCATCAAGACGGCATCCAAGTAGAATCACCTGCCTGGGTCTCCTGCTGCCAGACCAGAAAATTAAGAGGTAAGAGGGCCAATATAAGGAGGATGGGTGCTAAAAATAGACTTAGTGTACTGGGGTCTGGTTCAGGTCTCCCCCTTTGATTTTCACTCATGAAGCGATTGGAGAATGCCCTGAAATGCTCCAAGTTCACTGCTTCTGCCTCCAGGCTCTCTTAGCCCTTCGCCAGGTCCAGAAGGATGGGGTCTGCCACCCATTGCTGCATGCTAGTTCCACAGAGAGCAAAAATTTCCCCAGAATGCTCTCTAGACGTGGCCATAATCTCAGGCTCACAGAGAGACCACATTGAGAAGAAAAAGGATATGAATCACATGATAATATCGCTAGATGCAGGAAAAAATTGACACCATCCAACACCCATTCCTAATTAAGACACTCAAGAAGATTGGAATGGAAGGAAAATTCCTCAAGTTAATACACGCAATCTATGAAAAGCCAATAGTCAACATCATAGTCAATGGAGAAAAGACTAAAGCAATCCCACGGAAAAAGGGGACCAGACAAGGATGCCCCTTGTCCTCACTTCTGTTCAACCTTGCACTGTACTGGAGATGTTAACTAGCAACATGAGAGAGCAGAAGGGCATTAAAGGTATCCAATTGGGAGAGGAGGAGGTGGAACTATTGCTATTTGCAGACGACATGATTCTGTACATTGAAAATATCAAAAGCTCTACAACAGGAGGAATGTAATAGAGGAATATGGAAGAGTGGCAGGATACAAGGTCAACAAACAGAAGTCTATTGGTTTTCTATCTATATCAGACAAGATTATGAAAGAGATCAAGAAGACAGTACTTTTAACTATAGCCAAGAACAAATTGAAATATATAGGGATATATTGAACCCAAAAAACCAGAAAGACGTATACAGGGAAAACTACAGAACCCTGCTACAGGAAACCAAAAGTAACCTCCACAAATGGAAGAATTTCCCATGCTTGTGGATCAGAAGACTTCATATAGTAAAGAGGTCAATCTTGCCCTAGGCACTATATAAGTTTAACACTATCCTGATTCAAATACCAATAACTTTCTTCAAAGAATTGGAAAAACAGACCACCAATTTCATATGGAGAGGGAAGAAGCCCAGAATTAGCAGAGGATCCTCAAGAAGGACAAGGTCAGAGGGCTTGCTTTAACTGACTTTCACACCTACTTCACAGCCACAGTGGTCAAAACAGCGTGGTACTGGTATAATGGCAGATACTCAGACCAATGGAAAAGGACAGAAAACCCAGAAATAAAACCATCAGCATATAGACAACTGATCTTTGACAAGGGCCCCAAAAGCATCAAATGGGTGATGGAAGCCCTCTTTAACAAGTGGTGCTGGAAGCAATGAATATCCTGTAGAAAAATGAAACAAGATGTGTATATCACTCCATGCAGAAGAACAAACTCAAGGTGGATCACATCTAGAAGTAAAACCCCAAACCATCAGGACCATCAATGAAGGGATCAGGACAACCCTAAGAACCTCGGCTCAGGGAATGCATAGGCTACCTGCAATAGGGAAGGGTACACGCAAAGGTGAGCCTGAAATCGACATGTGGGATATACTAAGGATAAAACATCTGTGTACGTTGAAAGACTTCACCAAGAGGGTAGCAAATGAACCCACAGACTGGGAGAGGATTTTTTAGCAATGACAGAACAGACAAGGACTTATTACTAAAATCTACAATACCCTCTTACCCTGAAAAAAGAGGAGAATAGTTAACCCCTTGAGGAAGTGGGCAAAAGACCTAGGGAGGAGACCCCAGTCTCCAATAAACATATGAGAGAATGCTCCCAATCATTAGCCATCAGAGAAATGCAAATTAAAACAACCATGAGATACCATCTAATACCCTTAAGGATTGACCAAATCAGAAAATCAGAGAGCAACAAGTGCTGGAGGGGATGTGGCGAGCTAGGAACTCTCTTCCACTGCTGGTGGTCGTGGAGATACCTACCACCTCTGTGGCAAGTGATCTGGTGGTATTCAAAGCAAATGGAAATCGAGCTACCTTATGGCCCAGTTAGCCCTCTACTGGGCATAGACCCAGAAGAGGTAAGACATAGAGCACGCTCCGATGTTCATTGCGGCACAATTCAAAATCGCAAAGAATTGGAAACAACCTAAATGTCCGTCCTGATAGAAGAGTGGATTAATAAACTGCAGCACATACATACAATGAATTACTACGCATCCCTAAAAATCACTGACGATTTCACGAAGCATGCCGTTTCATGGGAAGAGTTGGAGGAAATTATGCTAAGCAAAATTAGCCAATCACAAAAGGGACAAGTACAACACGAGTCCCCTGAGGTAAGTGTAATCAGCACAAGGAGGCATAGAAGAAAAGCCATTTTTCTCACACTCTACAGGTTGAGGCCCAAGTAGCCAGGACGAGGTTGGACCAAACCCAAGGAGGTACATATTATTCAAACACCAAGAAGGGGGCAAAGGGGGAAGGGAGAGGGAGAAGGGGGATGATGGAACTGGAGGAGCAGGGCACTAACCCACCCAGGGGGGAGTATTGCTTATTCTCCTCAGAATTAGGAGTGTGCATGCAGACCACCAAGGCGCACCAAACCCTGAGGGCAATGTAAACATGTGGAGAAGTGTGTGAAAAGATTGGGCTACAGGGCTGGCCCTAAACGGAGCCAAACTGACCCCGCTCTCAAAAGGTATAGCATCTGGGGTCTTAAAGACTTGAAGGTAAACAAGTGGCCATCTAGCTCAGAAGCAACAAAGTCCACATGGAAGAAGCACACCAGCATTTGTGATCATGATGTGTCGAAGGGATAAGTTATCAGTTACCAAAGAACAAAAAACCTTATCACTGTGAATGAGGGGGAGTGCAGAGTGGGGACTCAAAGCCCACCTGTAGGCAACTGGATATCCCCTTATAGAAGGGTCACGGGGAGGAGACGAGCCAGTCAGGGTGCAGTGTAGCAACAATGAAACATACAACTTTCCTCTAGTTCCTAAAAGTTCCCCCCCACCCCCCACTATCATGATCCCAATTCTACCTTATAAATCCTGCTAGACCAGAGGAGGTACACTGGTACAGATAGGAATTGGAAACATAGGGAATCCAGGACAGATGATCCCTCAGGACCAGTGCTGAGAGTGGCAATACTGGGAGGGTAGGGTGGAAAGGGGGTGGGGACCGATTACAAGGATCTACATATAACCTCCTCCCTGGGGATGGAGAACAGAAAAGCGGGTGAAGGGAGATGTTGGACAGTGTAAGATATGACAAAATAATAATTTATAAATTATCAAGGGTTCATGAGGGAGGGGGGAGCGGGGAGGGAGGGGGAAAATAGGAGCTGATGCCAGGAGCTTAAGTGGTGATCAAATGTTTTGAGAATGATGAGGGCAATGAATGTACAAATATGCTTTACACAATTGTATGTATGGGTTGTAATTAGAGTTGTATGAGCCCCCAATAAAATGATTAAAAAAAGAAGTAATTCTATATCAAGCAAACATCTCATCCCCGTCCAGATCAAGCCCATAAGTCCGCTGCTACTCCATAAGCGTGATAGTAGTCCATGCACCCCTCTTCAGACTCGTGCAGCCACGTGCAACAATGCAGAATGCAGGAAGACCGCAGGCTGTTAGTGCAAAGTCTTGTGGATCCAGGGGTAGTGGGTGCATCTCCAGTGGTCTGACTGCCATCAGTGTGACTCCAAGTGGATTGTCAAAAGGAAGGTGAAGCAGAGAGGGGGGGGGAGGTTCCCAGTCCCCTCTTATGAGAAGGTCACACCTACAAGGAGGTACCATCCGGCTGTGACCCGACTGACAGGTTAGACTCCACCCCATTCACTCTACTTATCAAGTCGACATGAGAATGTGTAACTGCCGCGGCCACGTTATTCCATCAGCATCATTCATGTCTCATTTACTTTGAGGAGGGGGCTCTTCCACAGTTGTTTTCCTGGTGCCTTCCAACCTGGGGGACTTGTCTTCCAGCACCACATTAGGCAATGTTCTGCTGTTATCCATAGGATCCTCAATGGCTGGTTTTCAGAAGTAGACCGCCTGGCCTTTCTGTCTACTCTGTCTTAGCCTGGAAGCCCCACTGAACCTGTCCATCACAGGTGACCCTGCTGCTGTAGGTATTTGAAATACTAGGGGCCTAGCCTCCCAAATCATGGCAACATGCAAGTCACCCAAGTGTAACAACCCGATAGGGTGGTTATTCATCTCAATGAAATTCATTTTGTCAATGTATTTCTTTCCTGGTGGGCACTTTTGTGACATGAAGTGAAACCTTTCATTATTTGAGGTTTCCATCCTGGATGTTTTGTCTTGGGCGCAGCCCTTTGGTAGCACAGACAGTCACTTGCTGGTCTGAAAGGTTAGAGGCTGGAGTCCCGACAGACACCTCACAAGAAAGGCCTGGTGTCACCAACCTGTGCGATCACGAGGTGTTGAAGGGATCAGGTATCAGGCAGCATAAAAAAAAATCTTACCATAGTGAATGAAGGGGGAAGTGCAGAGTGGAGACCCAAAGCCCATTTGTCGGCCACTGGAGATCCCCTTGCAGAGGGGGCTAGGGGAGGAGATGAGTCAGTCAGGGTGCGATGTAGCACCGAGGAAGAATACAGCTACCCCCCAGTTCCTAAATGCTTTCTTCCCCCTAACTACCATGA
The DNA here is from genome assembly GCF_050624435.1 of Tenrec ecaudatus. Classification (NCBI taxonomy): domain Eukaryota; kingdom Metazoa; phylum Chordata; class Mammalia; order Afrosoricida; family Tenrecidae; genus Tenrec; species Tenrec ecaudatus. The sequence continues at coordinate 166,360,019 of NC_134536.1, forward strand.
TCCGAATTCTACCTTGCAAGTCTGGATAGAGCAGAGGTTGTACACTGGTGCATATGGGAGCTGGAGGCACAGGGAATTCAGGGCAGATGATCCCTTCAGGACCAGGGGTTTGTGGGGCGATACTGGGAGAGTAGAGGGTGAGTGGGTTGGAAAGGGGGAACCGATGACAAGGATCGACATGTGACCTCCTCCCTGGGGGACGGACAACAGAAAAGGGGATGAAGGGAGACGACGGACAGGGCAAGAAATGACAAAATAATAATTTATAAATTATCAAGGGTTCATGAGGGAGGGGGGAGCGGGAGAGAGGGGAAAAAAGAGGACCTGATGCCAAGGGCTTAAGTGGAGAGCAAATGCTTTGACAATGATGAGGGCAAAGAATGTACAGATGTGCTTTATACAATTGATGTATGTATATGTATGGATGTGATAAGCGTTGTATGAGCCCCTAATAAAATGTTTAAAAAAAAAAGAAAGGCTTGTGATGTTCTTTCCAAACATCCCACCTTTGAAAACCCCACCGAACGTCGGTCTACCTGGACACACGGGCGCCCCCCAGAGTCAGGGTTGTTTTGACAGCCAACGGTCCTGGCGTCTTTCTTCTTACAACTTTGGCTTTCTGGTCTTCAGAGAAGGCCCTTCTAAATACAGGTTTTATCTATTCTGAACATTGTTTATATGCATGTGCTTAAATCATCTGGAAATAAAAGAACAGATGCTTATGGAAAGAGGCAGGCATTCCCATTGAGTTGAACTTCTCTCTTGTTACACACTGGAATAGAGGTTGGGATCTCTTCCTGTGCTCTGCTCTGTTTCATTGACCGTTTCATCAGTTCCTCGGGCATTCATGTAAAGGTGTTGGCAGGACTCAGAGTTCTGCATTAATCTACCTGTCACAGGAACCCTGGTGGGGCAGTGGTTACATGTTGGGCTGTGATCCACAAGGTTAGCAGTTAGAAACCACCAGCAGCTCCGATGGAGAAAGATGGAGCTTTCTATTCCTGTGAAGAGGCCCAGTCTGGGAAACTCACAGGGGCCGTTCTGCCCTGTCCTGCAGAGTTGCTAGGAGTCATCATGGACTCGATGGCAGTGAGTGAGTTTGCTTCCTGGCATTGGCCAGACTTGGTATCCCAGAGTAGGACAAATTTCTAGCCCGGCTCCTCCAAGGCGTATATGTGACGGTTGCTTTCCTCCCTAACAGCTGTGCCACTCACAGTAATCCCCCTGCTGCAGGCCGGCAGGGCTAATCCCCTTATACCCTTGATTCTGTTTATCTCAGTCCCCAGGAGAGGCCTCAGACTTGCTGCCTCAAATCCCCATCTGGCCCGGTTTCCCCTTCTCTGATCTCTCATCCTTCCTTAGACCTCAGCCTCCTAGAATTCCACCAAGGGGCCTAGAACTCAGGCATGGTGTGTGTGTGTGTGTGTGTGTGTGTGTGTGTGTGTGGTGGGGTGAATGGTGGGGGTCTCTATGGGTGCTATCAATTGGACTCTACTTCACACCAAGCCCACGTGTGTCAGAGCAGAGCTGTGTTCCATGGGATTTTCAATGACTGAATATTGGGAGCATACCACCAGGCCTTTCTTCTGGGTGCCTCTGTTGGAATTTTAGTTAGGAGTCCTGATGGTGTCGTGGGGTGTACAAGTTCAGGAGTTTGAAACATCGACAGTCTTGGAAACCCGCAGGAGTGGCTGTATTCTGCCCTACGTGGTTGCTTAGGGGCCAGAATCAACTTGATGGCAGTGAGTGTTTGGCTTAACATTTCAGTTAAGCATTGAGCACTTTATCTAGAGCAGCACCCAGGGACTCTAGCATGGAAAAGACCCCAGAATTTGCTGTCTTTGGATGTTTCTTTCACCTTCCAGCTCCTCTTCTGTAAACCTGGCTCTCCCCAGGGACACTGCCTCCCCTACCACTGGTGCAAGTGGGGGCTCTCCCTTACTCCTCCTGCCATTGGTTAGGGGTGGTATTGGTGACCTCATTATTCTCCTCTCCACTGTTGTAGACTTGTATGAACCTCAGGTAGCTGAGTGGTGCAAACGTGACTTTCATGACCAATAGAAGTATAGTAGTTTGCACTGTCTACTAACCTAAATGTTGGCAGTTCGAACTTACATTGTGGGACCATGGAAGAAAGAACTGATTAATCTCCACTCCAAACTCACTGACACCGAGTCGCTGCCAAATTCCAATGACCCTACGAGGCAGGCTAGAACTGCCCCTGTGGCTTTCTGAGACTGTAACTCTTTCAGGGACTAGAAAGCCCCGTCTAGCTTCCTCAGAGCAGCCGGTGGTATTGAACAGCTGATCTTGCAGTTAGTAACCCACATTATAACCACTAAGCTACCAGGGTTCCTCCGGCCAATCTACTGCTCTAAAAAGTTATAGCCAAGAAACCGCACGGAAGAAGCCTACTATGTATCACATGCCTGATACCATGAGTCGGACTCAATGGAGGGCAATGAGTAGATTTTGGTTGGGTCATGATGGTTTTAGCACTTTCCCCTCGACCCACCCAGCATCATTTTCGATGCTGTCACTGTCCATGTGGATGATCCCTCCTGCCCTCCCAGTTCCCTGACTTCTCTCCTCCAGTGACCCAACCCGTCAACCGATCTCATGGCCAAGTATGACCTCATGGTCCTACTCATGCGGTAGCAGTCATCTTCATTTGCTGGCTTGACTGGGGCTGGGAGACCTAACATAGTTGACCGGGTTGGCTCTGTCATCACTGGGGCCTGACTTTCCAGGCCCTTTCTTATCCCTCACCTGCGTGGTTAGCCAAGGCAGTCTGCGGCATCCAACGCTGCAGAATTCCCACAAAGCCACGTTTGCTGCGTTCTAGTGGTTACAGCAAGTCACATGACCAGCACCCTTTTAAAGCGTCGAGAAACGGACTGGATGAGAGGAGCTGCAGTCCAGATGCAAAGGGATGTGCGAGGTGGAATGGGAGGAACTTGTTGCTCTGCCTCTGGATTGGGTGCCTCAGTCTTGAGATCCAAGCAGCATCCGAGCAGAGCAGCAGCGTCAGTTGCTGGTCAGAGATTTAGTCCAACCGTCTTCTTTGGAAACAGACTCGCCTTCATTCGGAGGATTATTTCAATTTAGTGCTTTAAAGATTTGATCCAGATGCATGTAAACTCTTTCCGTCAGCCCGTATGGTGAGCGCTGTCCTGGGCAGTGATGTGCACACACTAAGGTTAAGTCCTTTAAGAGACAGAGCTATTCGGACAAGGGAATGTGTGAGTGTGTCTAGGAGCAGAGGCGGTGCCTGGAAGTCAGGAGTTCATAATCTGTCATCATAATCAGCACACCGAGATTAGTGCTGTAGGTTTGGGAAAATCCTTGTTGCTGCTGTTTTTAACAGACAAAATGAGGACATTGTGACTTCGCAAGCATTTCAATACCGGAAGGGCTGTGATTCTTTAGACATGTTAGCAGCCCCCTCTGGAAGCAGCATTCCTGGTAACGGATGATGCGACAGTGTTCGAGTTTTTGATTGGCGAGTGCAGTCAGACTCTCCTGAGCTCCAGGATGTCTCTAACAAACAAGAGAAAATGGAAAGCCAGTTGATAATTTCCCCCCGAGGGGAAAGTTTTCTCAGGTTTCTCTGCCAAGGGCCTGAGAGATCAGTAAGGGACTCGCCTCTGACACAAGTCTGCTGTAGAATACTTATTCTTTCTGTGGGAAAGCGTTCAGGCTCTCGCTCTAAGTCCCCATTATGATTTTTGTTTTTTTACTTCACCAGGGATCTTGCCGCCCCCCCCCCACACCCCCCACTCCCCCGCAATTGATCCTCTTCCTTTGCTTTCCCGTAGAGAATGAAGCAAGAAGACGTCACTAATTGATATGGTATCGGATATTCCAAGAACAAAAAATTGTGGGGAAACGATGAATTGCACCTTTGGTATAATCCTACAACTTTAAGAATACGTTTCTATTTTTAGATAATTTAAAAAAATACTGAACTATAGGTAGCCGTTTGGATTTAGAGCAGTGTTTGGACGCCACCTACTGTCTGGGAAATTAAATCACACCCACCACAGTCCGGACAAGCAGTCTCTCTTTAATGTGCTTCATGCTCTAGCTAATGGGTAGCTCAAAGCAGGCTTAGGATGAGCTAGTGGAGACCGGGGGCCACGCAATGGCGCAGCCTTACCACCAGGTGGCGGCACAAACACACCCACTGAGACAAGCACCATCCAAGCCTAAGGTCAGAACAAGTTATTTGGAAATAAGAGATGTAGCAAGGTTCTTTCTCCCTTCCCAGTACTGGTATATTCCAGGAGCACACAGGAATGGAATGAATCATCCTGGCGATCAGAGCGGCAAAGCCCTATGGATATCAAACCCTGTGGTTTTTAAGTGGTACTTGATTTTCAAAGTGAACATTAGATTATATTTGATAATAAAGAATCTATCATAAAAATTACTTGAAAGTTTAAAAAGAAAAATCCCAAATTCCTGGGCCCCAGGTCAGGCGCTAAATTAAAAGGCCCCAGGAAAAGGGGCCTGGGATGTATGTGGTTAATTAACAAGGGTCCTGTTGTGAAAACATAGATCGGTTCAGAGAGAGGGAGGGTGACTTAACCACGGTCACAGAGCTAACCCTGCCACCCTCCAGTCCCCACTGACCCAGAAGCCAGACTCCCCCAGAGTGAAGCCGAAACCGTCTGTGCTCAGGCCTGGCAGGCGGAAGCAGCAGAGAGGGAGCAGTGTCTTTCCGCATCTTCTGAATGAATTTATGAATACAGATCACCTGGAACTTGATTCATATTGCCAATACCCCTCTCAACAAAATTACAGGACTAATGTATTAGTATGAGGTTTCCCAACAGCTTCAGGAATGATGAGCTTTAATATTTCATTTACTTTTTCCATTTAATGGCTCTTTCTTTTCTGTCTTAGTAAATGCTCAGGTTTGTATTAAAATTTATTAGATCAAAAGCCCTCCTTGACATGTACATGTAAAAAATGATGAAATGGTAGCATTGATAGTGTCTGAATGTATATACACATATATATGTTTATATATATACACACTCATCACAAAAAAATGAGAACCTATTTTTTTAAAAAGTGAATTAAAGCATAAGGTCCAGAATTCACCCTCCTCAAAAAACAAAACAAACCCCAACAAGCAAACCCACTGCCACTGAGTTGAGTCAACCTCACCGTGACCTCACGGAAGAGTGAGCACTGCTCCGTAGGGCTCGGAGATGATCAGTCTGGGAGCAGAAAGCAGAGGCTTTCTCCCAAGGAGCAACTGCTGGGCTTGAACCACCATAAAGAGTTACTGTCTCGGAAAACCACAGTGGCAGCTCTACCCTGTCCTATAGTTTTGCCAGGAGTCAGAATCAGTAAGGTATTTTGCTTGATTGTGTGCCTGTTTTATTTGTTTCTTTATGTTTGTCCCCTTTCTATCTTTTTTTGGGGGGAGGGAGGGGGACATGGCAGGGTGAATTGTCGAGCCGAATCCAAAATTCCTATGTGAATGCTACGGTCGTAGATTAGCCAAGGAAAATTTGAAAAACAGACCAAACCTGGAGAGCATTCAGTATAAGCTATAACAAAACCTACTGTAAGGCCATATTGGTCTAGTATGGTCCTGACTCTAGCGCAGCCAACGAGCGAAGGGCAGAGAACAGAAATTCAAGTAACAGATTTCACATTCAAATACAAGTCTGTGGAGGCGCTGAGGAGCACTGACTGACCGGAGAGCCGAGCTTTTCACTAACTGTTGCTATTGCTTGGTCATTTGGATGTCAATGTGAGACATCTATTCAAACCAAGAATAACAATTGAGTTCCACGTGATTGAAAATATTTATTATTTTATTTATTATTATTGAACATGGAAGGAAACTAAGTTTTGAACTTCCTTTGAGGGATGATTTAAAAATGAGTTTCGATTTCTTTACCAGATGTAGGGCTATGTGAATTGCTGATTTCTTGTGTCTAGTTTTGAGAAATTACATGGGATGGATTAAGAAAGGGTGCAAAGCATGTTCCATTCAGCTAATGGACACCTAAGAATCTACCAACCCAGTTAGCATGAAGTCCAGCTACACTCAGGGCGACCCCATGTGTTTCAGAGTGAACAGCTCCACCGGGCTTTCTTGGCTGTGGTCCTTGGGAAGCATGTTGACTTTTCAGTGTGTAGTGGCTACACGTTGGGCGGGGAGCCATGTGGTTTGCAATCCGAAACCACTAGTACTTCCTCTGGAGAGAGATGGCTTTCCATTCCGGTAAACTGTGACCGGCTCAGAAAGCCACAGGGGATTGCCAGGAATCAGCATCTACTTGACAGCAATGAGTTGGGATTTTTTGAGAGGCCTCCTCTGGAATGTAATGGAAATAATGTGACACTATTTCTGAAGCTAGGTATTTGTAGTCTCTCGGGAAAACACTCTTAGAAGGTCGGAGTCATCACCGAAGAAGCCTGTCTTCCTTGCTGAAGAGACCTTGAGGCTACTTGTGAGGCAGTGGAATTGCAATGTGGAGAGAGAGCTTGATTTTTTTCGTTGTTCAGATGGAGAGAGATCAATAATTGCATCTTAGATGGCTACTGGCAAGGTTAAATACACATGTCCCTAGTCACCAAAGTAAGTTAACAAACATTGTCTTCATGGATTATGTTATACCAGTGGACCTACATGTGGTTCTAAGCCTTCAAACCCAATGATTCCTTTCCTCAAGGTGTTTGGTTATGCTTAGAAGTCAGAACTTGTATTGGAATCTTCTCCATCGTCCAAGTTCCTATTGGAGTTTTCTTCATTTACTTATTGACCTGTTGTCAATGCTATATCATAAGAAATTTGCTTAATATCTGCCTTAATTTTTGTGAAAATTTCATTTTACATGTTTCTTTAATAGTGTGATTATCTCCATGCAAATAAATTTTACATTTGAAAATATTTCCCCCTTTATGTGTTCTTGATAATTTTGTATTGATTAGAAAGATTTTCTTTCT